>NW_027397080.1:12117289-12227086 GCF_003265705.2 Callorhinus ursinus | reverse complement strand
AAAAAAAAAAAAAAAAAGAAGGAGGAGGGACAATGTCCGGGCTGGGGAGGAAGAGATTGAGAGTGTCCTTGGGTTGAGTGGCTGGCTCAGCCTAAAGTGCTCACCTGCTCACCGTCCTCCTACCTGCTCGCATCCTTTCCCCAGTATTTCCAAGCCAGCCCCAACCTATTTGCCCTGCCCTCCTATGTCCTCATACCCATGGGGTGCTCCCTTCGTTCTGGGTTCTCTCTTCCTCTTCCCAGCCAACCACCTCCGTTTCCCCACCTCCCACTCAGCAGGTCCCTTTACTGACTCCTTGATGCACGTAGAAGCAGCATTCTGGAAGGTTGACTCTTAGTTGCCACATCTTGCACCCAACCCAGTTTGATCTCTCAGGGACAGTAGGCCCTGCCGACCAGGCCCTTCTTGGACCTCTTTTCTTGTCCTGAGACACCACCCTGCCGGTTCCCCTTCTGTCTCGTAGACAGTTCCCTCTCTCATCTGCGCTGCCTACTCCCACCCCCGTAAACGTATGTGTTTATAAGCTCAGTCCTTTCTAGTCTACTGTATAGAGAACGGATAAGGTGCATGGACTTGGACATCATATGGACCTGGGTTCAACTCCTGGCTCTGCCCTTAATTTACTAGCTGTGTAACTTTGGATAAATTAATTTAATTCTCTGAGTTTCCACTTTCTCCTCCATCAAATGGATTAGTATTACCTATGTCTTGGGGATCAAATGGGATAATGCCTATGATGCATTCAGCACTGGATCTGGCACATAGCAAGTATTAGTTAGTGGTTGTTTGTTTGTTTTTAAAGTTTTATTTATTAAGTAATCTCCATACCCAACTCATGACCCTGAGATCAAGAGTTGCGTGCTCTTACAGACTGAGCCAGCCGGGCGCCCCTCAGTTACTGTTAATAGCCTTCCTTCCTGGCCCGTTTTCTCCCCACCCCACTTCCAGCTCCTACCTACTGGGCACCTCAGGCTCCAAATGGCCAAAAGCAAAATCTCGTCCCTTCCTTTTCCTCCCCAAACACCAAGTTCTCTTCTTCGTGCTCCTATTTCTGTTAATGCTCCACCATCTTTCCCTAGGCCCAGCCCTCCGGGATGTCGTTCCATTTATTCAGCAAGTGCTTACTGAGACAGCAAAACTAGGTGCAGTGAAGAGACTTGAAAAATCATTGTCTTTGCTCTTCAGGAGCTCACAGTCTGGTGAGGGAGACAGTCAAGCAATTAACTATGATGAGATAATTGCTCTCTTAGAGGTTTGTATGAAGAAAGCCAATCCAGGAAGCCTTCCTAGAGAAGGTAGCATTTGAGTTGGCATTTGGAGGCTGAATAGGAGCTTGAAAGCTGGACAAATCAGGAAGAGCTGAGGAATCATTTCTGGGCAAGGGTGCGGCCCTGTGTGTTATGAGAGGGCAGGCCCTTAGAGCCAGAATCTCACATTTGTGATTGAGAGCTCCCTTGGGCGGCATGGAGGCCCGCTGGAAGGGGGCAGAAATGGGAGAGGCAGGGCGACCCAGCAGGAGGATTAGGGTTCAAAAGTTGCCATGCATACGGGCTGTGCAACCTTGAGAAAATCACCTGACCTCACTGAGCTTCCATCCCTCATCCGTCAAGTGGAGACAATAATAGGCACCCAAGGGGACGTTGGGGAGGGCAGAGTGAGCTAATGGAAGGGAAAGTGCCGCACAGACGCAAGCTGTTGTTATTGTAGAAAATCTGCCAGGCAGGCTATCTTCCAGCCGCAGCCCCACCTCAAAAATGGCCTCCTGGAGTCTCGTCTGAGCTGGGCCCACATCCTCCCTGCTGGGGCTGGGGCTGGGGCGCAGGATCCCGGGAACACGTGCACACACCTGACTCTGGATCCTGGCTCCCTGGCTGTGTGATCTGGGACCAGGTTCTCCCCCCTCTGAGCCTCGTCTCTCCAGCTGCAAAAGTCGGGCTGAGAACCCAAGCTGCAGGGCTGTTGGGAGAATTCTGTGCCACCTGGTAGGTGATCATTAACTGTAAATAGTTCCCTGTCCCCTGCTCTCTGGTCCCCCTTCTCCGGGGCCTGGCACCAAGCTGAGCAGAGTGGGAAACAGTAAATATTTAATAACACACTGGTTCAGAGCTCCTGACTGAAGGGATGTGTGGAGGAGGCAGAGGACACCTGCTCTCCCAGAAGGGTCTGTGCAGATGTCCCTGGGCTGCAGGGACAGCCCCTGCCAGATCCTGAGGAAACTCTTGTCTTTGGTGACTTGTTGCGGAATCCCAGTTAGCAGGGGCCCTGCCAGGGTCTCCCCGTCGTCCTCCGCTCTTCTTTCCTCTATCCTCCCCCCCCCCCGGGTGGACAGCAAATGGATGGGTACCTCGTTCAACAACCATTCACCCAACCCTTCCCCCCTGTGCCAAGTCTGTGCACCCCCCCGAAATTCAGAGATGAACATGTTTGCCCTAATGTGATTGTATATGGCTTGATCGAGGACTGACTTCTGTTTGTTTTTTTTTAAGATTTTATTTATTTATTTGACCGAGAGAGACACAGCGAGAGAGGGAACACAAGCAGGGGGAGTGGGAGAGGGAGAAGCAGGCTTCCTTCCCACGGAGCAGGGAGCCCGATGCAGGGCTGGATCCCAGGACCCTGGGATCATGACCTGAGCTGAAGGCAGATGCTTAACCAACTGAACCACCCAGGAGCCCAAGGACTGACTTTCAAGAAAATCAGACTGCAAGGCAGGGACTTAACCTCTCTGGGCCTCCATTTAACCATCTGTAAAATGGGGACAATTGTTCTTATCTCTCTACGGCTGCTGTAATGATGAGGGGAGATCATTATATAATGCACCTTCAGGGCAAGTCCTAGAAGTTAATCAGTCTATCAGTGGTGATGATTTTAAGTCTTGAGGTGGATGTCTGCTGGACAGACTCTGTGGAGTGAGAGAGTAGGGGTGGGGGTGGGGACTGGAGGCAGGGAGGGATTCTGCATGGGGAGTTGGGGAAGGTTCAACAAGAGGAGAATATGAGCTGGTCCTGAGGAGAAGTACTTTGCCAAATGGAAAAATGGGGAGAGGCAGGTTGGGGCCAGGGAGTGAAGGGCTCTATGTGTCTAAGAGGCTGGGATTCATTCTGGAGACAACAGGAAGGGATTTAAGCAGCGGAAGGACAAGGTCCAGATTTAGCCTTAGGAAAGGTTTCCCCTGGGACCTGTGGTGAAGGGATTGATGGGGAGAGAGGGGTCTGGAGACTGGCAGAAATGGGTTGTGATAGTCTGGGTGTTGGAGCTGCACGTGGATCGCTGAGTCACCTGCGTGGTGCTCACCTGGGGTCAATGATTCAAAGGTTCCAGTCCCAGGAAATACATCTGCTCCTTAACAGAAAGTAGCCAGAAGAGCCGACCAAGAGACCCGGAGCAACCAGGCAGAGAGCCTGTTGGGCCTCTCTTCCTCCCCAGCTCAGAGGTGCGGCCCCTCCCCCTGCCCCTGGGCCTGGGCCTCCCCTTTGTGAATCTGTCTGTGAACGCGTGGTTGTCTGCAGGCTGAGGCAGCAGAAAGGGCTTTTTGGAGTGAATCAGAGCTAAATCCAAATCCTGATTCTGCTGCTAAGTTAGCTCTATGATCTTGGTCAAATTTCTTAACCTCTCTGAGTTGGTTCTATGGAAAATGTTCAGACTTGTAGTATCTTTACAGGCTTGTATGTAAACGCATAGAAGTATATCCTGCCCACCAGCATGAAGAGTGTTTGGCTGGTCTGGGGAATGTGGGTGACGAGCCACTTTCACACTTTATCTTATTTCCTCCCGCATTGTCTGGGCCTTGTAGAGACTCCGTATTCTACATTATCGCATTTGTAAGGAGCCCTGATACTGCTACCAACTTCACGGATTGTCGGAAGAATTTTTAGAGGATGCTACAGATAAACTGTGCAGACTTGACCCTCACCGAGGATGCTACAGATAAACCGTGCAGACTTGACCCTCACCGGGTATCAGCTCCCTTTTCTTCCTGGGGCCTGGATCTGCATGACGTATTTGCGGGTCTGCCTTTCTACTTGTAACTGTTTGTCTCTTTGTCTCTGTATTTGTGCAACAGGCCTTCTGGATATCTCTTTGGTTTATGGGTCCCTGAGTATCTGTGTTTGTTTTTGTGTTGGTGGATGTCTGTATGAGGGTCTGTGCATCGTGTGCATTTGTGTATCTATGTGTGTGTGTGAATCGGCATGTCTCTGTATATGTGTTTGTGTGTGTTGGTCATGTGCGTGTATGTGTGTGTATGCGGGCGATACATCTGTGTATGAGTTGGTGTTTCAATATGTTCTCGTATTTGTGTGTGTTTAGACGTCAGTCTGTTGTGTACCTGAGTGTTTATGGGTATCCAGGTATGTCGATGTGTCGCTGGGTTTGCGTTTTAGTATGTGTGTCCATATAACTGGGTATGCCAGGGTGAACGGGTGTGCCTGTGGGTGTGTCAGCCTGTGTTTGTATAAGCCTCTGTGTGGATTGTGGGAGCTTTCTCCGACAGTCCACATCCAAATATTTCCCTCTGATCATGGGCAGGGAGCTCTGCCCACAGATCTTGACCTCCCAGCTTCTTTGAGGCCCCAGGGGTGGGTGTTTCCCTTCTAGCCCTGCCCTTGGGCACAGGGCCCAGCTTGCTGCCTAGGACTGGTGGAGTGAGTATCTGCAAATACCTTGAGGGCCCCAGCTGGCAGCCCCCTACAGGAAGCCTTTTCAGCTGGCAGGTCAGGCTGGTCATCCCCCTGTTCTGGGGGTGAGAACTGAGAACTGAATCCTTCTCCTTGGAAAGCAGTGAGCCCTGTGGATCTTGGGTCAGGAAATCCCTGCTCTTTTGGCCTAGGTCAGTGTCCATCTGGCCCGGCTTTTTGTGTTTGTCAGAGGCAGCCAGACAGTAGGGAAACAAAGCATGTCTCCATGGCAACCCGCCTCTGCCTTCAAACTTGGGCAGTTGAGAGGTTTTGTGGACCCTCCTTCAGGCCCAGTGCTGGGACGGGGGTAGGCGGTGAGGATGAGTAATGAAGTTTCTGCTTATGTGCACTGCACCCCCATCACACACCCCAACACACTCAAATACCTCCACACACTCACTACTTTCCTAGGTGAAATCGGATGCTCAGATAGGGAAGCTGGTGCCCAGAAAGGACAAGTGTCTCACCCAGGGACACCCAGCAAGTTAGTGGCAGGATTGAGATGAGAACCGGGTTAGGCTAACTTTTGACAGGTCATTAAAGGCTGGTTGGATAACTCCTTTCAGTGCAGACCTCAGAATAAAGCTTCTCCTGACATTTCTAGAGTTGTTAAAATTCTTACCATTCGCCCTTGCTTGTCTGTGGGCGCAGTGTTTTCTAATTACCTATTAAAACAAACTGCCACTTGGGGCGCCTGGGTGGCTCAGTTGGTTGAGGGGCTGCCTTCGGCTCAGGTCATGATCCTTGGGTCCTGGGATCGAGCCCCACGTCTGGCTCCCTGCTTGGTGGAGAGCCTGCTTCTCCCTTGCCCTCTGCCTGCCATCCTGCTTACTTGTGCTCTCTCTCTATCTCTCTGTCAAATAAAGAAATAAAAAATTAAAAAAAATAATAAAACAAACTGCCACAGAAACAAATGGAAGGCCGGCTCTCAGTTAAAACCCAGACCATCACTTATAACTTGGGTTTCAAATTTTTAGTCCATCATGGTGACGTCACGGTTCCCGCTGATTTACTTTGTGGCAAGTAAAGGTTATAAGTTGATTTATAAACTAAATTTGTATGTAGAAAACATCGCTCTTATCCATTTCATCTCTCAGATAAAAGGCAGGTGGCTTTTGTTTGAGGGGGAAAAAGAAAATTCTACTGCTAAAAGAAAAAGGTTGAAAACCACTTTTCTACACTGTGGACAGCTAAGAGAGTGACAATCGGATCACAGAATAACAGTCCAACCGGGAGCCTGGAGCACAGAGCTGGTGCTCAGATGTTTGTTAAAAGAATGAAGGGAATCAGAATTTGTTCCGCCCCGGAGGTTGGGCAGTGGCCAGAGCTACCTCTCCTTTCTCTCTTGTGCCCCTGCTCCCCACTCTCCTGTGCCCTCTCCTGTCTCATTCTCTCTCCCCTTCTCTCCTCAGCCTCCTAGGAACTGGCATCAGCTCAGCGCTGGGAGCCCACCAGGCTCGGTCTCATTCTGGGTGCCCACCACAGGCCCCTTGGGTGCTTTTTCACCTCTCAACCCAGCAGGGGAAATGGGCGCAAGTAGGCTCAGAACCTGATTCTAGGAGGTGCTGGGAAGATCTAAGAAGACCTCAGCGGATGTCGTTTGACACGTTAACCTGCTTCCTCGGATGCCAGCAGCCAGGGCAGGGGACCAGGGAACGCCCACGGTGAGGATGGGACCTGCATGGCTCCTCCCACCCGCACCCCCACCTTAGGGAGGAGAGGGGAGGAGAGCATCATGCCAGGGGCCTCTTTCTATCTTATGCTCCCACTGAAAAGGATCAAAGGGTAGATTCTTAGTTCGTTCTGAAATAGGAACCCCTTTGGGAATCTGGCTAAAGCTATGGACCTTTCCCCAGAAAAATGCATGCAAGTGCGTTTCAAAGTTAAGCAGAACATTCGGGAGGTCCCAGGAGAAGTACTTTCTCTTTCCAGGGTCTTCACTGTCTACCCTTGAAAGCACCTGGCATGGGGTAGGGAGGCTTGACGTAAAGCAAGTGCTCAGTTAGGAAACACATACACCCACAAACACACACGTGAACACAAGCCAGTTTTAAATTCCACCTCTGTCCAGAGGTAATTATGTGACTGGGGCAAGTCACTCCACCACTTCTTAGGCTGTCTTATCCATGGAATAGGAGTTCTATTAATCACTCCATATCTCAACTTTGCAGAACTGCTCCTCCCTGTACTATAATTTCAGCCCCCCCCCCCCCAGTTGGTCTAAGAACTGAGGCAGTCACAGGTGCTCCTACCCTTGGCTATGTGATTTACAGGCTCTTTTCCTTCCTGGTGTTCCCTGTAAAATGTGAGAGGCTCAGCCACACCTTGGCCTGGCTGCCCAGTCTGGAGTTTGTGAGAAGACCAGGCCCAGCAGAGTACAAAGCTGGAGCTCATGGGAGGCAGGTCTCCCTGGGAGTGGGAGGTGGGGAGCCTTGGGTGGGTATGGGAGCGACATCAGGGTGGCCCTGGGGTTTCCAGAAGCAGAGGGGGCAAAGCTGGAGGGCCTGGGGGCTACTGGTCTCTCCCTGGGGCTGCAGCTTCCTGCCTGGTCAGGTGACAGCCTGGTTCCAGGATGGACTTTGGGCCCTGCTGACATGGGCTGCTGGAAAGTCTGTTTCCTTAGCTGCCCACAGGGCCAGCAAAAAAAACCGTAGCTGAGCTGAGTAGTCATGAATCTAGAGGGCAGGGTTTCAGGATAGCCCTTCCCAGGCTAGCCCTCTCTGGGTGTCTCTGAAGTATGTCTGTCCGTTAGGCCAGGGGACAGGAGGGAAAGCTGGGGCTGCCGGTCTGAGAGTAGTCCAGGTTGGAGTTGCGAGGTGAGAATGTCTGGCTGTTGGGAGTTAGAAACAGTGAAGGGAAAATAACCCTGACCTCTCCCCACTCCCCTCCTTCCCCACCTCCAAATCAGGGGATCCAATCTCTGAGCTGACTCCTGGGGATTGTGGGGATTTGTTTTCAAATTTTTTAAAAAAGATTTTATTTTTAAGTAATCTCTATACCCAATGTGGGGCTCGAACGCACAACCCTGAGAATGAGAGTTGCATGTTCCACCAACTGAGCCAGCCAGGCACTCTTGTGTGTGTGTGTGGGGGGGGGCGGATTGTGGTTTGAAGGGAGCTTTTCTAAGGAATTATATGAACCATTGTCGGGGCCAACTTCATAGATCCTAGTCACCCCAGCCCTGAAGTCAGAAAGGCCCCACACATGGTTGAATGCTCTGGTGTTACCTTCTTGAAAAAAGATTTTTTAAAGATTTTATTTATTGGACAGAGAGAGACACAGCGAGAGAGGGAACACAAGCAGGGGGAGTGGGAGAGGGAGAAGCAGGCCTCCTGCTGAGCAGGGAGCCCGATGTGGGGCTCGATCCTAGGACCCTGGGATCATGACCTGAGCCGAAGGCAGACGCTTAACAACTGACCCACCCAGACTCCCTTGAAATTTTTTTTAAGTAAGCTCTAGGCCCAACTTGGGGCTCAAACTCATGACCCCGAGATCGAGTCTTATGCTCCATCCACTGAGCCAGCCAGGCGCCCTGCCTTCTTGAGAATTTTAATAATCTTATTTATTTATTTATTATTTATTTATTTATTTGAGAGAGAGAGAGAGAGAGAGCGAGCGAGCATGAGTCGGGGAGGGAGGGGCAGAGGGAGCGGGAGAAGCAGGTTCCCCACTGAGCAGGGAGCCCTAAGGGGCCTGATCCTAGGACCCCTCACATCATGACCTGAGCTGAAAGCAGATGTTTAACCGACTGAGCCGCACAGGTGCCCGAAAATTTTAGTAATTTTTGAACAAAAGTTCCTGCATTTTCATTTCGGACTAGGCCCTGCAAATGATGTAGCCAGTCCTGGCCACCAGGAAGAAGGAGATGCTGAAAGGGTTGGTGGGGGGACAAGACTGACTAATACCCCTCTCCTGATCGCCCCTTCCAAAAACCAGAGTAGATTTGCCTTCCTCTCTCCTCCCTACCCGGTGCTTCCACACTATCCAACAGGCCAAGTTCCTGCATGGCTCTTGTTCTCTGTCTCTCAGCCTTGTCTGTAGCCCTTCTCCGTTGATACTTACCAAGTGAGGGAGAGGAAGGGTCCTTAAGGCTAGTTGGTGCTGCTTTAGGCAGAGAGAACATGAGGACAGGGCTCATTGTGATCCCTGTGCCTGGCCCAGTGCCTGACCCAGAAGGGGTCCTCTGGGATGTGGGCTAGACCTGAACGAATGGTGGTTAGACAGGGCAACCGAGGCCCAGCAAGGATAGTGACCTGCCTCAAACCCCCCAGGTTTGCCACAGCTGAGCCCCTAGGGACACACAGGGGGCTAAGGCAGGTTAGGGAAGCCATTTTACCCTGCAGTGTAATTATTTTCAACTTTACGGTGAGTGCTGTCTACACTATGCCAGGGCTGCCTGGACTGGGTACCCCAGACAAATGGGTCTCTGCCCTTGTGGAGACCAGGACCAGGAGAAAGCCATGTGTCCAGAGTCAGGTTGGGTGGATGAAGGCAAACTCTAACTGGCGGGGTGCTACGATGCCCTTCTTGGGACCCCTGAACCCACAGCTGGCCCCTGGGGCAATTTCTAGTCCTGGGGACCAGGCCAAGGCAAGATCTAGATTGCTGGTCTCGGTTTCTCTGCCACTGACCATCTCTGTGGTCTTGGGCAGTGTCCCCTCCTGGATTCAGTTTCCCTTTTGTGCTATGGGGGTAACACTCCCTGCACTGCTTCCCTCATGGCTTGTTGTGGGATCTGATGATTGAAAAGTGCTTGATCAGCTATGATAAAGAGCCAGAGACCTGGAGGAAATGAGCACAGCATTTTCATGATTCTTAAAGGATTTCTTCCCTGCAACTATCCTTAGGCCCACTTCTTACCCAAAGAGGATCTCAAAGCCCCTTAGAAGCTGTGAGTTTATCAAGCCCAAGATCAGCCCTAATCTGTGTTGAGCATCTCGGTGGGGAATCCAGGCCCAGGCAGGGGTTGGACAGCGAAGTCCAAGGGCAAACTGAGGCACAGGCAAACTGAGGCATGACTCTCCTCATTCCCCCTCACTAAAGGGTGAAGCGAGAGCGCAGGAAGCATGGATCCCAGCTCCACATTGAGGGCTGACACTGGGGGAAGGGGCGATGAATTGGGGGTTAGGAGTGATGGGGAGACTCCCAATCGCCAGACTGGAGAGGAAAGCCCACTGTTGGTCACAGGTCTCAGGTGCATCAGCAGCCTCAGTCTCTAGAGCAAACACCTCCAGTACCGTCTGAGTCCTGGAAAGAATTTTCAGAATTCCCATATTCCAGGAGAAGAATGCTAGAACCCCCAGGTCTTCCCAGGCTGAACTCAGGATACCTAGCTGTCCTGGGGTCCAAGCCCAGCATTTCCGCCCCCCTCCCCGTACCTCCTCCCGCGGAGCGAAGTCCCTTTCGTGCCCCCCGCCGGCACCGAACCTCAGGACGGCTCCTCCCGCCCCGCCCCACCCCGCGACCCCGCCCTCTGGGTCCCCCGGGCCGCGGCGCAACCCACCCGACCCCGCCTTCCCCCGGCCCCCGGAGCGGCCGGAGCCGGACAGCCGGCCAGAGGCGGCGGGGAGGGCGGCAGGCGGCGCCGCCCCCGCCCCGCGGCCGCTCCCTCCCCGGCTCCCGGCCGACCTCCGCGCCCCGCCCGCCGCCCGGCCCGCCCCTCCCGCGCCTCTCCCGCCGCCCGGCCGCTCCCCGCGGGCTCCGCTTCCGCCGCCCAAACTTTTCTCCGGCGCGTGTCCCCGCGGCGGCCGCCTGCCCGCGCGCCCGCGCCGCGCATGGGTGCCCGGCCGCAGGGGGCCTGACCCCCTCCTACCCCGCGCCGGAGGTCCGCCCGCCGCGCCATGGCGGCCCGCGCGCCCCCCGCCGCACCTGCGGCCGACGAGCCGGGGGGCCCAGGCGGCCCCCCGCGCAGGAAGAAGTCCCGCTCCGGCGCGTCCGGCCTCCGCCGCGCCTTCAGCTGGCTGCGGGGCAAGCGGCGCAAGAAGAAGGCGGCGGGGACCGAGGGAGCCGAATCGGCCGCCCCCCGGGCCAAGAAGGCGGACGACAAGGCCAGGAGGGCCAAGGGTAAAGGCCGAGGTAAGGCGGCCGGGCACCTGGGCTGCGCGCCGGGCGGCGCCGAGGGTGCTGCCGGGGTGGCTCCGCCGGGGGTCCGCGGCGTGTTGGAAGGGTGAGCCCCTAGGCGCCGGGGCCGGGGAGGCGGAGAGCCCGGGGCTCAGCGCGAGCACCCCCCATTCTCCGCCGCCCCCGCCCCGGCATTTCCCAGACTCAGCCCGGTCCCATTCTAGGGCTGGGGCAGGAATCTCCTGGCTTAAGCAGGAAGTGCCGGTAGTCTGGCTCTTGGGACGGTGAAGCAGTCCCCCTCCCCCAGGCTCACCCAGCTTCTGCCCTCTGCTGAGTCAGGGGGCCGGACACTCGGCTCTGGCCTGGGGCCCATGGGAGAGGCAGGTGGCCTTGCGTCTCTGGTGGGGATTCCTCCAGGTCCAGAAGGTCAACTGCACTCAGAAGGTGTTTCAGCCCCACAGAGGACCCAGCGTGGGGCACAGCATGCTTTGGGCTCTTAACGGTGTTAGCTCTTCCCACCTGGCCCCCCTCACCATTCCCCTGGGCCAAACGGCAAACATCCACCTCCTGGCGTGCTGAACCTCCCCCCCCCGATGAGAACCAACCATGGCGCCCCTCCCCATCACTCCTTACCCCCAGTCCTGGTAGAAACATGCCCGTGTCAGAAGTGTGCTTACAGATGGAGGAAACTGAGGCCCACATTAATGGAGAGGCTGTACCTGAGCTGCGATGGGTACTTAAAATACAACAGCCAATTCCCTGTCTCTGGGCTCTCTCTGGCCTGATGGATGGGCAGCCTGAGGGGAGGGAAGGGGTGGCTGACTTGGCCCATCCCTGCTGGGGTCACTTTCCTTTTGGGCACTTGCTTGGTTCTTTTCTCATTTCCCCCTCTGTTTCTTTCTCCCTTTTGAGGGGTAGGGCATGAGTCTCTGCAAGAGGGTGGGGCTCCCTTGGGGCTTGCCCTGCTCCGAAGTCTACCTTTCCTCTGGCTGGAGCTGCAGGGCCAGAGGTGAGGAAATGGCGGTGTGTTCGGGCCCATCCCATACTGTGTTTACCCTCCCAGTGTCCTTTAACCACCTCCTCTGCAGGAGAATTAGAAGGAACGTTTGAGGGGTCAGGAAGAGGGTGAAAAGCCTCTTGTGTGATTGCGTCTGGCCCCATCTTCCTTTTGGAAGAGGGCCTTTGGCCCAGGCACAAATAGAAGTTACGGTGCTGGGGTGGGGATGGCTGGGCCAAGCCCTGAGGAAGGGTTTGGGTGAGGGGTGTTTCTCAGGGCTCCCAACTGATGCAGAGTCTGTCCTAATGCTGTCCCACTGGGATTCAGTGTGAAGTCATCCCCATCTCAAGAGGGCATGGGTCAGAATTGGAGCAGGATGGATTCTGGTCAGATGGTCAGGATTGGAGATAGAAGGCTAGTGGTGTACCCCAGGGCAGTGGACCCTTTTCCCCTCTGAGACCCGCCTGGAGACGGGCTGGAAAAGCTGACCCTGTACGTCCCTGCTCCAACAGCCTGGGTTGGGATCATTGGGTCAGTGGGTAGGCCTCCCCCTGCGTGTGTTAGGTATCTGGTAGCACTGGGCTTTCTGGGCAGCATGTTGCCTGATTTGAGCCCATGTGCATAGGAACCACCTCCCTGCCCCTGGCTGTTGTATCTCCAGATCTGGGGGTGGCTCCAGGTCCGACTAGAGGGAGTCCTAACTCCCTTTTGCTCCAGCCTCCTATTATTCCAATTGTTTCCTTGTCACCTGCCTGGCCCAACTTCTTTTCTGTTTATTAAGAGAAATAAATCCGATCTCTCTAATCTCCATTGGCACTACTGGTCAGGAAGGGAAAGCCCAGAGAAGACTTAACTCTTTCTGGGGAAAATGTTCAGAATGGAGATGGGGGGAGGGGGGAGATGGGAAGGAGGAATATACAGAAAGTTCCTGAGAGGTCAGGGGCCTTTGCTCGGAAGCTCCCCCATCCCAATCTCTGAGATGCAGGTCGTGGCTCCCCTAATCTGACTTCTCCGCAGTTAAGTTGGGAAAACTGAGCTTGGAGTAGAATTTTGAGCCCTTGTCTTCCAGGCCTGCCCTGCACAGACTTAGAAAGAAAAGGGAGGAAATCTGGTAGTTATTGATTATTCTGAATGTGCCAGGAGCCCTGTATCCATTAGCTCACTTGGGCCCATTTGCCGATGAAAAAATTGAGGCTTAGGGACAGTGAGTGCTTCATTTGTCCAAACTGGGATTCAAACTCAAACCATCTGCCTCCAAAACCGGTACTGTTTTCATGAAGAGGACATGCGGGTGGGACACAGACCAGCGGGTAAGGCTGAAAGATCTTCTCATCCAACCCATTCTACAGATGGCAAAAGGCCCAGAGAGAAGTGAAGGAAGCTGTCAAGAGTGGGAGGAGTAGGAGAGTTAGGAAAATGAGAGTTCAAATTCTGGCTCGGTCACTAGCAAGCCCTGTGACGTTGGGCAGCAACCTCTCTGTGGCCCCACTGATTACTGTCTCAGGGAAGAGAGGGGACCTTTTCACAGGGGTGACCCTCTGGCTGGACATTGCATTGGTGGGTCCGTGACTCCACGATTGTCTCTGTAAGATCTCACAAGAGCGAATGTGGAAATTAGAGGACCATGAAATCACCACTGAAATGCAAGGGCTTACTCTTATTAATCACCTTCGCCTGAGCTCTAAGGACCCAGTCTGGTGGGAATGGGCTCAGAGGCTGACAGGACAACTCTGCCGGCCCTCCCAGGCTGCGTGACACTGGCAGATTGTGAGCCCCTCTAAGCCTCAGTTTCCTGATCTGTAAAATAGAATAAATCCTGGCATTATAAGGGTGTTTCAGGGGTCAAATGAGATAACCGAGATGCAGGTGCTCTGTGAACTGTGGAGAATGGTCTGGATGGGAGCAGGTTTCTGCACTTGCGATGCTGAGGACTTGGACACTAGCTGATCCATGTTTGGAACTCAACTCTTGGTCCCACCTCAGATACCCATGGTGGTGATGATGATGATTGTTTGAGGGGGAAGCCACGGAAGGTGGATTCTTAACCCTTGTCCAACAGAAGACTCAGGCATAAGGAAAGGTAAACAACTAAGAATCCATATTTTCCAGAAATATCACCTGGACTCTAGACAAGTATGTGGGGAGGAAGTGTTTCTGGGACAGATGCCAGGACTGGAGCCCAGTAGATAACCAGGGGAGGCTCTCTACAGGAGGTAAGCAGAGTGTAGAAGGAGGGCAGGGTGCTGGCTAATTTGATTGATTTATTTGAGAGAGAGAGAGAGTGGGTGGAGGGGAAGAGGGAGAGGAGAGAGAATCTCAAGCAGACTCTGTGCTGAGTGGGGAGCCATTGGCGGGGCTTGATCCCACAACCCCAAGATCATGACCCAAGCCAAATCAAGGGTCGGGTGCTCGACCGACTGAGCCACCCAGGCACCCCGTGTGCTGGCTCATTTGAAGAAGGAACATGAAGGCTGCTATGTGTCAGACCCTGGCTGGGCATTTTCATGAATGTTTTCCTTTGTCCTTAACCACAACCTGGGAGGTGGGCAGTTATTACCATTTCTAGGTGAGAAAATAGGCCCAGTGGGTGAAAAGTAAGTCGATCAAGGTCACTCAGCTTCATTCATTTGAAAAAGACATATTCTTTATTATGTCGTGTCCAGCACTGTTCAGGGTAATGTGAGTACCTGGGACGGGACAGGCAAGGTCCCCACCTGCATGGAAATGATGTTCACAGCATGGCAATGACAGAAACTCTCAGTCGGCCTCCCGAGGCCACGCTCTGGAAGCCAAACAGTATGAGGCTAGGTATGTTTCTGACTCTGGAGACGAGGAACCAGTAACCACTGTAGGAGAATGTAGCCCTCCTGAAGGCTCCTCTTGGGCAGTGGGTAGTGGCCAGGGAGGGGACGGGGTAGTCAGAGTGCGGTGGCTTCGGTACTGAAAGAACTGAGGCCCAGCAGATTTAACCTGAACAACGCTGGCCTGGCCACTCACTCAGCAGGAACTCTCCTTGGTGTGGAGTTGTGGAGAGACTCTTGAGTTTGAGTTCTACCCCACTGTGGGCCACATATGCCCTGTCTTGACAATGATGGGGTTTCATGGCCTCTGAGAACCTCCCTGGTTCTAGAATTCTGGTGGGAGAATGGGTGGGAGCTATGCTCAGGAAAGGAGAGTCTGCCTTTTGGCCAGTCATGGACAAGACGTTGGGACCCAGTGGCCTAGATGTTATAGTAAGGTGGGCGGGGAGAATCTGTGTGAATAATGCCATCTCTCTCTGCTGAGGAAGGGGCCTGTATGGCTCTCTTTTTTTTTTTCAATTTAGTTTTATTTTTTAAAAAGATTTTATTTATTTATTTGAGAGAGAGTGAGAGAATGAGCAGGGTGAGGGGCAGAGGGAGAAGCAGACTCCCCACTGAGCAGGGAGCCTGATGCGGGGCTCCGTCCTGGGACCCCGGGATCATGACCTGAGCCGAAGGCAGTCGCTTAACCGACTGAGCCACTCAGGCGCCCCTTTGTAGCTCTTTTAAAAGCAAAGTGAGGACCCAAAGGCACTTTGGATAATGGACACTTTGCCTATCTAAGGGAAGATAGTGTCTGTTTGCCTTTCTTTCTTTCTTTTTTTTGGGGGGGAGGGGCAGAGGGAGGAGGAGAGAGAAAATCTTAAGCAGCCTCCATGCCCCACACAGAGTCCACGCAGGGCTCGATCTCACAACCCTGAGATCGGGGCCACGAGCTGAAATCAAAAGTCAGATGCTTAACTGGCTGCACCACCCAGGTGCCCCTCTGTTTGCTTTTCAATAAAAGTGTATTTCCACATTCTGTGCCATTGCAGGCACTGCTTACCCTACTTAGGGTGTGCTTCCCTTCACTTTTCCATCCACTGAACTCTTATTCATCCCTCAAGGCCCGGCGCCAGCATCATCATCTCTCTTGATAGCCCCAAGGGACATTACTGCCTCCAGACTAGAGCGGGTGCTTAAGGGATTTGGAATTGGACAGTCTTTTTCTGGCCACCTTTTTGGGTAGGGCATCTCAGTGTCCTTAGCCTGGGGCCTGGACCAATGTGACTGGGGCAGGGCTCCCTCTGCTGTGGGATACATCCAGTGGGGGAGTGACTTCCATAGAGGAATCTGTGTCCACCTCCTCCAGGCCCCTGTAAAGGGATGGGCATTATCTATCTTGGGTCCAGATGGGAGAGGGAGCCTCACTAATGTATATCAAAATACTTAGTAAGTATTTAACATTAGGTAGTAAGTACCTACTATGTGCCAGACATTGTCCTGGGGATGGATGAGAGACAAGGTCCCAGTCTCACGAACCTTGTACTCGGAGGGAGGAACCAGACATTGAACAGGTAATTAAGGGTTAAGAAGTGGGACAAAGGAGGGAGCATAGTGATCCCAGGGTGACATCAGGGATGCCTTCCCGGAGGAGGTGACATGTGAACTAAAATGGAAGGATGAGTGGAAGCTGGGGGGTTGAGGGATTTGCAGGGCTGGAATCGGGCAAGGCACCTGCGAAGGGCTGGGGCCAACTGGCTGTCTGGGTTCTGTGGGTATAGGAATTGCCATCCTCGCTGTTTTGAACAGCCTGAGGGCAGGAGCTGGGTTGATGTTCCTTTCCCTCTGCCCTGCCCAGCACAGGGCCTGGCACAAAGTGGCTCTGGGTAATAGGTGGGTGATCTGATAGGGGCCCCAGAGCTTGGGCATCTTCCAATTCCAGAAACTCAGCGTCGATGGCCTGAGATGCCACAGGCTGCCCTCATGGCACATACAGACGGGCGGCTGAGGCCCAGAGGACGAAGTGTCTCGCTCAAGGTCATCCAGCCGGCCAGCACTAGAGGTGGACTAGGAGCCCTCACCCGCCAGGCTGACCTCAGCTTCCCTACTCCTTTGTTCAGACTTCAAATGGAAAATCCCGTCCCAGAGAGGTGCCCCTACCAGGAGTGGGATGAGATGAGCGCGAAGCTGAGGCCAAGAAGGCCTCCATCCCCTCCCTTACCTCCAACACCTTCAGGGGCTTGTTCCAGCTGCCTCTCCCCCTCCCTCCTCATGGAGGCCTCAAATCCCCACCCATGGCCCACGTCCCAGAGTTCTGGAAATCCCCTTCAGGCTAGGATGGGCCCTCCCTCCGCTGTTCTGTCCCTCTCCTGCCCCTGAAGCAGGGCTGCCAGCAAGGGTTGCTGAACTCGGGTGGCTAAATCCTGCGCCAGAAAAATCTCCCCTCTTGTCAGAAGAGGGAAGAGGGAGAGCCTCCCCTTACCCAGCTGTCCCCCGGAAATCCCCCTCTCCCCAGCCCTCAAAGCTGTCTCAGCTGCTCCTGGCCTGTCACATGCGGATGAAGACTAATGAGAGGAGGCATTGTACATTGTTTGGGCCATGGTGAAAGTGGTGGGGTGGGGAGAGCAGGTATCCACACCTCCACCTTCCGGCTGCACGGCTGCAGACCCAGCAGACCCCACTTGGGCCGACTTGGGGGAGAAGTAGGTGGCAGCAGCTTCCTGGGGCAGGACGGGTGAAATCGTTGTCCATCTCTCCCATTATTATACTCCACTGACTCTCTGCTTTTATGTCTCCTGCCCTCAGGGGCCGGTTCATCAAAGGTTGTCAGCTCTACTCACAGGGTGCCCAGGCCTGTGACTGGCACAGAGGGGACACTGAGACAGCTCAGCTTGCAAAGCGTTTAAACCCCAAATCTTCTGGCAAAGTGCATAATTCCCCGGAGGCTGCTGCTGGGGTCTGCTCCAGGTTGGGCCTCCTGTTTGCTCAGGACACCCCTCTCCTCCGAGCCTCTAGCTAGGCGAGCTCTTCACCGTGCCCGTCCAGAGAGTCACGAGGCACTCAGGCCCAGTGTTGTGGTTTCCAGGAGTTCTGGTCTTCCCTACCAGCTCCTCCTTCCCACGGTCCTACCCCAGGCACCCTTCCGCTCTTGGCTGGGGGCAACACTCTTCCTCTAGGATCCTGGAGCCAGCACAGCCTCTGTAGTGAAAGGAGGTGAGACTGGGACTCTCCTGCCCGTGCCGCTTCCCCTCTCCCAGTACGTAGGCAACATCATCACCACCTCCGTCAGCAGGCAAGCCCCACCGTCTCTGCTTCCATCAGCTCCTGTTCAACACCCACAGCACACCTGCTGGGTGCCCATCACCATGCTGCACTTGGGCGTACTGAGGCGGAGGGAGGCGATCACTGTCTTGGGGAGCTTGTTTTCTGGTTGGAAAGGGAGATACCAAAAGGCACCGTTGTCTCGAGACAAGTGCTGGGACGGTGTTACGCAGGGTGCTGGAGCCCTGGGGTGCGATCGATTCTTTCAGAGGGCAGCACTAGTGCTTGTGGAAGCACAGAGGGCTGAGCTGGGGGAGGACGGGTGCAGGGAGGACTTCCTGGAGGAACAGACTGTCGGGCAGGGTACTGAGGAGAACGAGGAATCTTCCAGGCAAAGCTGGAGGAGGAAGAAGCACGTGGGAAGACCTGGAGGTGTGTAGTGGGAGGGCGGGGTGGTGGCAAGCAGCAGGGGTGTGGTGGGAGATGAGGTTGAACTGGGGGCAGGGCAGTTGCTGCCAGGCCTCTTGCAAAGGCCAAGACACCTGCTACCCTCCAGATGTCCCTTGAAGCTCTTTGCATACCTGCCGTTGCTCAACTCATGCCAAGGGATCTGGATGTTATCCTTGAGTATTCTCTCTGCTCCGCCACACCACCTTTCCCCTTTATGGGCCCCACCTGTAAATTGAGGGAACTGGGCTAGCAGATACTCTGAGGTCTCCTCCAGCTTTGACACTAGGACTCTCTGTGCAAAGCAGGAGCCTGGTACACACAGCTTGGTATATATAGTGTATGTTTGACAAGTGTTTTCTGGATGGATGAATAAAATATAACCCCTCAGGGACTGCATTGTTGTTAACCTCAAACTCTTAGCAAGGTGTGGGCCTCAAGGAGGGTAGGGAATCAGCTCTGACTCTCCCATTTTGCCAGGAGGCACGGGGTGCCCTGGAGACACTGGGCATAAGGGGCAGCACAGTGTAGTGGAGGGATCTGCTCA
Source organism: Callorhinus ursinus (assembly GCF_003265705.2). Taxonomy (NCBI): domain Eukaryota; kingdom Metazoa; phylum Chordata; class Mammalia; order Carnivora; family Otariidae; genus Callorhinus; species Callorhinus ursinus. Next base: position 12,208,315 of record NW_027397080.1, on the reverse strand, counting down.
GGTGGCAGAAAGGATGAGCAATATGGGGCTTAGCACTGAGGGCTCTGGACTCCCAGCCCAGCGGTGTCTCTGCTACACCATGCTGCCCCTGGTTGGAGAGACAGGGCAGAGCAATGGTAAAGGAGAGCCACTGCCCAGGCTGCTGGGCCCTGGGCACAAGGGCACTTGTGAGGACATAGAGGTGAGGACAGCCTGGCAGCCTGGAAGGTTTCTGGAAGAGGTGAAGCCTGGCCTAGGTTTGAAAAACAAAAGACTTGTACGAGGGGGGGGTGAGTGAGGGGCACACAACCATGGGCGGCTTCACATACGTTTACCTTCACACTCCATTCCTTACACTCAGACACAACGTGACAGAGCCAGTCACAATTACATAGGCAGACACACAAAAGCATACATCCAGACATTTGAAAACAGACTCTATATGGATACAGGCACACAGTCTCACACACAGATGATTACTCAGAGGCATCCAAGTGTTCAGGGTCACAGACATATACACAGGTACACAACTACACAGCCACATTGAAGCATACAATTACCAATGCCCAGTTAACATGCACAGGCACAGAGAAAGTGGAGGGGTCGTAGCATGGTCGGTGGGTATTAGAGTCAGTCTGGGTTTGAGTCCTAGTTCAGCAGCTTACTGCTGTTTGACTTTGGGCTAGTCAGCTGACTTCATGGAACCTCAGTTTCCCCATCTGTAAAACAGGGATGATAAAAGTACCTACCTTATAGAATTGTTTTGTGGCATGAAAGCAGTTATCAGAGCACCTGGCACATAGTAAAGGCTATATAAAAGGGTGCTGTTATTTTGAACACGACTACCACAGAAATACAGTCAGATCGATACATTTGTACACACAGGCACAGAGACAGGAGATACACACACAGACACGTGACACTCACGGGGTGGGCCCTAGCAGCAGCGGGGCTCCGGACCCCGCCTGCCTGGGGCCCTGCTCCGAGTTCTCCGGGCTCCTCTGCAATCCTCAGAGAGGCGGCCCTTGGGCCGGGAGAGCGGGCCACCAGCCTGCCCCACCTGGACACGCCGGCCTTTCGCGAGCGCTCTGGGTGGGGTGGCTCAGCTGGTCTCCCAGGTCCTGAGAAGGGCGGAGCCTACGGGACGCGCGTGAGGCCCCGCCCCTCCACTGTCCCCGCCCCCGGCCCGGCCATTGGCCGCAGAGCCCGGAGGCGTGGCTGAGCTGGGGCCGGGGGCGCCTGCGGCGGCCGCCCGCGCGTCTCTCTGCCTCCCTCCCGGGGCTGCGGGCCCGGCGGCCGGGCTGGTTGGGCTGCGCTAGGGTTTCCGCGCCGGCTCCCGCGCCCGCCATGGGCAACTCACACCACAAGAGGAAGGCCCCCAGCGGCCCCCGGGCCCGCAGCTTCTGGCGGTTCGGGCGGTCGGCGAAGCGGCCGGCAGGTAGGGGCCGGGGGTGGGGGCGGGGCAGGCGGGGAGGAGGGTCTCCTTGCCGCAGCCGCAGCCGCCGCCACCGCTGCTGCCCCCTCCCGGGGCTTGGTGGGTGTGAGCGTGGGGGGCCGGGAATCCCCCGCACAGACCCCACCCCTCACATGCGCAAAGAGGCACACGTACATACGAATACCCACGGGCGGGCACACGTACATGTTCACAATTTTCACAGTCACACACAACACCCACTCAAATGTACGGACATGCAGACACACGTTCACACCCACAGCATCGCTGTAGGACGCACAGACCCCGAGACACAGGTACATAACACCTAGGTGTACGGTATATAGTGCCACGCGAATTATGCCGCACGGTCAGATTCACACAGTCGCACACACACATCAGTCATGTAGGTACAGTTGCCCAGCGGCTTAGGCACACAGATGTACACACGGGTTCAGAACTGCACAACCAGACTCCCACACTCAGGCTCAAAGACAGAGCCTAAGGCGCTTGTACACACACACTCGTTAGCCCCAAGAGGCTGAAAGTTTGCAGGAGGGAGGGGAGACAGAGGTGCAGGGGAGAAGCAGGAAACCAGGGGCTGGAGACTTCGGGGCCGCCTCCGTCTGGCGTGATCGGGAGTCAGACTGGTTCTCTGGGCTCCCTCCCCGCCCCCACCTGCGTCGCCGCTGCCTCTCGTCCCCCTTCCCCCCACCCGCGGTCCCCGTGGTCGCTGCCGCATGTCCCCCCTTTCAGTGCAGCCACCGAGCTGGAACGCAGCCCTTTCCTGGCGTGCTGCGGGATCTCTCCGCGGGTCACATTCCTGCCTCCAAGTGGGGGGTGGGTAGAGGGGGAGAATGGAGAAAAGGCCTCCAACCCTAGGGCTGGGAAGTGGGATTCCTGGTTTTCCCCAGCAGGTGCGACAGTTCGGGGTATCCCCCAGAGTCCCAAGGGGTGTTGGAGGAGGGGCTGTGGAGGGTGGCTAGTTCCCTTAACCTGGTGAATCTGCCCCTTCCCCTGAGGAAGATAAGGGGTCCTCAACAGAGGCAGGTGTTCCTTCTGGTCTTTGGGAGTGAAAGAATTCTGGGGAAGGTGGGGTGGGGTGGGGTTCCTTCTGCTGTGGTGAGGGAATCCACCCATGTCTTCCTAGGGTGGCCCACATTCCTAGAGGTTCTGAAATGAGCCTGATGATCTCATCCCTCCACATAGGGGGTGACAGGAAGAAGCTGGGCTGGGCATTAGGGGGTCTGCGTTTTCAGTGTGGCTCTGGTATGGGCTCTGGTGACCTTGAGCAGATTGTTTCCATTTCTGTGGACCTCCTGGCTCCCACAGAGGGGCCTGTCAGTGGATTTAGGGGGGCGTAGCTTAGGTGACTTCTGGGGCCCTTATAGTTCTGTCTAGCCATTTTGTGGATAAAGAGACTGAGGTCTGGAGAAGGTGGGCTTGTGCAAGGTCATTTGCCAGTAGCGGTTTAAAGAATAATCGTCATAATCAAAATAACAGCAGGAAAGGGTTAATTAAGTTCTGGTAGGCGCTCTGCGGATTCCTCAGAAGGTGGATTGATGAGAGACTCCGGGACCTTCCAGGAGTCTCCGTGTCCTAGCAATCCTGAAGTCCTGGATGTGTCCACCTGTCTCTCCTCTTGGATTCCGCACCGAGGGGTGGGGCTGGGGCTCCGCCTGCTTTCCTGTGGTCACTCTAATCTGATGGTTTCCTGAGAACCAACTGTGGGTCTGGACTTGTGACCATTTGTGGTGGGGGAGAGAGAGATGAAGAAACCTCTGTTTACAGTCTCGCCCACTAGCCCGTGTGCTCTTAAGTTCCTGCTGCAACTCAGGGACTAACCAGGCTTTAAGGTGGTCCTAAAAACCAGAAAGCAATGTCAAGGCAACACAGAAGTAAGTGTGGAGGCTGGGGAATATTCAGAAGGCTTTTGGGTTGGGGTCAGTTTTAGAAGACTGGGGAGATGGTCTTAATTTGGTCTTTGAAGTAACTACAAGGTTGGAATGAGTCCTGAATTGTTGATTAAACGAGAGAGAGGACCAGGAATGCACTTCAGCGATGGGGCAATGGTCGTGAGCAAAGGCATAGAGTTGAACCTGAGCGTGGAGGCTGGAGAGAAATGTAGTCGAGGCTCCTTCCTTTGCTTGGGAAGAGAAGGAGTTCCACTGTGAATGCAAACTTCCATTCCTTTGGTCTGAGGATTCTAAGGCTTCCCCAGCACTAGGCCTCTGCTGTCACATGCCCAGGTATGGGACTGATGTTTGAGTACTTATCCACTTGATTCATCTGTGAGAAGATGAGGGAAAGAATGCAAGGCAAGCAGAGAGGGCTGGAGTCTCTTGGCCTTGGGGAGCCAGTGAAGGTGTTTGAGCAAGGGAGGAGCCTGCGAAAGTGGTATGTTAGGAAGATGGCGCCACAGCAGGGGCAGGTGCAGGCAGGACAGGTTGGGGGGTGGGGTGGTGAGAGTGGAAGCTCCAGAGAGCAGTCTGGAGGCTATTGCAGTAATCCAGGGGAGAGGTGGTGAGGTGAGGGCTGGGGACAGGGTGGGGGCTGTGGGAGTGGAGAGGAGTGGCAGCTGCAGAGACACTGCGGAGGAGGTGGCAGAAGTGATAGGACCTGGGATTAATCAGATGTTGGGAATAAGGGCCAGAGAGGGCTGTGAAGGCTCTGTGCTCGAGGCTGCTCGGCTGGGGGACAGTGACAGAGACAATAACTCAGAGCTAAAAATAAGGGCCTATGCTAAACCCTTTACATTGGTTAGTTCATTCGTCCCCCAACAGTCTTATAAGCTAGAAGCCATTATCGTCCCCATTTAACAGATGAGGAAGCTGGAGCTTAGAGAAGTGAAGTCACTTGCCCGAGGCCACTCAGCAAGGAAGGTAGCTGAACCGAGATTCAGAACCAAGCCTGTCAAGATTCTGAAGCCTGTACCCTTAATCAGTTTAGGAATAGATGGGTTTCTTATGATTGAGGGGCCTGCAGATCCTCTGGGCAAAGAAAGCCTGAGGTCCTGGGGGTTTGGACTTTGTAGGGAGGACAAGTGAAGGAAGTGCTGTGGGAGAGGGGCAGGGGTTGAGGATGAAGCATTGAAGCCCCCCCCCCCCCAAGGGCTCAGAGAGGGAGCAGGTGGGAAATGGAAGGAGAACTGAGATCCAAGGAACGGTTGGTCCATTGGATCAGTGCCCTTGGACAAAGGGAAGTGTCGGGGGGATAGGGAGAGGCCTTCTCACTGCTGGAAAGATACTGTAACCTGCTGGGATTGTTTGGCCTTGGATCTCAGGAATCCAACCCCACCCTCCCCTCCCCAGACCCACTGGGCATCTGGTCCTGGGCAGTTTGGGGGATTGGTGGAAGATGTGAATTGGGAGCCCAGGGAGCATCCCCCACCATACCACCCTCTTTTTCCCAGACATTGTACTGTCAGGTTTATACACATGCTCCCGCCCACCCCCCCACCATGGCCCCCCTTGCAGATGAAGTGATTGAAGGAATGGACTGAGTCACTGGTGGAGTCAGACCACCTGGAATTCTTTTCTTCCCTCCCCCTGCCTCTGTACTTGGAGTGCCAGGGGCCTTTGGTAGCTCCCCAAACTGGGAAAAGTCCCGCTTCTCTTACCCCTCACCCCAGCGTCTCTCTGTCTCCTCCACTTTCCTGGAGGAGACTTGTGACCAACTGTATGTCTGCACTTGGTTGTGGAAACCCTGGGCTTCCAGACAAGGGGCTGGCCCAGCCCTCTCTGGTCTGAGGAATTTGAGATAAGGTGAACCCCCTTGCTGCCCCAGCCCTGACCCAAAGTGGGGGACCACTACCCTCCTAGGGGCAGAGTCCTGCATGCTGAGGGATCTTTAGAGATCGGCTCGCCAACCCTCCCATCTCACAGATGAAGACACTGAGGCTCGGAAAAGGGCACAGCCTGGCTCAGCATCATGCTGCAGTTGGGGGGCAGGGAGAGCTCAAGCCTGAGGCTCCTGACTCCCAGGGCTGTGGGGTCTCTGGTCTGGCCCTGAAATTCCCTTCCGTCCCCAACAGAAGGGTTAGGGCTAGGTCACTGATGAGCTGAGAGGGAGCTTGTTAAGTGTCCCTATCAGACCTTATCTTAATAATGGTCCTTAATGCCACTTGGGACTTGAAGAGAGCTCCGGAAGTGGGTGGGAGAGGAGGCCTCTGGTGGCATGGGAAGAACAGGATTTTACATGGGGCGCCTGGGTGGCTCAGGTGGTTAGGCGTCTTCCTTTGGTTCAGGTCATGATCCCGGGGTCCTGGGATCAAGCCCCGCGTCGGGCTCCCTGCTCGGCGGGGAGCCTGCTTCTCCCTCTCCCTCTGCTTCTCTTCCTGCTTGTGCTCTCTCTCTCTCTCTCTCTCTCTCTCTCTCTCTGTATCTCTGTGTCTTGAATGAATAAATTAAAAAAAAAACTTAAAAAAAAAAAGAACAGGATTTTACAGCCAGTCAGAGCTGGGCTCACACACCCTGACTCTGCCAGTCACTAGCTGTGTGACCTTGGGTTAGTCACTGACCCTGAGGGAGTGCCTCCATAGGGCGAGGGGGATTTAGTGAGACCACGTGTGTCTCTCAATTGGTTGGCACTGGATAAGTACAAGTTTATTATGGTGTTGTGAGTGGAAAGGCCTGAGAGGGACCTTTACCCATCCCTCCACCCTGGAGAGGCAGAGGCTCCCTCTGAGCCCAGCACTTTGTGTTTGCACTTGCTTGTGTGTGGCTTCGGATTTCCCAGGCACTCTGTGAGGTGGCTGTGAGTCCTACTTTACAGATGAAACTGAGGCCCAGAGAGGCTGATTCATTCGACCAAGGCCTCTCTAATCCAGACCTTCTGACTCCCAGGCCTTTCCTCTCTTGACTTCATCGTGGCTGCCTTCCGCCATCTGTAAAATAGGGAGAACCGTGCCTTGAAGGGACAAAGGAAAAGGCTCTCGGAAAGTTAGACGCGCATCCTGGCCGAAAGAGATTACTATGTTATTGTCAGGAGCAAATACTGACCCGGAAACTCGTTATGACATTTATTAATATTATTGTAGCTAATTCCTCCCTGCACTGCTGCTGGTTCCCCCCAGGCGCGTCAGGCATGGGATCCTCCTCTCCTTGTCAGGGGCACTCCCTGCCCCCCCCATATTTACCTTAGAACCGGCCTGTCAGCTCTTCAGCTCTGCTCTAGGGTGGGGCCTCCCACTGAGGGAAGGAAGGAGGGGGATTTCCCCCCTGTAGAGGTGGGGTGTAGAGCTCCCCCTCTTTGGGCAGGAACTGAGGTTGCAGCCCCCCTGATCCCGTAACTTCCTCAGACTTAGGACCATGAAAGCGTTGAGTGAGACCCAAGTTTGGCTGTGGGCTCAGCCACTTCCTGGTTGGGTGACCTTGAGCAAGTCACTTTCCCTGGAGCCTCCTTGTACTCATTTGTTAAAAGGGAAGTCATACATGGCTTTTGGGTTTTTGTTAGGTGTTCTGGGAGACAGAAGAAAAAAGAAACCTTCACCTGAAGGTTTTTGTGATGTTCATGTCCCTTTGTCTTGTCTCTAAGAGAATAAAATCTCCATGTGTTCTGGGTCTGCTCCTATTGGAAGGCCCTGGTTTGTTCACCAGGACAGAGGGCTTGAGACTCAGGACCTCTGAACACTCTGAATCCTGCCTCCTGGGCTGGCCTGGGGTCAGATGTGGTGGTGGGGGAGTGGGGTCAGGCCCAGGGCCAGGCCTGGAGGGTTCCAGCTCCTGAGCAAGGCCACCTGGGCAGCTGTGCCCTCCCCCCTTCATTCCTCTCCCCTGAGTCAGGCCTGCCTGGCTGTGGGCGTGCCACCACCCTCGCCCCATGCTCTGGAATGGGACAGGTTGAGGCCTCACCCCGTGGAGGATGTTGCCAAGACAGTGTGTACGCATGAGCACAAATGTGCACTTGGCCTTGGGGGTTGGGGGCTCCCTCCCCCCTTTCCTCCCTGTTCCCCGGCCCAGGAAAGCCCCAGAGTGGTGGGTACATGCACCTGCCTTTGTGTACACACAGCCACCTGGCTGGGCCCTGTGTGAGTGCAGTTGTGCTGGTGTGTGACAAGGAGCTGGATTAGGGTGGCCTGGGTGTGCTTTGTGGATGTGGTCCTGAGAGCACGCACCTGTCAGGGTGGGGGGGGGCGCCCAGTGGGACATTTTGGAGGTCGTTGTGCACAGAACCTCTGCTGGTGGACTAGATCTGAGCTCCCAAGCTTGGCCTGTGTGCTTCCTGGTGTGCCCTTCATGTGAGGGGTGTGGCCAAGAGCAAGGTGTCTTCTCTGATCCAGGAAGCTTCCTTCCTCGGGCAGGTGGGGGAGGAGGGGAGGCGGAGGCTGGTGGTGAGCTTCAGCCCCCGGCTGCACCTCTGGACTGTACCAGGGCAGAAGGTCCAGGAACAAGGACTCTAAATGTGGCCTTGGGCGAGGTCTTCCACTCTGTCAGCCCCAGTTTCTTTGTGAGGACCCTGCCCTCCACCTGAGACTCAGGTTGCTGAGCCCCTCCCTAAGCAAGTCACAGGTGTGTGGGCCTGAGCCTTGAGTGGCTCCGAGAGACCTCAGGCTCTGGCCAAGCTGGGGGGGGGGGAGGGGTGTTGCTAGAGCAACCAGATGTTATCAAGTGTGAGAGCCTTGGATCCTCTGGGAATTTGCAGCTGTGGCCCTGACAGCCAGCTGGGGGCCTGGGACCTTGAGCTGCTGTTCCCCCTGCCCTTTGTGGAGCTCAGCCCCGAGTTTCCCTGGTTAGGGGGAAGCTGAGGATGACTGTGCCCTGCGTGATTAGAGGCTTCAGTTTTGGAGCCAGCTAGAGCTTGGGAAGTCACCTAGCTCTCCGAGCCTCATAGGTCCAGGATCAGTTACAGGAGAGTATGTTCGAGAACCTGTCTCAAAGGGCTGTTTTAAGATCCCTGAGGGCAGAGACTGTTTGCCTTCCCCCAGCCCCTGGCATTAATCTCCCTGCAAGTGTGGGGCTGCTGCTCTTCGCGTCTGAGCGGGACTAATAAGGGGTGGATGGGTCTGGCCTAAGAGAGGGACAAGGGGAGGATGTGGCCAAGAAACCTCGAATTTCTGGGGATGATTGGGTCCCTCAGCCCTTCCTCAGAGGGGAGATCAGGTTTGTAGCTCGCACAGCAGACAGAGCATAGCTTTTGGGTTCAAGTTGTCCTGAGGGCAAATGCCACCTTACCCTTCCCAGCTTGCCCTTTCTGGCCTCCACTTCCTCATCTGTCAAATGGGGATAAAAGTGCCTACTTCTTAGGATTGTTGTTTAGATTTAAATGATTTGTGGATTTACGCCCTATCCAGCTGCACAAAAGTTTGTGCTCCAGAGAGTGAGGGCTCAGCCTCTGCTTGAGTGGTCTCTGAGAGGCGGGGCAGCAAATGGGGAAGGGGCAGCAGAGGGAAGCCCCTTGTTTGCCGCGTGGGAGCCACTGTGAATTCTTAGCGACTCAGGGAGAAAGGTGCTGCAAGAGAGCCGTGTCCTGAGGTGAGTTTGGGGGCAGTGCTTCACAGACTTTCTCTTCCACAGCCTCAGCTACTCTTTCTGGAGTTGCCCGAGGGGATCTCTTAACACTGTCATTACCTAGATGAACCTTCCCTGCTGACCTGTGGGGCCTCACCCGACCTGGCTCCTGCCATTTTCTCCCTTGCTCACCATATTTCCCGCCCCACTGGCCTCCCGTTGTCTGTTCTGAGACACCTCCCCCCACCCCCTCATTTCCAGCCCCCACTCCTGCCTTGAGGCCTTTACACTTGCTGCTGCCCCAGCCCAGAAGGCTCTGCGCCCAGCACTTGCCCTGGCCCGCTCCTTTGCTTTCTGCGGGTCTTGGTTCCAATGGCCTTTCCTTAGAGAGACTTTCCTTCGTGCCCCTAGAGGCACCCCTTCCCTATCATAGCCCCTCAGTCCTCACTAATCTAAAATTGTATTCTTAGTGTACCTCGTTGATGTATTTGTCAAATGTTTATTGAACTCACGGTATGACAGGCGCTGATTTAGGCGCTAGGGTGAACAAGATAAAGTTCTCCTCCATTCGCTGTAGCCCCCGTACTAGCGTAATAAATACTTGCTGGTTGAATGAATGGGTACAACAGTCTTGTAAGGGGGAGTTCACTGGTCTTGTTTCCATATGAAGTCATGACTTGTGTGTGACAGAGCTGAATTTGAACTTGGAGCTGTCTTCCCTCCAGTTACCTCCTACCCCTCATTTTTACTGCCCTTGCCTACTACCGGGTTTTTTTTTTTTTTGGCTAATTCTGTTCTCTCTGCCTGGTGATCCACTAGTCACCAAGTCACAGAGTGGGGCCATTGGGAAGGGTCCTGGGCTGGAGGAGCAGGAGGTATACGATGAAGCCTGCCTCTGCTCTGTGACCTTGGAGAGTTCACAGTGCTTCTCTGAGCTGCTTCCCACATGACCGAAGTGGGAAGAAAGTCCTTTGAAAAGCATGGGTCTGAACATACACACGAGGAGTTGTTCCCAGCAGCCACTGTGTTTCTGCTCTGGACAACTCCCTGGCTTCCCGGTGTCCTGTGTCCTGGGCTGGCTCCCACGCCTCCAGGGGCCTTTGCCGATGGCCTTGCCATCACAGGCAGTTCTGGGCTTCTGCCAGGCTGTTGTTCCATGTTCCATTCCCTGAGTTCCTTCCCCAGGGAATGACCCTTACCAGCCAGGAGGACTTGGGGATGGGCATCATGCCAAGTGTGGTCTAGTGGCTCTTCTACCCACCATCTGGCAGCTGGGACCCCTGCCATGGCTTTGGCTCCTGACCGTTTAGAAGAGGACTTGGGGACGGGTTAGTGGTCTGCCCCCCGGGGCCTGAGCATCTTCAGCCCTGCTAGTCCCACTCTCCACCAGAGCTAAGCATCCGCAGACTCTGGGCCTCAGTTTCCCCGTCAGAATCTGGGACTGTTCCTGCCTCTGCACTCCACTTGAGGGGCGGGATCAGTGGTGCAGGTGGGAGGAGGACCTGGAGAGCAGCCCCTCCCCCTCCTCGCCTGGAGTCGGCTCTGCAGCCGGGCGGGCGACTCGCACCACTCGGTGCCGGCTTATGGTGAGGGCGGCGCCCGGCGTTCCGGAGAGGCCGGAATAGGGGACGGCCCTGGTGGCACCCGCAGTCATGGTGGTGTTCCTGGGCCGCCGCCTCCCGGTGCTCCTCGGGCTCTTTAAGAAGAAGGGTGAGTGGGTGTGGCTGGGGAGGGGGCGAGGAGGGACCCTGACACCTCCATTTGCCAGAGCCTTCTGTAAAAAGGGGGATCAAGGCTGGGGAAGGGTAGTGGGTGGGGGATGGGGAGCAGTAAGGCGGCCAGACGGCCCTGTCCTCCGCTGTGCCTTTGTCCAGCGGCTTTTCCGCTGCTTTTGTCTGGGCCCTGCTTGGTTGGGTTTGGGAGGATGGGTCCAGGTGTCTCTGACCTTGAAGCCTGCAGCCCTTGGGTGAGACTGCTTCCTCTGGAGGTACCCACACTGTACTGGGTGCATCCTAATGCTTCAGGTCTGAGAGGCAGAACACCCCCGCCGACCCCCAGGTCAGTCAGCATGTGTGGGAGGATGGGATGTGGGGAGCAGAGGGGAGAGGAAAGTAGCCCCGCTGGAATTTGGGGCACGATCATCGAAATGCTGTTTAGAGGCGGAGGGCAGGACGGTGGAGAAGTTTTGGAGGGAGGGGTCTCTGCCTGCTTTCTGCTTCTAGGAACTAGGCTTTCAGGCCTGGATTAAGACATGGGGGCCAGAGTTTATTGGACTTTTGGGGGGTGGGCAGGGGATCCTCACTTTGAGTGTGATTCAGGAGTCCCCCTCTGGGAATCTTGAACTGAGTCCTGGCACTGACTCTGATTTGCTGGATGACCTTAGGCAAGGCCTTTCCTTTTCAATCCTGTTTCCCCAACTTGTAAAATTCAGGGGTTAGGCGAGACTCCATGGGTTGGATTGTCAGGAGACCTAGGAGCTCTGACCCTGTAGGGTCCCTGCAGGTTCCCTGGGCAGGAGCTGGCTGTTGAAGAATGAGCTGAGGAGGTAGGAATGGGCAGGTGTCTGAGCTGAAGCCCCTGATCGTGGGGCGTGGCCGTTTAAAGGGCTTGTTTTGTTCCTGCCCCTCTACAAGGTGCTGCCAAGGTCACATGATCCTCCCAGTGCTTTTGCTTATGTTGTGGGTTCCATTTAAAGGGGGGCTGGGGCTGCAAAGTGCTGACACAGCCCCTCATTCCCAGGATTAGATGACCAGCTTCCCCATGGGCGGGGCCTGTAACAGGATCCTTTGTAATGGATCCCTGGCTCCTCTGCACGGGGGGCTGGGGCCTCCAGGAGAGGGGGATGCCTGGGAATGTTCTCCCAAGAGAGGTGGGGGCTGCCTCGTCTGGGGGTGGAGGGCCTCTGGGGGTGGAGGGACCCCGGGGCCGCCTTCTCCCCTCCCCGGCCCATCCTTCCACTAAGGGACAGCCACATGGGTGAGTAGGGGACACAGAGGCCATGTCCCTGGTTTGTCCCTCCTCCCAGGACTTCATGGGAATTCTGGTTAGGACCCCTGCTAGCCCACAGCCCTCCCTAGTGTCCCACGGTGTCTTCCTGGGCCTGGGCCAAAGGTGTGTGTGAAAGGGGTGGTTGGTTTTCCCTAAAGTGGAGCTTGGGGTGTGGCGACAAGAGAAATGTATCCGCTATGGGCTGTGTGTATATTGGGGTGCTTTGTGTCGGGCCCTGAGTGACGTGTGGATACACAGTTGCGTGTATATTTGGGTACTGTTTGTATATGTACAGAATGGGGACTGTGGATGTTGTGGGGGCTGGGTATGTTCTCTGGGGGCCCCTGTGTTTGATGTTGGCTTCCGATGTGTTTATACTTGGGTGCTGTTTGTGTACATCCTGAAGCCTGTGGGTGTGTGTAGAGACTGAAGCCTGTGGGTGTTGTGTGCCTCTGTGGTGGGCTTGTGTGCCCTGGGTATGGTGACCTGTATGGGGTCCTTTGTGTGGTGTGGTACTCAGATACAAGCACGCTTGGGTAGAGTTTGTACATGTACATGGGGCTATGTGTATTGAGTGTATAACACAGGACTGTGAGTTGTGCGTACAGATTGGGGAAGGTAGGCGTTGCATGTATGTCCAGGGGCTGTGTGCAGTCTTGGGACTGTGGGTGCTATTGTTGTGGGGCCTGTGCATCCCCAGGACCCAGATGCTCTCAGGCCTCACTTCTCTTCCTCCCCCATTCCACTAGGCTCTGCCAAGGCTGAGAGTGACAAACGTCTAAGTGTAGGGCCTGGCCAGGGTCCAGGGTCTGTAGTGGATGAGCACCAGGACAATGTCTTCTTCCCCAGCGGGCGGCCACCTCACCTGGAAGAGCTGCACACACAGGCCCAGGAGGGGCTCCGTTCCCTACAGCACCAAGGTAACTTTCTCCCCTCCGGGACTACTCTTGGCTTCCAAGGTCAGGGGCCTAGCCCAACACACCTTTCTGGTGTCTTCCAGAAAAACAGAAACTGAATAAGGGTGGCTGGGACCATGGAGACACCCAGAGCATCCAGGTGAGCCCTGCCCCCAGCTCACTCCTGACTCTGCTTTTCCCTCCCTGCTTAATCTCTGGCAAGTATGTCTTTGAACCCTTCTGGATCTCAGTTTCCTTCTTGTATCGCGAAGGAGTAGACTAGATGACCCCTAAGGGCTAGTCCAGCTGAGGTCTGCTCAGTGCTAGGTGAAGCCAGGGAGAATCGGAGTCCAAAGCTCCACAGGGGAGCCCTGAAGAGGCAACAGCAAGAGGCCCACGTAGGCTTCTGGGGTGGCCTGAGGCCAGGGCCTCATCTCCTTCTTCCCCCAACAGTCTTCCCGAATGGGGCCGGATGAAGATAGCATCTCCTTCTGCAGCCAGACCACATCCTACACGGCTGAGAGCTCCACAGCAGAGGATGCTCTCTCTATCCGCTCAGAGATGATCCAGCGCAAAGGTGTCTGCTCACCAGCCCGGATTCTTGGACGGGGCAGAGGGGTGGTGGGCACTATCTGGGGTCCCAGCCCCTGCAGCTTTCCCCTTTTCCCCCTAATCTAGCACCTCCCGAAGCTCTGTGAGTCAGTGAATTCAGGAAACACAGTATCACCTGTGTCTTCTTGGAGACTCCTGATGCACACCCAACTGCAAAGCAGGACAGTTAGGAGTCAGGAAACCTGTTTTTGAGCCTGGTGTTGCTCCTCCCCAGCTGTGTGACCTTGGGCCAACCCTCAGCCACTCCAGTCTTCCGTTTGATGTTCTATAAAAATGAGGATAAGAGTACTTAACATTATCAGAATGAATGCCAAGTGTTTAGCATGCTGACTAACACATAATAATTGTTCACTAAATGGAAATTATCCTCGGCCTAGTAAAGCCTTCCAGAAGTCGTACCGAAAAGAAGTGTCTAGCTTTGTTGAACCTAGCTTTGCCCACGCCTACTTGATTATGGAAATCTTTTTGCAGAGCTCTTATTAGTTATTCTACGAAAGCAGTGCTCTGCAAAATGTGCCCCGAGACCTGCTCTAATGGTTTCTCTCCCCTGGACTGGCCCCCAGGCTCTACCTTCCGACCCCATGACTCATTTTCCAAATCATCTGGGAAGTCAGGGCGGCGGCGCCGCGAGAGGCGGAGCACGGTGCTGGGACTGCCGCAGCACGTGCAGAAGGAGCTCGGTGAGCCGCACAGTAGGAGGGTGGTGGGGTGGCGTGGGGCTGCGTGGGGAGCCCCGGCCGCCCCCACTGCTGACTCCCGTGTCCTCCCTGTCCCTTGCAGGCCTGCGGCACGAGCGTGAGGCACCAGGTACCCCTCGGCCCCCTGGTCCTCGGGATGCGGTGCGCATCCCCACGGTGGACGGCCGCCCAGCGGGCCCGGCCTCGGGGACCGGCGCCCGGGTGTCCCTGCAGGCGCTGGAGGCGCAGGCCGAGGCTGGTGCCGAGGCGGAGGCCATGCTGCAGCGCCACATTGACCGTATCTACCGGGATGACACCCTTGTTGGGCGGTCCACGGGGCCCCGGCCCCCACCGGTGACCCGGCCCATGTCCTTAGCGGTGCCCGGCCTGACAGGAGGAGCAGGGCCTCCAGAGCCCCTGAGCCCGGCCATGTCCATCTCGCCCCAGGCCACCTACTTGTCGAAACTGATCCCGCACGCTGTGCTCCCTCCCACCGTGGACGTGGTGGCCCTGGGCCGCTGCAGCCTACGCACCCTGAGCCGCTGCAGCCTGCTCTCAGCCAGCCCAGCCTCTGTCCGCTCGCTGGGCCGCTTCTCCTCGGCCTCCAGTCCGCGGCCCCGCAGCCGCCAGCCTTCCTCCTCCAGTGACACCTGGAGCCACTCTCAGTCCTCAGAGACGATCGTGTCTGATGGCTCCACCCTCTCCTCCAAGGGTGGCTCTGAGGGTCGGCCCGAGAGCTCTGTGGCTAGCCATAGTGTGGCACCCCTTCCCCAGGGGGGCAGCGGGAGGGGCTCTCCCAGCGGGGGCAGCACGGCCGAGGCCTCGGACACCGTCAGCATTCGGAGCAGCGGGCAGTTGTCGGGCCGGAGCGTGTCCCTGCGGAAGCTGAAGCGGCCCCCCCCGCCTCCCCGCCGGACCTACTCACTCCATCAGCGGGGCTCGGCAGCCCCTGACGGGCCCTTGGGGTTGCCGCCCAAGCCTGAGCGGAAGCAGCCGCCGCAGCTGCCCCGGCCGCCCACCACTGGTGGGTCAGAAGGGATGGGGGCAGCCCCCTGTCCCTCCAGCTCAGCAGGCACCTGGGTGCCTGGCTTGTCTCCAGGGGGCTCCCGGCGTCCCCCACGCTCCCCAGAACGGACGCTCTCACCCTCCAGTGGGTACTCGAGCCAAAGTGGTACCCCTACCCTCCCTCCCAAGGGTCTCACAGGGGCCCCTGCTTCCCCGGGCAAGGCCCAACCCCTTAAACCAGAGCGTGTCACTTCCCTTCGGTCTCCTGGGGCCTCTGTCTCCTCTTCCCTCACGTCTCTCTGCTCCTCATCCTCTGACCCAGCCCCCTCAGACCGTTCCGGTACACAGATGTCGACCACCGTGGGTGACAGGTTTGCCATACCTCCTCACCCCAAGGTGCCTGCCCCCTTCTCCCCACCCCCTTCCAAGTCCAAGAGTCCTAACCAAGCGGCCCCTGCTCCGGTTACTCCTGCTGTGGTCCCCGGGCCCGTCTCTACCACTGATGTGAGTCCTGAGCCCCTGCCAGCTCCGCAGACATCCCTGATCCCACCGCAGGAGTCTCCCATTGCCTCCAAAGACAAGTCACCCCCACCGTCCCCACCCCCATCTTATCATCCTCCCCCCCCACCCACTAAGAAGCCAGAGGTGGTTGAGGCCCCGTCTGCCCCAGAGACTGCTGAGGAGCCCCTGCAAGACCCCAGCTGGCCCCCACCGCCGCCTCCTGCACCTGAGGAGCACGACCTGTCCATGGCTGACTTTCCCCCACCTGAGGAGGCCTTTTTCTCTGTGGCTGGCGCTGAGCCTGCGGGCCCTCCAGCCGCCCCAGAGCCTGTCAGATCCCTGGCTGCTTCGTCCTTCCCGGTTACCGTCTCTTCCCAGAGCCAGCTCCTCAGTTCCCCAGAGCCGCCTCCAGCTCCACCAGGCCCACCTTCGGCTGCTGTCCCCGGGCTTCTGGCCAAGGTCCCTCGGAAGGAACCAGTGGGCTGCAGCAAAGGCAGTGCGGCCCCCAGGGAGGATGCTGGTGCACCCCTGGTCACCCCCTCGCTCCTGCAGATGGTGCGGCTGCGCTCTGTGGGCGCTCCTGCGGTAGCTGCAACCCCGGCACCCGGGCCATCCGCCCCCCAGAAGCCGCTACGGAGGGCCCTGTCAGGGCGGGCCAGCCCAGCGCCCGCCCCCTCCTCAGGGCTCCATGCTGCTGTGCGACTCAAGGCCTCCAGTCTGGCTGCCAGCAAGGACCCTGAGAGTGCCCAGCCCAATGGACCACCTGAGGCGGAGCCACGGTCTCCCCAGTCCCCTGCCTCTATGGCTAGCTTCATCTTCTCCAAGGGCACCAAGAAGCTGCAGCTGGAGCGGCCGGTGTCCCCTGAGGCCCAGGCTGACCTCCAGCGGAATCTGGTGGCTGAACTTCGGAACATCTCGGAGCAGCGGCCATCCCCAGCCCCAAAGAAGCCACCTAAAGCTCCCCCACCCGTGGCCCGCAAGCCCCCGGTGGGGGTCCCGCCATCCACCTCCCCCACCTTTCCTCGGGCCGAGTCCCTTCCTGCTCCTCCCACCGACGGGCTCCTTCGTGCTGAGGACAGGACTAAGGGGGAGCTGGTGGAGAACGGAAGCGTCGTGCAGCTGGTGGGCCCCGAGGAGCAGAAGCTGGGCCCGCCTGGCTCAGGTACCGTGGACAGTGTGTGTGTGTGTGTGTGTGTGTGTGTGTGTGTGGCTCAGGTACCGTGGACAGTGTGTGTGTGTGTGTCGGGGGGGTCCCCCCATCACTGGTGGTGGGGAAGAGGTGCCTGAAGTCCCACTACCGGGCATCTGTTACCGGATCTTTCAGATTTTTCTGGTGTCAGGCTGCCTGGGAAGGGTGAGCTGTCACCCTTGATAAGCTAGCGAAGGAGCCTTTGAAGTCAGACCTACTGAGTTCCACCTCAGCTTTGCCATTTTCTCTACTCATCCTGGCCTCCATTTCCTCGCTGTAAAGCGCAGGGCAGTGGTACTGCATTCGTGGGTGTAAAGCACCTGGCTGGTGCTGCAGGCAAGGCCATTCAGTTGGGGAGAGGCTGTGCCGTGGGCCGTCCAGAACCAAGCTGGGAGGCCCCCTGTTGAGTGTGTCCCCCCCCGCCCCCCTCCACAGACCCACAGAAAGAGCTGGTCTGACCACCAGGCACCTCGCTGGCACTGCTGACCCATCCCAGGAACACAATCTCAGGGACCTGAGCAGCTCCAAGGACGAGAGGATACGGCAGACCTAGTAGAGAGGACGCCTGCAGCCTTAACCTTCACAGCCTTCGATATTTATGCAAGCCTGGTGGTGATCCTGCCCTCCAAGTCATCCAGCTCATGCCTCTTCCCCCTGAATGGATTTCCCTGGGGCCGCTTGTCTTGGCCTTGGCCTCATGTTGAAGGAGGAGGCTGGTGGGAGCGGGTGGCTGCGCCCCCTGCTGGCCTCGAGGCCGCACAGTTGGGAGCAGAGCATCTCATTTGAGTTTCTTTGCTTCCCCCTCCACATGTCCAAATCATGCGCATACGGTCCGGAATCAATGCACTTTTGAAAGGCAGCTGCATGTCCATCCTCCAGGGCCCACGAAGCCACATTCCAAGGGCCTGTTTACATGGCGGCAGCATCAGTCCCCATTTAGCCAGCCCATAGGTGGGACCAATCTGTCCCCTCCCTCTGATCCGGTTTGCCCATTTCTTAGTTCTTGGAGGTGGGCGAGTCACTGCATTCCCACAGGCTTCTCCAGGCTGGAGGCAGGAGTGGGGCTGTGGGATTCCAAAGCACAAAGGGTGCAGCAAGGGTTAGCTCTCCTGTGCCTCAACTTAGCACCAACCACCCTCCTTGCCTTCTAGTTCTGCCAGGTGCTCCATGCCGGGGACAAGTGGGGGACCACCAGGGCCTAAGTGGGGGTGGGGGTGGGGGAGAGGAACCGGAGGGGAGTTCCACAGGCCCTCTGTCTACAGAGAGTGGGAGAATGGAATAGGGAGACATCTCAGTGGGCACTTGGTGATGCCAAGCATCCGCCCCTTGTCTCACTTGGTCAGGTTGGAGTGGGCAGGCACTACACTTCCGAGGCAGGAGCCCATGGGCTGTGGCAAAGCTGTGTCCCTTTCAGGGGGGCAGGAAGTCCTGAGGAGGTGGGTGGAGGGGTCTGGCGGGGGGCGGGGGCGCTTGTTTGGGCAGTGGGTCCGAACCTGGCCCTACAGATTACATTCTGTGACCTTTCTCTTTACTCGGTGCATGTTCTTTCTGCAGCTGCCTTTCAGCACAGGTGGTTTCACGGGGTTGGGGGGGGCGCTGGCGCTGAGTGACAAGGATGGGAACCCAAAGGTTCATTCTGCAGACTCTTCCCTTGTCAATGAAGGGGGGTTCTGTGCTCCTAGGGAGTAGGCTCGGTGATTGCCCCCTAGCCGTCAGCCTCTGTTACTGATCTCTCCTCTAGGAATTCTAATGACCTATTTTCAGCCTGTGCCACCTCTCTAGGTAAGCTGGCTTCCCCACTGGCCCCGGCGCTTCCCTCCAGTCGTGTGGCTCCCACCTGGGCCACGCCTTCTGTCCTGATCCTCTTTCCTCAACAGTGACTTGGGCTTGAGCCTGGCAAGGAACCTCACTTTTAGCTGCTTCTCTGGAGAGACTGAACCCCTCCCAGAACAAGAGCTGGGAACACAGGGGATGTGGTACGAGAGCCCAGGTTCCTCTGGCCCGCCGTCACTACTGTCTTCTCCCTGTAGCTGTCAACCAAGCTTGTTCCCTTGCCCCATGGGTGAGGGCGAGCAGCTACTGGGTACCTATTGCACCTGCCCAGTGAGCTGGGGAAAGAGGATAGTCAGTATGCACTGCTCTGCTCAGAGCTCCTGACCCAACGCCCTGGGAACCAAGACCAGGCCAAAGCCTCCATGAGACCAGGCTCTGGTGGCAACCCTAGAGCTGCTGGAGGTGGGAGGGAGCCCAGCTTCTGTGTTTCTTGCCCTCCCCTCTCAATGTTACTTGAGCTCCTTATCCTCAGCTAGAATCTTCTGAGCTTGTTTCCCCACTGGGTGGGACAGAGTACAGAGGAGAAGGGAGGATCCAGAAGAGGCAGCCCTTCTTTGTCCTCTGGGGTAAATGAGCTTGACCTAGTGCAAATGGAGAGACCAAAAGCCTCTGATTTTTAATTTCCATAAAAATGTTAGAGAGAGAAGTATATATATATTTCTTTAAATTTTTGAGTCTTTGATATGTCTATACAAACAATCCATTCCCTCTGCCCTGAAGCCTGAGTGAGACACATGAAAAAGCTCTGTGTGTGTTTCATTCAAAGGTGTTAATTAAATGATTAAAACTTGGCTGTGGTTTGCTGCTTTTTAATGGGAGAGGGACAGGGGTCTGGGACTGGGCCCACTATCAGGAGGGAAAATGTTCTTTCTGCCTGCTGTGAGCACTGGACCCCAAAGTCGGTGTCTTCTGCCCGTTTTTGCTAGAATCTTAAGCAGGCTCCGCACCCAGGGTGGAGCCCGACACAGGGCTTGATCTCACCCTGAGATCATGACCTGAGCCGAAATCAAGTCTGGCACTCAACCCCCTGAGCCACTCAGGCGCCCCGGGCCTCTTCTGCGTTTATGGCCAAAGGAAAAGCCAAAGTGTCTGTGATCCATCCAGTTCAACCCACTCCCCTCCCCTCCCCGCCCCACCCCGCCCCGCCCCGCCCCCGGCCCATTACAGGGTCAAAAGTCCAAGATACAAGCAGCCTGGCCTGGGTGAGGGGCCCAGCAGCTGCTCCACACTTGTGTTCCTCCCTCCGGAGATGGTCTGGCTCACAGACAGGCCCCATCCAGACACTCTTGTTCAGACAGTTTATTTGAATTCGTGACAGTGACAGTGATTCTGATCAAGATGCCTTATGGAGAAGTATCCCACCCTCTCTGAAGAAAGATTCAGGCTGTGCCATCTGCCTTACTTCTGATATTAACACACAGCTGGTTTAGGGAATATCCCAACCCCGCAGGATCAAGGGAAAGAAATGGCAGGAGCCTCGGGGCTGGGCCTCAGGGTTGGCAGGCACTGGGGAAAGCTGCCCACCACTTGGTAGACCACTAGGTTCTCTGTTTTCCCCCTCCCTTTCCTTTTTGAATCCCACAATTTCCTGTTGGGGAAAGGCTGTAATTAGCTCAGTTCAGGCACCAGATCCCAGACAGGCACAGCTGCCGGGAGAACTCTAGGAAAACATGGGAACCAATATTTTTCCAATTAGAAGGGCTGTGGCATAAACCTTTTCTAGGAGTTATATTGAAACCAGATTTCTCCAGTCAGCTGCCAGGCAGAGAAGGTAGAGCTGGGCTCCCTGCTGCCGCCTCGCCCTCGTTACTACTGGGGGGGTGGGGGGGGCAGCGGCTCTGTTAGTAGCCCAGCAGCCCACCCAGCAGCCCGGACAGGATGGTTCTGGATTCTGGGGGAGGCTGAGCTGCCACTTACTGAGTTCCACTCCTAACAAAGTCCCCAACTTCCTGCTTTGGTGTCCTGGGAGATGGGTAAATGGGTGAAGGAGGGAGCAAACTGAGACAGCAGATGACTGGGGGGGGGGATGGGAGGAGGGAGCAGGATGCCGGGATAGCTAGCTGATGTTCCCCCCTTTCAGCGATTTACAGGAGATGCACCCCAGCTTGGTCATGAAGTCGGTTTGCTTCCACTGTGCGATGCAGTCCTCAGAGGTTTTAAAGTCAGCCTGCACAAAATAAACAGAAGCCGTGAATGTGGCGGTGAGAGCAGCTCGAGGACAGCCCTTCCCCAAGGTCTCATGTGCCTCTCCTTCACTCCCGGCGAGCCAGTGAGCCAGCTCATCCGAGGCATTTAGTTTAGGAAAACAGTCACGAGTAAGTGCAAAGAACTATGTACCAAGACATCCACTGGAGCGTACGAATAATGAAAACCTAGAACAACTTTAATGTTTAATAAGGCTAAATAATTTTGTTACATTACAGTAATTATGATTCAACACTATACAGTCAGATCCCCCCTCTCGGTATTTAAAAAGACGGGCAAGTTTTTCTGGCATCAAGTTAAATAAAAAAAATAAACATATGGTGGGACTCAAACTGTAAATATATTACCTCCTTGCATTGAAAAAGTCCACAAAGAATCACTAATGCTATTTTCCAGGAACTCTAGGTGGCAGGACTACGGGTATTTTTTCTTCGTGTTCCCTATCCTTTGGACATTTCTACATTGGAAATTTATTTTATAGCAGGAAAAATAAGTGATTCAAAAAAGCAGCCTGGGAAAGGAGGAAGGAAGGGAGTGGGTAAAACCACCTGCCCACCACATGCAGGAGGACTCTATGCCCCCCAGACACACTCTGGCTGAGCGAGGAAATGCGGGATTAACTAGGGAAGGTCATATGTGTCCCGTTTAGCTCGGTTGCTGCTTTGTTCATGATGTAGCCCGAGCACCTAGAATGGTGGCTGACATGCATATCAGGGGCTCAGTACTTGCTGAAGGGAGGAATGCATTCAGGGGTCATGGGGACGGGCTGTATGTGAGTCCATGCCCCTGAGTGCTCTAAGACCAGAGTGGGTTGGTGGTAGGGGAGGGGGTCCTGGCTCCATGGCTTCTGGTGACCCTGTGTGGCCTTGGCAGGTGTCCTGCCAGATAAAATATGGACAATCCTCAGATCACGGACTGAAGATCAGAAGAGGAAATGTCTGAGTCCCTCACACAGTGCCTCAAATAGTCTGTCCACGCTCAGTATGTGCGAGGGCTCCCATGTTCTGCAGGCACCTCCTCTGGAAAGCAGTGGACTAAGGAAGGGAGGGGCTTAGAGAGGCAGGAAGGCCTGGGGGGGAGGGGGTGGATGGGTCGCGGGGGGGAGGGCAGTGGTGGACCCAGTAACACAGCAGTCTGGGGACCCAGTCCAGGCTGCCCAGGCAAGAGAGGGGACGGGGCATGGCCAGCTACTTACCTGCAACTTCTCAAAGACTTTCTTCTTGGGCTTGAGCTCTTCATCTGGTTGGCCCTTCTCATAGCCCTTCACGAACACTCGCTCACCGGGAGCAGAGCCTGCAGGAGGGTCCAGAGGCTCAACCGTGCGGTCTACCCCCTCTCTGAGAAGACACACAGGACGAGGAAAGAGTGAGGCTGTGGCCTGCCTGCAGCTGCCATGGAAGCCAAGGCATCAGGGCCTTTACAGAGGGGCCCTCAGTGCTGCACTGTTTCTGGATGTTACCAGGGTTGGGTTGACTATGGCTACCCTGAAGCCCTCTGTCGGGAGAGATACCAAACTCTGGGCTTTCAGGGGAGGAAGTAGGACATAACAGAGACAGCAAGGCCCGAACGGCCAGTGAGAATTAGGTTTGACTCCTGGCTCCGTCTCTTACTGGTAGAGAGACTCGGGAACGTGCATACTGCTCGGAGCCTTCAATTTCTGTCTTGATAAAACTAACTTTAGGTAAAGCGCTTCCTTCACAGTACTTGCCCAACAATTCATTCCTTCACGTACCACCTTTTGGTCAGTGTCCTTAGGGTTTCCACCCGACTTGAGGGAGGGCATCCCGTGGGCCGATCTACCCCCCGGCCCCGCCCCCAGTTCTCACTCACGTAGAAGCGCACAGAAGCATGCCTTGGGACTCGACGCCTCTCATCTTCTGGGGTTTCAGATTGCACAGCACCACCACTAGCCGGTCCAGCAGCTCCTCCTTGGGCACAAACTGCACCAGGCCACTCACCACAGTCCGCGGCTCGGCCTCCCCGACATCAACCTTCTCCACATACAGGCTGTCTGCGTCGGGGTGCTGCCGGCAAGAGAGGTTAGTCCCGGACAGGAGCACAATGCAGCGGATCACGGACGAGGCCCGGCGAGCCCTTGGACTGCGGAGCGGGCATCCCACTCCCCAGCATAGGCTCCTAGGGGGCCCTCTGGGGCAAACTCTTTCCAGGCCCCAGACAGCAGACGGAATGGGCCAGGAGGGTACATTTTACTGTCCGCCGAGAGGCAGGCTGTCGGTAAAAGGCGGGGCAAGGAGTCTCCCCCAGAGGTCAAGTGGCCCGGACCGGTCTGGGCGGCTACCATTATGGCCACGCGCCTCACCAGCCTGGACGCTGGGGGGAGGGCAGCACTGGCCTCACCATGTCAAAGAGCACCGGCAGCTAACCTCAATGTTGTTTCGGTAGTCAGGTCTACGCAGTGAAAAACAATGCTGGGAGAGAAAAAAAGTCCACAACAATGGTCCCAGGTCACTGGCTGCATAACCTTCTGTCTCTGGGAAAAAGGAAATCCCTCTCCCTTCCCCATTTTCAGGGGTGGGTGAGTGGGATGGGACAGGGCGACACAGTGGCTGATCCGAGATAAGGCCTGCAGCTACGTCCAGCTGAGCTGGTAGAGACCAGAGGAATCTATGGGACCAGATTTAACTGATGAGCAGGCTCCCTCTGACTAATATCCTTCCCCCACCCTGAGTTCCTGGCTGTCTGGTTGCGTAAGGTTCAGAGGCAGCAAAAGGAAAAGCCTGACACCTGGAATTAGGCACCTGCGTTCTGACTTGCAATATGACCTCAGGGATGTTACTTCCCATCCTAGGCCAGGTTTCCTCCAGATGGAAACAGACAAACGTGACCCCTATCTGCCTCTCTGGGATGTGGTGAAAAGTGAGTACCTTGTCCACACTAATGACTTTGCCCACACGGATATCCAGCCGGGACGGGATGACCTCCTCTGGTTCTGAATTCTTGGCAGGGCCTTTGGCAACTGGCTCTGGGAATGAGAAGAACCCCAAGCGGTCAGAACTCTCCTCCTTCGCCATGATAGGTCAACTGCTGACACCACCCACTGGGGACACTAGCAGGGTTTCGTGCGGAATCCCCAGCATCTACCCCTTTAGTTATACCTCCTTTTTTCTTTTTAAAGTCATCTCTATGCCTAATATGGGACTCAAACTCATGACCCTGAGCTCAAGAGATGTAGGCTCTACTGAATGAGCCAGCCACGCACCCCTAGTTATATCTTCTTTAAAACAGGAGCAGCAACCTTTGAGAAATGACATGCCAGGTTTTCATCTATTCTCTCCCTCAGTTATCAGCTGGCGGGGAGGAAGGGGAGGGGGAACGACAGTAGCTTTGCTACCTTTAGCTATTTCTATTCGTGCTCTCCACATACATTTGTTGAGTCGGGGAAGGTCACACAAAACCATCCATATTAATATCTCAGCGTCATGGATAAGTGGATGGCCAACTAAGAGCCGGTCAGAAGCATATGGAAAGGAATTAGGCGAAGCTCAAGATGAGCTTCCCTAAGGAGCTGTGCAGGCTCTGCCTGAGTAGCTCTGTTACCCTCATGGTCGAACCCAACTGCTCTCTTAATTGAAGGATTTAGTCAAGGACCACAGTACATGTCTCACACCAGTAGACTTGGGACAACAGGATGTAATCACAGTATCGCCTAAACCTAAACCAGGATGACTCAAGTTCCATTCCAGGAGTCGACGGGGTAGGATATTCTTGCGCTTCAGATCTCCTGGCTTCTCAGGCTCTCGATTTCAGACAGACCCTTTCCCGAAGCCCACCGACAGGCTCTCTGTCCTGATGATGTCATGCAGCCCATGGCCCTGCCCCTCCCTGGCTGGCCTTACTCTGCTTGGAGGGCTCTGGGTAGGCAGCGCTGGTCAGTTTCTTCAGTGCAGGAGTATTAAACTTTTCCCGGATAGGATCCAGCAACTTGTTCAGGGCGACCTCAACAGAATTCTTCAGGTCTCCAGGGTGTACAACCTGTGGAAGTGTACAAAGGCCCGGTGAAAGGAGGCACCGGAGTGGGGCACAGCAAGTCCAAGTCTACTAAAGATAACGTGCGTGTAAAGTGCAGGCTGTTGATCCTCAGAACAGCCCTGTCAAGCTGACAAAGCCAAGAGGGGGACGTGGGTTCAGAAAGATTATTTTTCTTGCCTGAGAGTTAGGTCTTTTGACTCTGAATTCCATACTAACTCGAGGGATTTTTATCTTATTAAGATTTACTTATTTATTTGAGAGAGAGAGCGCAGGGGTGGGAATCAGAGGGTGGTGGGTGGGGGTCGGGGGCAGAGGGAGAAGGAGCGAGGGAATCTTAAGCAGGCTCCATGCCCAGCGTGGAGCCCAATGCGGGGCTCCATCTCATGACCCTGAGATCATGACCTGAGCTGCAATAACTTGAGGGATTTTAGAGGCTGAAGTTGTGTTTTTTTTTTTTTTTTTGAGGCTGAATGTTTTTATTAATCAAATTCTCGTAGTCCCTCCATTCATGCTTCGAGTAGTGGCATGAACCAGGGTCCATTTACAGGCAGAGAAACACTCACAGAGGCAACCTGAGGAGACAGCCTGGCGGGGAACTGAGTGAGCGAGAAGAAAGAGCGAGGGCGTTGGAGTTAGACCGGGCTTAGAGTCCCAGCTATAGCTGTGTGACCCCGGACCAGGCACTTAACCCCTCTAAGTTTGGGGTGCTTTACTTAAGAACTGAAGAGAATGCCTATACCTCAGAGTCAGAATGAGGATTAAATCACATAATGTGGGTGAATATGGTGAGTGATGCCAGTACGTGGCAGGGGCTCAGCAATCCAATTTTTCTTCTTGTGTCCTGTGACTAGTACTTTTCTATCCCAAATCTGGCCTGAAAGGCTCTGCTAGATGTTCTGAGGGGTTATCTCTTAGCTGTGAATACCTGTAATACAACAATGCCTCCATTTTTGTTTCCGATATTCTTTCATTTCCTTAGGAGTGTTTAGACCTGCTCTGTCCAGTATGGTAGCCGCTAGCCTCGTGTGGCCATTTCAATGTAAAGTACGATCCCGCTCCTCAGTTGCACGGGGCGCATGGAGAGGCTGACCGCACATGGCCAGCAGCAGCTGTGTGAGACAGCACGTCCAGAATGTGTCCGCCATCACAGAACGTGCCGTTGGCTAGTGCTGCTCCAGGCTCTTTTTCAGATGCATTTCTTCTATCCTTCTTGTTATTCCAACAAATGGCTATTCACGGGGCTGGAGAGTGCCGTGTGGGTTTTGGGGCCTGCCTCAGACTGCAGATAGAGGGTTTCAGAGCAAAGGCAGCGAAACATCCAAAAAATGGGCCTTAAGGGCCGCAGAGCTCAGAGGTCATGGAGACTTTTCCGCTGTTTGATATTCAAACCCTCACACCATGTTGCCTGCAGTGGATTTCTGGCCTCTGCCTGAACACCTCAGTGATGGGGGCGAAAGGTCAAGTGAGGCAGCCCGGCCCGTTGCCATCCACCCAAGGTCACTGCACGGCTCTCCCTGATGTTGAACCTGAACACGTCCCACTGCGGGCCCCACCCGCAGACCTGGCTTAGCCTTCTGGGGCCACAGGAAGAAATCCAACCCCTCCCCCGCGAGAGTCTGTCATGTAGCTGAGGAGGACTGAATGCAGGCCTGATTCCCAGCCAAACACCCCCAGTTCTTTCAACTGTGCTTCTGTGACATGGGTTTGGGTCTGTTCCTTATCACAGCCCCCTTCCTCCCCACATCAACACAACCCAGGCTGTCCAATAAACCTCATAAAATTTGAGTCCAGGGCTGAATGCACAACCCCAAATGTACTCACAACAGTGTAGAACTGAATGGACTATCGGCTCCCTGGTTCCAGACTCCACATTTCTGATGCCTTATATAGCAAGACTTCATTAACATTCTGACAGCCCAATCACACTGCTGATTTAACCCAAAGTCAGAGTCAATCAAAAGCCCCCATTTCCTTCCCCATACCCACCACTATCACATCTTCGCTTTATGACCTGGCCCTGCCTAGCTTGCCCACAACACCCCGCCTCATCTTTTAGACTCATGTCAGACCAAACCCCTTGCGATTCCGTACTGTGCTATTTCATCTGCCCATGTCTGTGCACAATTTATTCCCTCTGTTTGGATGTCGTCCCCTCTACAAAGCTTTGCCAGACAGCCAGGTAATGACTTCCTCCTATTTGATCTCTAAACCGTGTATACATCATCATCATCTAGCCACACAGCAATGATATTTGTTTACGTGTCCGCCTCTCCTTCCGGACCACAAGCTTCATGAGGATTTAATCCTCTATAATGCCAGCCCCTACCATGGTGCCTAACTCACAGGCACCTAGTAATTCTTTTCTTAAGCTGTCTGTTGAGATCAGCAGGATCCTCTATGCTGTCCTTTCTGAGGTGTTTCTTTTTTGAACCTTGACTTTGACCCTCTCCCTGAAATGCTTCATCTTGCTGGGTTTGGTTCTTCATTCCAGGTTAAATCCTTTGCAGGGTGATTAGGACACCAATACTTTAGCTGCCATTTGCTCGCCTAACCCGTGAACCACACGAACCCTCATTAAGCCATTACCCACAATACACGGCCCTGGAGATCATCAAGCAGAAACTTGTGGCAGGTATTAGAAAGCTGGCTAGGCCAAGAAGGTCTGTCAGAAGGAATTCGGTGGGGATTACTCCTCCTTTGGGATTACCTCGTCAGCAAAGTCCTTTTCCAGCTCCAAGTAAGCGGTATAGGTTTTGTTTCCACCCCATTTCTCATCTCGAAGGATCACAAACTCTGTAAGACAAAGGATCCATGCCAACAAAGTCATTGATAATGGCAGAGTCAGCATTCCTAGCTCAAATGGTATGGATATTTGTAGTTTCTGTTATATATTTTATTTATTTATTTATTTTTAAAGATTTTATTTATTTGACAGAGAGACACAGCGAGAGAGGGAACACAAGCAAGGGGAGTGAGAGAGGGAGAAGCAGGCTTCTCCGCTGAACAGGGAGCCCGATGCGGGGCTCGATCCCAGGACTCTGGGATCATGACCTGAGCCGAAGGCAGACGCTTAATGACTGGGCCACCCAGGTGCCCCTCTCTTATATATTTTAAACTTTATTTTATGGCATTTATCTTAAATCAGATGAGCTAGGAACTCAGCAGGCATCCACACTCAAGGGGAAGGATCGTGCCTTACATTTCTTTCGCAATGCTCTGATTCCGCATGCCTGTGCCCACCCTCATTTCTTCAACACCCGCCCACCCTGACACCCTGCTTAGAACCCAACCTGGTGACAACCTCATGGGCAACGAAATGACATCCCAAGTCCAAGTGTACCCCGGTATATGAGAAGTCAGAGCACAGAATCAGGGAGGCCCATCTCTAAAGGAAGACTCCTGACCAACCACAAGAATGATCCCAGTACTAGTTTTGCTCCTTCAGCCTGGCCTCTGAGAAGCAATCGAGTATCTTACCAGACTTGAGGGGAAAGAGGACATGCTTGATGAAAGACAGAACTCCATTGTTCTCCACATTCCCTGGCTCACAGAAGGCCTTCTTTAGTTTTTTCTTCACGTCCTCCTTCCGGTCAAGGAGATCAATCTTGGACTCCTATAAGCCACGGAGGAGAAGGGACCTCTTATGGTGGGAAATGAGATATGTTTAACTAATCTATGTATTTTAATTTTTTTTTTTAAGAGAGGTTTAAACATTAACAACTTTAACAAAAGCAGAATTAATCAGAGTCAAGAACCACTCACAATATTGCCACCTGACAAAAACCACGATTTCAATTTTCCTGTGTTCTTCCCAGGCCTATAACACACAGAATTGTTACAAACTTGTATTTCAAGAACAAATGTCTACCTTTTGCTTTTTCACTTGAGACTATATCGTAGGTATTTCTGAGGGGCTATCTAGTCTTTGCTTCTAATTTGTATGCTGTATCACATTCCCAATTATTAGTGACAACATAATTTCTGAACTGTTAGACTGTTCTAATTTTTACAAATTATATACACTATTATAATCAATATCTTTGCAGAGGTTTTTATTGTTTTTGTTTCTGCCTACTCTAGGATTATTTGCCTAAGCTACCCAAAATTGCCAGGCCGAAAACTATTTTCTGAAAAGGGCATACTCATTGTCACTGCCCGAAAAAGTGTGTGAGCGGCTTGCTACATGGCAACCCCCCCAAATCAGGTACCATCTAGTATCTAGAGCCATCTTCCCTTTTTAGGTAATAGGAACTGTTTCTTATTTTGGAGAGTAAGCTCATGGTTCTTTGGGTTCAGTGGTTACCAAATTCTGGTCTGTGTATGCCTATGTATGAGTCATCTGGGGTGCCTTTAAAAAATGTAAATTCCTGGGAGATGAATCTAAATCTCTTGAGGTTGGGCCAGGTATTTGCATTTTTAAAAAGTTCTCTGAGTGATTCTGATGCAGTCATGTTCAGAAATGGCTGCTAACACTGATTTCCAGGGCTAAGATACGGTGAAAGTCACTAAATAGGGTGAGTGATATGATATTCTGTCAGAGAAATAACTGATACCTGGAGCATTTTAACACAGAGAAAAACAAATATTTTATATATTCCTTTAAAAATAGTAACAGTTTCCATGCGTATATTTACTGGTCTCTGATCAAAGACTGGAAAGTCAGATTTAAAGAACTAGATGAACACCCAAATGTGACTTCAACCAGAATCATCTAGTGGAATTTGAAAGAAAATACGGATTCCTCACAGACCTGTACCCCTGAAACAAATAATACATTATATGTTAATAAAAAAGAAAGAAAGAAAGAAAGAAGGAAAGAAAGAAGGAAAAATACAGATTCCTGATGTTCCCAGAACCACTTTATCAGAATCTCTAAGCACAGAGTCGAATTGACGCTTTTTCTTTTTCTTTTTTTAATTTCCTAGGTGGTTCTGAAGCTCAGCTGTGTTTGGGAACCCAGAACTCAGCCTTTCACATCTTTGGGTCCCACTACATCCTCCATTCTGTACCCTTAGTGATCAAAACAAAAGTGCACTTTTCCTAAGCAGGACTTTTAACTGTTAAAAGATACTGTATTTATCACATTAGTTATATCAAACATCACCCTGAGAATCAAGATGCCATATGGTGAAATGCAACCCTAGCCTCATTAACCTCATGAACAAGGCTGAGTCTTATTACAGTTCTACGAATGAAGAAATTACTTTTGCTAGTGTGTTTTATCAGCCGCAGTAAAATTGTTAGGATTATGACTGGATCCCATCAGCACTGCTTCTGGGTCCTTTAATACTCAAGAACCACTGAAATTAATTGGATGACTTCAGATTCCTTGGAACTCAAATCTACAAGAATTCTAGTTAGCGAGGGGACTCTTCTTTTGAGTACTCAATCCCTTCATCTCTTGCTGAAGGTTTCGAAAACTCAAGTCAGAGCTGGAAAACGTACCTCTTCTGAGGAGCTCATTTTACTGCCAGTTAATCCTGGAACCATAGGATTCATCAGATGGACTCGTTTTGAGTAGCCAAGTGCAGGGAGGTACTGAGGGGTTAGAAAGAAACACACAAAGCATGCGTTAGTATAAACTCCTCCTCAGTGCCCCAATCTCATCTAACTTGGCCAGCAACGTAACAGTTTGATATAGTTCTTCCAATCTCTTTTTTTTTTTTTTTTTTACTGAATACACAACCTTTCTTTCTTTCTTTTTTTAAAGTTTTTATTTAAACTTAGTTAACATACACTGTAATATTAGTGTATTTGGTGCAGAATTTGGTGATTCTACATTTCCATACATCACCTGGTGCTCATGACAACAAGCATACTCCTTAATCCTCATCCCCCACCCACCTCCCCTGGGGTAGCCATCAGTTTGTTTCCTAGAGTTAAGAGTCTGTTTCTTGCTTTGCCTCTCTCTCTTTTTTTCCCCCTTTGTTCATTTGTTTTGTTTCTTAGATTCCACATGAGTGAAATCATATGGTATTTGTCTTTCTCTGACTTCTTTCTTTCTTTCTTTCTTTTTTTTTTTAAAGATTTTATTTATTTGACAGAGAGAGGGCACAAGCAGGGGGGACGGCAGGCAGAAGAAGAGGGAGAAGCGGGCTCCCATACCCTACCATACCATATGATTTCATTCATATGTGGAACTTAAGAGACAAAACAAACTAGCAAAGGGGAAAAAAAAGGAAAGAGAGAAAACCAAGAAACAGGACTCAACTACAGAGAATAAACTGATGGTTCCCAGAGGGGAGGAGGGTGAGGGGATGGGGGAAATTGGGGGTAGGGATTAAGAAGGGCACTTGCGCGATGAGCACGGAGTAAGGTACAGGACTGGCAAACCGGTATGCTGCACACCTGAAACTAATATAACACTGTATGTTAACTACACTGGAAATAAAATTAAAAACTTAACAAAAAAAGACATCCAAAAACCATTTAAAGAATACTATATAATATTCCATTGTGCGGAGTTATCGTAACACATATCATAATAATCCCTTGCCATTGGATGTGAGTTTATTTCTGGATATTTTTTAAGTAATCTCTACACCCAATGTGGGGCTTGAACACACAACAACCCTGAGATCAAGAGTCGCATGCTCTACCGACTGAAATAGCGAGGTGGCCCTATTTCTAGATTTTACCTTTAAATTGATAATGTGATAAATATTTTCATATGTAACTGAAGTTGCACTTTTAAAATTATTTCCTTAGCACCAACTTGTATAATTATCAGGGCAAACTACCCTCCCAGAAATTTACATTTCCACTAAGTGTTTTCTCCATACCCTTGCCACGATGAGGTTTTGAGAAGCTTTCAAAAATAACAACCATTTCTCGGGCACCTGGGTGGCTCAGTTGGTTAAGCGACTGCCTTAGGCTCAGGTCATGATCCTGGAGTCCCGGGATCGAGTCCCACATCGGACTCCCTGCTCAGCAGGGAGTCTGCTTCTCCCTCTGACCCTCTTCCCTCTCGTGCTGTCTCTCATTCTCTCTCTCACAAATAAATAAAATCTCTAAAAAAAAAATAACAACCATTTCTCAATGGCCCTTTCCAACTTACTCAAGTTCTTTCCCCAAAAAGAACTATTAAGGGTTTGCTCTGATTTCCTCCTTTAAACCCTGTTAAGTCTCATCTCAGAGATGAGTGGTTTATGTAAGATCCAGAGCAATATGGACCGAATGCTCTGGGAAAGACCAGTAGTTGATTGGTGGTCCCTTTCCCTAAGAAGTGTGTTATTAGGAAAGAAGCAAATCCGACAGGTCTGGGGGTAGCTTCCTGGCTTTTGAGTCAGGTCTGAGGCTAACTGCTGCTTAGTCACTAACTGTGTGATAATAGACAACTTTCTTTCTCGACAGTCGGTTTTCTCGTCTGCAAAACAGGGAAAACAATACCCGCCATACAATATAGTTATGAGTGGTGGGACCGGCATAGTCAATAAACCTTAACTGCATACCTAAGGCACAAAAGAAAAAAAGACAGGAAAGAGAACACTGACCTTCTCTGCGAAGGTGAAAATCTTTCTCTGATCAACACCTCCAAACTGGGCATCTACTTTCAAATACTCTTCATCCAAGGCCTGTGTGAAAAAAAAACAAAACAAAACACATGAGCATTAACTCCTACTGTATTTCTTCTATATGGATCTGGGAAATCAGAAACTTGAAAATCACTAGATTTTTTCAGAAAGTAGAGCCAGGAAGCAAATAAAGCAGCATCCAGCCTCCCTCTTGGCCTCAAGAACAGCATAAACATTTGCTGAATGCCTGTGGTGGACAGAACTCCATGTGGATGTCATGGGGAAAAAGTAAGAGCCTCTGCCTTTGGGAAGCTCACAGTCCGTGGGGAAGGGAGGGAAGGAGAAGACACAGCAGAGTCGGGTCAAAGGTACCCACTGAATAAGGCAGCCTGTGACAAATTTCAAATAATGGCATAAGAGGGGCGCCTGGGTGGCTCAGTCAGTTAAGTGTCTGCTTCCGCTCAGGTCATGATCTCAGGGTCCTAGGATGGAGACCCGCATAGGGCTCCCTGCTCCGCGGGGAGTCTGCTTCTCCCTCTCTTGCACTCTCTTTCTCTGTCAAATAAATAAATAAAATCTTTAAAAAAAGGCATAAGAAGAACGTGCTGTGAGAGCTCAGAAACAAAAGACAAGACTAAGCTGATTTTGTCACTTACTACCTGCCAGGCCTAGTACCAGCCCTAAGGATGCAGAGCTGAATTGGACCCAGACTCGGCCTATAAGAAGCCAACTACACCCAGCTGAAAAGAGAGACATGTAAATAGATAATTTCAGTGCAGTGTTTGAAGGGCTACCCGAGATGTTCATTTAAGGAACAGTGCTGACACAAAGAAAGAAATGCTTATCTCTAGCTGGTCAGACAGGTGGCACTGAAGGCTTCCTGGAATCAGACTGTGGGCTGACCTTGGTTTTGAAGAATATATAGATGTTTTTCACCATGAAGAGGAAACAGATGTCAGAGGGCAAAGAGGTGTGAAATGTTTAGAGAAATTAGTGATTCGGTATGCAAAAGCACAAACTTCAACGGAAGTAGGAAGTGGTTAGTGATGGCACCAGAGAAGTAAGGATCCTGACCATCATGCCAGGGTGCCTAGCATCGTCCTGGCCCACACTGTAGAAAGATCACACCAGTCAGAGGGCAGGGCACAGAGTACAGCCCTTTGGACTGGAGACAAGACAGCGAGGAGGCTGCCGTCAGAGTCCAGGTAGGAAACGATGCCGAACCAGGTCAGCAGGGATGTAGAACAAGAACACATTTAAGAGATTTTAAAAGTAGAACTGGTCTGATTTCATGTCTCATTGAATGGAGGGGAGAGGAAGAGAAAGGTGAGCAAGCTGGAATAATCTAATTTTTTTTTAAAGATTTTATTTATTCATTTGAGACACAGAGATACAGAGAGAGAAAGCATGAGCAGGGAGAGAGGCAGAGGGAGAAGGAGGCTCCTTGCTGAGCCAGGAGCCTGATGCGGGGCTCGATCCCACGACTCTGGGATCATGACCTGAGCCAAAGGCAGATGCTCAACCATCTGAGCCACCTAGGCACCCCAAGCTGGAATAATCTAGAAGAGCACTGTCCACTATACTATTCTGGAATGATGAATATGTTCTATGTCTGTGCTGTTCAATAGGTTAGCAACTAGCTACGTGTGGCTTGTGAGCACCTGAAATACAGCCAATGTGACTGGAACCTAAAAATTTTAATTTTAATTATTTTTAATAGCCACACATGACCATGACTAGAGGAGAGGCTACTATGGGGGCAGTGTAGATCTAGAACGTGTCCAGGCTTAACCCGTAGAAAGTTCTTTCGGAGGTGATGAGGTTAGACTTGATATTCTTCTACCAAACATTTTTTTTTAAAGATT
The DNA here is from genome assembly GCF_003265705.2 of Callorhinus ursinus. Lineage (NCBI taxonomy): Eukaryota > Metazoa > Chordata > Mammalia > Carnivora > Otariidae > Callorhinus > Callorhinus ursinus. Next base: position 12,174,181 of record NW_027397080.1, on the reverse strand, counting down.
TTATTTATTTATTTATTTGAGAGCGAGGAAGAGAGTGCATGTGAATGGGAGGAGGAGCAAAGGTACCCCTCTTATATCAAATGTTACAGACATATACGAAGAGGGGCGCCTGGGTGGCTCAGTCAGTTAAGTGTCTGATTCTTGGTTTCAGCTCAGGTCATGATCTCGGGGTCGTGAGATGGAGCCCTCATTGGGCTCCAAGCTCAGTGTGGAGTCTGCATGAGGATTCTCTCTCTCCCTCTCTGTACCCCCCCAACTTGCATGTGCGCTTGCTTTCTCTCAAATACATACATAAATAAATAAAAATCTAAAAATATATATATACACACAAAAAAAGTTAAGTCTATACCATTTTTGTCCTATCTTTCTGAGCTAGTTACCAACAGTAACAATTTGGTTTGAATTTTTCTTTTTTTCCTTGCTCATATAAATATACACACATGAAATATGATGTGCCTCATTTAACAGAAAATAGGATCATGCCTAAAATTTATTTATTTTACTTTGTTTTGTTTTTTAAAGATTTCTTTATGGGGCACCTGGGTGGCTCAGTTGTTAAGTGTCTGCCTTCGGCTTAGGTCATGGTCCCAGGGTCTTGGGATCAAGCCCCACATCAGGCTCCCTGCTCGGCAGGAAGCCTGCTTCTCCCTCTCCCACGCCCCCTGCTTGTGTTCCCTCTCTTGCTGTGTCTCTCTTTGTCAAATAAATCTTTTTTTTTTTTTTTAAAGATTTTTATTTATTTATTTGAGAGAGAGAGAGAATGAGAGAGAGCACGAGAGGGAAGAGGGTCAGAGGGAGAAGCAGACTCCCCGCTGAGCAGGGAGCCCGATGCGGGACTCGATCCCGGGACCCCAGGATCATGACCTGAGCCGAAGGCAGTCGCTTAACCAACTGAGCCACCCAGGCGCCCTGTCAAATAAATCTTAAAAAAAAAAAAGATTTATTTATTTTATGGGGTGCCTGGGTGGCTCAGTTAGTTAAGTGTTGGCCTTTGGCTCAGGTCATGATCCTAGGGTCCTTGGGAGCCTGCTTCTCCCTCTCCCTCTGCCTGAGGCTTCCCCTGATTGTGCTCTCTGTCTGTCAAATAAATCTCAAAAAATAAATAAAATAAAGATTTATTTTAGAGAGAGATGGCACGCACACATGTGCGCGTGGTGGGGGAAAAGGGAGAGAGAGAATCTCAAGCAGACTCCCCACTGAGCGTGAAGCCTGATGCAGGGCTTGATCTCACAACCCTGAGATCATGACCTGAATGGAAATCAAGAGCTGGCTGCTTTACTGACTGAGCCACCCAGGTGCCCGGCCTAAAATTTATTTTTACACATCACTCTAAAATTTTCTTCATTTAAGAGATCATGATCAACATAAAGAGGATATGTGACACTGCAAAGCATTCTCTGGGAGGACTGGCCTCCATGTGTTTGGCATATTCTGCAGACATGAAAAAACAAACCCATTTACTATGTATGTGTAAAAAGCCTAGTCATCAGGCCATTTTCAGCCAACAGTCACATCCAGTGTACCTCTGCATAGAAGACTTACGATGTGGTTTGTCAGTATGATCTGTAAATAACTGATGTGAATTCCCATGTATACCTGTGTAAAGAGATTTGTTAACCGAAATGCACTTTCTAAGAAAACACATAAAAATTACCGATCCAGGAAAATAACTCTATAAATTCTCCAAGCATTTAAAATAAAAAAGTATTCTTTAAATTCTTTCATGTCAAGTTCAGCTAAATAAGTAAAACAGAGATTCTCCAAGAAAGAGAAATAATGGAATAAATAAAAAGACAAAACCTCCTATCCTCCCCCAATGATAAATGATACAATAAAGATGAAAAAAATGCATTTCCCTATTAAAAAAAAATATATATATATATATATAAAATCTGGGGGCACCTGGCTGGCTCAGTCAGTGGAGGGTGCGGCTCTTAATCTCAGGGTTGTGAGTTCAAACCCCACATTGGGCATAGAGCTTACTTAAAAAAAGATAAAAAAGAAAAAATATATACAACCTGCAAATAAACTGATGTTTAAATTAAAAAAAAAGATGTGTCAGACAAGCAGTGTTTTAAAGTGCAGACAGATAGGGGAGGACCTACAGCTGAAGAAGTCAAAGGGGAGGGAAGAGAGACAGGAAGGAAGGCCTGCAGCATAGTGAAGGAACAGGAAGTACCTGGGCTTCGCTGGGGCTGAGCAACCAGTAGCTAGAACCAGAGCAGAAAAGGCCCTTGGGCAACTCCATCCCTCCCGAGTACCTGTAATCCGGGGTACAGCAGACCACTCAGCAAAGGGTGCTCCACCTGCTTTACCACCTCAGCCCCAGCTTTCTTGGCATCGTGCTGTGTGACCACGGAGGAGAGTCTGTACACATCTAGTGTGTACTCTCTGAAGAGGAAAGGAAGTGGGGACAGCTGTGAGACTGGGCCAAGGCCTCACTCTGATCCTAAAGCACATTAATTCACTCTCCCAATCTTAAGACATTCCAAAAGACCTCTGCTGCCTGGTAGCTTCTAAAATGTGACTGGTTCTTTGTCTTATACAAAATACCACTTGATTTTTATGTCTTTCCTTTTTTTTTTTTTTTTTAAAGATTTTATTTATTTATTTGAGAGACAGCGAGAGCACAAGCGGGGATGGGAGTGGGAGAGGGGGAAGCAGGCTCCCCGCTGAGCAGAGAGCCTAACCTGGGGCTTGATCCTAGGACCCCAGGATCATGACCTGAGCCCAAGGCAGATGCTTAACCAGCCACCCAGGCGCCCCAAAATAAAATCTTAAAAAGAAAAAATAAAATTTTCAAGGAAAACAGTTTGCAACCTAAAAACCTATGCCCACCTGAACTACCATTCAAGTGTAAGAGTAAAATATCTGAATATCTTTATCTAAAAAAAGTTATTTTCATGTTTTTATTGGTCATTTACGTATCCTCATCTGTGAAGTATCTATGCCAGTAGCCCATTTTTCTACTTTTTCTTTTTTTGGAGTTCCTTAGTATTCTGGATAGCAAATCCTTTGTCATTTATATAGCATGGGGTAGAGAATTAACCACTGACACAGAATAGAGAATTCAGAAATAGATCCTCATAAATATGGAAACTTAATTTATGACAGAGCCAGCATTGCAGATCAGCAAAGAAAGGATAAACTTTTTAAGAGAAAGTGGTACAAAGACAATTAGTTATCCATATGGGGAAAAAATGATCCCTCCATTCCAACTAGATTAAAGATTTAACTGTAAAGGCCAAACTATAAAACATTTAAAAGACTGTACATATATAAGACTATCTTACAATCTCAGGGCAATGAAAATTCAATAAAACACACCAAAAGCACAAATCACAGGAAAATATTGATGAATTCAAGTTAAAATTAAGACCTTCAGTACATCAAAAGTAAAATAAAGTAAAAAGACAAGCCACCAACTAGGAGAAAATACTGAAAACATATATAACTGGCAAGGATTAATATCCTATATTCTTTGTCAGAAACTACAGAGTCAAGGGGCGCCTGGGTGGCTCAGTTGTTAAGCATCTGCCTTCGGCAGAGGTCATGGTCCCAGGGTCCTGGGATGGAGCCCTCCATTGGGCTCCCTGCTCAGCAGGAAGCCTGCTTCTCCCTCTCCCAGCCCCCTGCTTGTGTTCCCTCTCTCGCTGTGTCTCTTGTCAAATAAATAAATAAAATCTTTAAAAAAAAATAAAGTTTTTATTTTTGGGTAATCTCTACACCCAACATGGGGCTTGAACCTACAACCCTGAGATCAGTAGACCAAGCCAGCCAGGTGTCCCTCCTCCAGAAGTTCAAAGGCTTTGCTTCATCACCCTCTGTGTTCTTTTGAGAAATGCAAAGCTATTGTGATTCCTGAAATTTCTATGTGACTTCTTTTGTCCCTTTGGAAGTTTGTAGTATACTATTTTCCCCCCTTTTTTCTGTCCTTAGTGTTGTGAAATTTCAAGATAGTGCACTGTAGCATGGGTTTATTTTCGTCCAGCGTGCCAGGCACTTGATGGGCCCTTTCACTCTGGACACTCATTTACTTGTTCTATAAATTATTTCATTGATGATTTCCTTCCCTCTAACTCTTTGTTCCCTTTTCCATACCATTTATTATTCAAATATTGGACCTCCTGGCCTAATACTCCAATTTTCTTAGCTTTTTTTTTTTTCCCACTGTGCTCTGCCATTGAAACCAAAGTTCAATCCCATATAGTTCAACGAGGTCTCGAGGCGCTAGTAGTCTTAGTGTTCCACGAATTATATTTTACAGATTACAAAATGCATTTTTTTGCATTTTAAAAAAATATTTAATATCTTCAAAATCTAGATAAGTCTTTTAAACACTGGCATGTTAGAGACTAATCAGCCGTATTTTTTTTTTTTTAAGATTTTATTTATTTGACAGAGAGAGAGAGAGCAGGAACACAAGCAGGGGGAGTGGGAGAGGGAGAAGCAGGCTTCCTGCCAAGCAGGGAGCCCGATGCGGGGCTCGATCCCAGGACCCTGGGATCATGACCTGAGCCGAAGGCAGAGGCTTAACTGACTGAGCCACCCAGGTGCCCCTAATCAGCCATATTTTTAATGACAGATTAGTTGAAATACAGTATCTTTTTTTTTTAAGATTTTTTTTTTTAAGATTTTATCTTTAAGTAACCTCTACACCCAACATGGGGCTCGAACTTACAAACCCGAGATCAAAAGGTGCATGTTCTATTGAATGAGCCAGCCAGGCACCCCTGAAATAAAGTATCTTCGTATTCCCACTTACGTTTGATTTCTGGCCACTGAGTATTCTTGACTATTTGTCAACTGACTGATCTGAAGCATTCAGGATGTTTAAAAAATATTTTACCCCGCATTTTTAGTTGTTTTCAGTAGTAAGGCTGGTCCGAGTACCCAGTGTGCCACACTGCTAGAAGCAAATGCCCTCATCCACATCTCAAACACTCCTACAGTTTTTCTGTCCATCTCTCTGGGCTGCATTCTGGGTGAATCTCAGTACTATCTCTCAAATCTCTAGTTTTCTCTTCAACTTTGTTCAGTCTAGAGTTGAAGCCTTCTATTGAAGGCTGGTTTGCGGAGTTTTTTGGTTTTTGTTTTAAAGTTTATTTATTTATAATCTCTATACCCAATGTGGGGCTTGAACTCACAACTCTGAAATTAAGAGTCATGAACTCTTCCAACTGAGCCAGTCTGGTGCCCCTGTGGGGTTTTTTGGTTTGGTTTGGTTTGGTTTAGCTTTAATGACTGATTTTTACATTTCCAAGATTTCTAAATGATTCTTTTTATTTCTATATGTTTCATCTCTGCCTCTCTCTGTTTAATCATTTTCTTTTTAAAAATGGATGCTATTCCTTGGCATGTTAGAACTTATGTCTTTTAGGTAATATCATAGATATAACACTCATAAATGGTGGTCAGCTTGGTTTAATTCCTGGTATGCATACAGTCGAGTTTCCATAGGCCTGAAGCTTGACAAAAGTCCCTAAAGACCCAGGCAGGTGACTAATAGTGCCCCTACTCCTTGGCTCTACTTTCCTTGAGGGGTAGGGATGGGAACGGGAAAAGGGTAAAAGCCCTGCTTTATACTCTGGCTTTAAGCAGTAAGCCTGGTTTGTCCCCACTGTCCACTTCTTGACTGGAACGGAGCAAACCTGTAACTTCAGACCAACTCATCAATTTGCATTTCAATTCTGTTTTCTTACCACAGAGACGTTTAGCATGTCTTTGAATCTGGCTATGTCCTCCGGTTTTTTAATGTTTTTGTCTATCATTGCTGTTGTCTGGAACAGAGGGAGTACATGAAAGCATATACTTAAAAAGACATCTTCCTTTGAAGTCACTTTTGTGTATACAAAAAGAGCAAGTGACTTTGAAGCAAGGTAGCTTTATTTATGTATCCTATCTTCCCAAACCCCAAATTCTGTTCAATTCTGGGAGGAAAAAAAAACCTTCCCTGAGACATTCACTGTTATAATCCTAGGCCCTAGAACAGAGTCTGACATATAGTAAGAACTCAGTAACTGTTTGCATGACTCACTCCCTCACCTTCTTCAGGTCTCAGTCTAATGTCTTCTTATTATAGGGGTCTTTTTTAGCCACCATATTTTAATAGAAACCCCCCAATCCCCAAGAACTTTCTCTCCTGCCTGCCTGCTATGTAGCACCTATCACCATCTGACACAGTTTATATATATTACTTTTTCATTTGTTTCCTTTGACTGTATTTCCTTGCTGAAACGTAAGCCCCATTTGGATGGGGATTTTTGTTTTAGTATATTTTTGTATACTCAGGACCCAGAACAGTGCTTGCCATCTAATAAGTGCTCCATAAATATCTGTAACAAACATAAAAATAAATGAAATTGTAGGGACTCTACTGAGGCCGAGGATTCAAACATCTGTTTACATAAGAAAGTTATGTGCCTTATTTCAAACTCTAAATGTCCAACAGTAAGGAATGCTAAAGAAAATTACAATCGGGGTGCCTGGGTGGCGCAGTCAGTTAAGTGTCCAACTCTTGGTATTGGCTCAGGTCTGATCTTGGGGTCATGGGATCGATCCCGCGTCGGGCTCTGCTCTCAACATAGTCTGCTTCTCCCTCCCTCTCCCTTTGCTCCTCCCCCAACTCGCACTCTCTCTCTCCCTCAAATAAAACCTTTAAAAAAAAAAAGAAAGAAAGAAAATTATGATCAATGAAGTAAAAAGAGAAATGAACTTGTAAGCAAGAGATCTGGGTTCACATCCTAGCTCTTCTACTTACAGTGAGTATGAACTTGAGAAAGTTACAACTGAATCCGTTTTCCTTATCCGTGAAATAGGACACACCAATGCTTACCTTAATAAGCTGTTCTAAGGGTTCAAATGCAAAAGTGACCAGTGGAGTGATACATGGCTTAACTGAGGTTTTAAAAATAAAAAAATGTGGGGACTATGAGGCAACATGGAGGAATTACTTAGGAAATTACTCAAATTAAAAAAACTAGGACACAAAATCGTATCTATGTTAATATTACAAATATGAATAAAATTGATAAAGATATAAAGAAACAAAAATTGTTGGGGAGGGTTGCCTGGGTGGCTCAGTCCGTTGGGCATCTGCCTTTGGTTCAGGTCACGATCCCAGGGTCCTGGGATAGGGGCCCACATCGGGCACCTTGCTCAGCAGGGGGCCTGCTTCTCCCTCTCCCACTCCCCCTGCTTGGGTTCCCTCTCTCGCTGTCTGTCTCTCTCTGTCAAATAAATAAATAAAATCTTGAAAAAAAATTGTTGGGGAGATGAGAAACAAGTGAAATATTTTTCTTTCACCTTTCTTTAATCATTATTTGCTGAGGCTGGAAGGAAAAAGGGAAGCTGAATTGTTGATCATCATTCGCCCATATGCTGTGAGCTCTGCAAGGCCAAGGACTTTGTTTTGGTTACATTCATATCTCCAGCAAAATGGACAGTACACACGCATTAAGTACATTTTTGATGGATGACTTAAAAGGACAAAGAGTATAAATTTTTTAATGGCTTCTAATCCAAATTTAAAGAGTGCCTGGACTCCACAGACCTCTAATTAGGTAGTAGCATGAGAGCCACAAGGAGAGTGGATGATCTAGAACTTACTTGCTAAGCTGGTAATCAGTGCCTTTGACAAACTTGAGCTTTTCCAAGGGTACACCAATGCTCTCCAGCATTGCCTTGATCACATTCTCATAGTAGCTGGTTCGGAGTTCTAGAAGTTCCCACGGAGCTTTCATGTTATCCAGGTATGCGTGAAGGTCCGCAAACAGAATCGTTACCTGGACATAAGAGATGAGGGACCAACAAAATTGAATTTCATCCAAGTACCTCCAAATCCCCCTCTCTGCCCTGCCCTTGTTAAATCTCTCTTTTGGTCATTCCCCAAGGAACTGCTTGGTTTATAAAACATTACTTCTTACCTCACATCCTGCTTTCAGGAAGTCCGCAATCTTAGACATAGGCACGAAGTAAGCCACATGTGGCTTGCCTGTGGTTGCTGTTCCCCAGTAAACTTTAAGTTCCCGCTCCTTGAGTATCTCCTTCAGCTTCTCTTCCCCCAGAACCTCCTGTTGTGGAAGCAGAAGAGCTGGTTTAATGCTGGTGCCCCACCTTGCTCATCCTTTACCCTGTGACAAGGAAAACAAAAGCACGTATCACTGGGGGTCTAAGCCCAGAGCCAGCAGGGAAGTCCAACCATACTCTCAGGGCTGAGTGAGAACCAACCTAAGTTGGTGCTGTTGCTAGTACCACTCCAGTGAAATGCCACTGATGTTAGGGAATGGGACATGTCCCTACCTGCATCCTCCCCTCCATCTACTCTAACTCACGTTCCTTCCTTTCAGAGCCAACTTCTTGAAATAGTTGTCTCTTCTTCCAGTCTTTATTCCTCATCTCCCATTCCAGTTGAATTCCATACAGCATCACCCCACTAAAAATGCTCTGGCTAAGATCACAGATGACTCCCATTGTTGCTAAATTCAATGAAAATTTTTTTAGTCCTCACTCCATCCCTGAAACACTCCCCTCTTTTGGTCCTCCACTTCTCTATTCTCTTAGTTTTCCTCCTACTTCTCTGGCTGCTGGCTCAGATTTCTTTGCAGTTGTTCTTCTTGCTAATCATTAAATATTAGCAATCCTTGCAGCCCTATCTCTCCTCTTCTTACTCTACATTTTCCCTAGCTGATCCCTTTTAAGATGCTTCAATTACTACTTATGAGCTAGTAACTACCAAATCTCCTGCTCACACCCATATATGGGACAATGTACTTGTTATCAACCCAGTTAATTCAAACTCAACATGTTCAAAATTAACCTCATGCTCTCATCTTCCCGCCTCGCTCCCCATCCATCTTTTTCACTTATAGTTTCACCCCAGTGCAGTAAATGGTACTATCATTCACCAAGTTGCCTAAGTTACCCCAAAGCTCCTAAACCCTCCTCCTTCTCTCTGCCTCCATACCACCATCTTAGTCTAGGCCACTAGGCCACACCAGATCACACCAGGACTACTGTAATAGCCTTCTAACAGGACTCCTGTATCTATTCTTGCTCCCCCTGGTCCATGTTCCAGAAGGCAGCCAGAGAAATCTCTAAAACGCAAAACTTGATTAATCAACTCATTCACCTATTTAATATTAAATGGTTTCCTTTTGCCTGAAGACAATATTAGAAAAATCCTAATAGGTCAGTATGCTGCTAATAAAAGAGATTTTAGTGTTTCTTCCAAGTGATGGTTTGGGAAAGCAGTTAGAAGCCATGAAAGACAAAAACTGTTTTGCTGGTTTTACTCATCTATCAGCAGGACTTATTAAAATCCTGTTTTAAGGTAGCTGGTGGCTGGAGCTTGCACCCTCCAAGCCTGACTATTTGGAACTTGGGAGAGTTCTTGCCACCCAAAGAAAGGTCCTACCACTTACCCTTTAAAACCTGAGTGAGTCAATGCCATTAGCTTTGTGTATCCTTTGTCCCCAACCAGCATTGTTTTGTGGAAAGAGACTAGGACAAAGAATCTGGCTAAGAGGAAGCATGCAAAAATTACTGGTTAAGACGAAGTTATGAGAGGAAAGAACCCAACTGTCCACCAACTGATGAATGGAGAAACAAAATGTGATATATCCATATAATCATGAATATTTTTCAGCCATAAGAAGGAATAAAGTTCTGATGGGTATGACAACATGGATGAACCTTGAAAACATGCTAAGTGAACAAAATGAGACATAAAAAGCCACATATCACATGATGCCATTCATATGAAATGTCCAGAATAGGCAAATTAAAGACAGCAAGAAGATTAGTGTTTCCCTAGAGCTGCGAGGAGGGGGGAAATGGGCAGTGACTGCCAATGGGTACAGGTTTTATTTTGGTGATGAAAATGTTCTGGAATGAGATAGTGGTGCTAATTATACAATCTTGTGACTATACTAAAACCCACCGAAATGTACACTTTAAAAGGATGGATTTTTTGGTATTTGAATTGTATCTCAAAAAAAGATAAAAAAAAAAAACCAAGCTGTGGCCCAACCAATGTATCACTGCTCTTAGAATAAACTTCACTTTTAAACACAGCATGCAAAGCCCTCATGACTTGGTCCCTGCCTACCCTTTCTCAACAAACAAGTAAAATACATAGTATGTCAGATGGTGGTAAGTTCTATGGAGAAACAACAATGAAAAAAGGCTAGAACAAGGGATGAGACAATTCTGGTGGCAGGGGGTTTGTTATTTAAATAAAGTGGTCAGGAAAGACCTTCCCGATAATGTGACAATAGGCCTGAAGGAGGCAAGGAAATGAGCAATATATATTTATTGTTTGATCTGCACTTTGTTTACTCTACTCCAGCCAAATCAACCTTCCCTCTGAACCAGTGTTCCTTCTCCCCTCTGGGTCTGGACCTGGCTTCCTTCTACCTAAAATGCCCCCCAACCCATTCTTCTTGTGATTTACTTCTACTCCTGCAGTTCCTGGAAACAGCAGGAACAGATGTGAAGTGATCTGCATCATCAAGGCGCAGTTTAGAGGTCACTTCCTCAGCCTTCCCTGACACTCCCCCAGCCCTCTCCCCTAAATTCCTTCCAAAGCTCCACGGATAGTACTTTACAGTACTTGTTTCAAACTGTAACTAAGTTTTTGAATTATGGGTCATTCTTAACGTCTGATTCCCTCCAGACAAGCCCTGTGAGGGCAGGGCCCTGATGTATCCCCAGTGCCTAACACCGCGCCTGACACATAACAGGGTGGGAGGGGTGGGAGTCCTGAATTCAAAGCTGGGCTCAACACAAGGTAACTGCCCACAGGAGGTGAGCCCCACTGTCATTTCTGTGCGACCCAGATAATTGCTGCTTGATTGGCCGACCGACCAACCAGCAGCGAGGGCTATAGTCTCTCTGAGCTGCCTCGGCGCGGAGTCCCCGACCCCACACACTTAGGACCCAGTAGTGAGGCTCAGGGTCACTGGACCTCGAGCCCCCAGTCCCCAACAGCGCGTTTCCAAGTCTGAGGCCCGACCTGCAGGTTCCGGGTGATAAGGTGCAGCTTCTCTTCAGGGCTCGGAGCGTCCCCCATGACTCCGTCGCCCCTATCTCCCGCGCTCAGCCCGGCACCGCGCCGCTTCCTCGGTCGCCGCCGCCGCCGCGTGCCGGGAACTGTCACGCGGGCCCAGGTAGGTTGCATCAGCTGAGCTCGTCGCTCGGCTTCCTCGGCCTGAACCCTTAGCCTAAGAGCGGACAGGAAAGAGTCAGGAGCAACTGAGAGTCGAGCGGGTCGATGAGACGAGAAAGGGGCGGAGCCAGCAGGAAGGCTAGGCGGCACAGAGGGCGGGGTTGCGGCGTCTGCGCGGGGCACAACCCCCTGAGGGGCGGGGCGGTTTCCTGCCAATCACTGCCTGTTTGCCCTCCCCCCTGCGCTGGCCCTACTGCCTGGGGGTGGGGGAGGTCGGGGAGGGGGCGATAAAATGGCGCAGGGGGCGGAGTGAGGCGCAGTCTTTCGCCCAGGCTTCGGCCCCGCTTCCGGAGGTGAAAAGCGGGAGGGACGAGGGGGTTTGCGTTCCCGCCTGGGAGGGGGATGGGGGCGCCTCTTGCTTCTCCAGGGGGCCATACATGCCCGTCCACCCCGTTGAAGGGTTGCGAGGCCTTCGCCCTGCTGGGAGAGGGCTGGTTGTCGTTCCTGAGGTGATGGCGGCGGGAGGGGGAGTGTCCCTGCGCCCCACCTCCACGTCGGCGGGCGGTAGATGCCCCTCACCCTGCTGAGGAAGAGGGAGGCCGTCGGGTCACCTGCGAGGCGGGGAGTGCTGTCAGTCTCCCTGCCCAGTGGGGGTGGGGGAGGATGGGTGTGTTAGGTAGGTTGGGGGTGCCGCTTCCCCTACCCCATTTTGGGGGGGGCTGTTGCTAGGGAGAAGATTTTCCCGCCGCGCCTTGCGGGTGGGGGAGGGAGAGGGTGACCCACCCCTTGGGCTGGCGGGGGCTCCGTCCCACCGAGGTGTGGGTGTGGGTGGCTACCCTCCGGGTGAGCGGTGCATCTCGCAGGCCTGTTGAGGGGTTGGTTTGGCCCCTGCGGGGGGAGGGGCGGGGAGGCAGCCGGCGCTTCTCCCGCCTTCCGCGGGGTGGCGGGAATTCTCGATGTTTTCGGGGGAGGGAGGAGGGAAGTACGAAGGCCTGGCCCCGAGGGCGATGCCGTGCTGAGGCCGTCGCGTTTCTGGGGGAGAGCGGGGGGCAGCCCAAGCAGTATCCTACGAAGGGTGGATATGGGTCACCCTTACTTCTGGCTCTCGGGACTGGAGGTGTCACCGGTTCCTTCCTGAGAGGGAGGGAAGGCAGCTGGCACCGCAGGGTGGGCCCCGGCGAGGGGAAAGAAGTGATTGGATTGCCTACCTGCTGATCTCGTTTCTTGTGGATTTGTTAGAGGCTGCAAGCTTTAGCTATCCTGTCTAAATTAAAACATTTTCTTTTTAAAAAGAAATCTGTTGCTGTAGCTTAGTAATACTTAGTTTCTATGCCCCTGTGGAATGAGAATCCTGGAATCCATATCTAGTGAAATGTTAACCTAAAGCAGAGATGTCCAGCCCTAGGTTGTTTTTGTGTCCTACAGTATTTCCATTTACTTCAAAGGAAGTTGCAGAATTCTTACAGATAATTTCAGTTCACTTTGATTTTAAGTGTTAGGCCCATTTTACGGAGTGATAAAGCCTAGTGAGTGCCTTTTGTGCTGTGTGCAGCACATGTATTGCCTATTAGGGAAGGTTGGAAATCAAAGGCCTGTCCCTTGGAAATAATCTTTGCCCTTGGCCATACCTATCAGATCTGGCTTGGTAACGGTCTTGGTTTTAGAACCTTGAAAGAGGGATATAGGGTTGTGTCTGGTGTTGCAATTTTAGTGGCCTGAATAAAATAAAGGCTTTGTGCTCTAAGGCAATAGGTTTTCTTAGGTACGATAAAAATAGAAAGGGAACCAGTTCCTGAGGTTGCAGCTAGGTGGTTAGAGAACAGAGCGAGGGGGTGGTAAACTGAAGTGTGAAGAAGGGGGTGGACAGATGAGAGAGACGTGGAAGGACAGAATAGGGTCACAGGAGGGATGGGGAGCAGAGGAATTAAGAGATAGACTTGGGAGATGGGAAAAATATTCTTTCCTTAAAAATAAAGAGATCCTCATTTTAGGTGGAAGTTACAAAACAAGTGCCAAGAAAGGCAGTTAATGGTAGAATGGCAGACAGGCGCTAAGGCTGTCTTGTGGAAACTCACTTTAGACCTTAACTTTATCTGAGATTTCCCCCCTTTTGCAAATTCATTAAATATCAACTTTAATTAGTATAGGGCTTTTAGGTTTAGAGTGCTTTGGTAAACATCCCCTCATTTGATCCTCATGATAATCTGTATTTGAAGTTAACGGCATATAATTGCATCCCCCATTTTTCAGATGAGTGTTCTCATCTGAATTGAGGTTCAGAGACTTTTAAGTGACTTGTGAGGTCTCTGAATTTAGCTCAGTCCCTCTTCTGTTACTTCAGTAACTATTAATTCAAAGGATTTGCCTGATATTTCAGATGTCCACACAGCCTGGTCTTTAATTAACTCAGTGGCAATATGGTTGAATGTTCGGTTAAACTAAAAGAAATTAGAGTATACTAGATAATTTCTAACAAGCAAGCACCTAGGGGAAGTTCTCAACTAGATTAACATCCTTTTCTACCATTCCTATGCTTCATTAAGACCTCTTTAGGGGTCAGGGAGGTGATGATGGTGGGATGAAATAGAAACTGTAGCCATTACTTACTGAGCTTTTCCTTTTTTTTTTTTTTTAAGATTTTATTTATTTATTTGAGAGAGAGAGAATGAGATAGAGAGCACGAGAGGGAAGAGGGTCAGAGGGAGAAGCAGGCTCCCCGCTGAGCAGGGAGCCCGATGTGGGACTCGAGCCCAGGACTCCAGGATCATGACCTGAGCTGAAGGCAGTCGCTTAACCAACTGAGCCACCCAGACGCCCCATTTACTGAGCTTTAACATTGTGCTTGTAGTACTTGAAGTGCTTTAGTTCATGGTCTCATTTAATTTTGGCAACGACACTATGAGGTTGCTACTGTGATGGTCCCTGTTGTATAGAAGAGGACATTTTAAACTACAGAATGTAATCATTGTCTTTCTCTACTGACTTCTTAATTTAAAACTATATTTTCTTGGGCGCCTGGGTGGCTCAGTCGTTAAGCGTCTGCCTTCGGCTCAGGTCATGATCCCAGGGTCCTGGGATCGAGCTCCACATCAGGCTCCCTGCTCGGAGGGAAGCCTGCTTCTCCCTCTCCCGCTCCCCCTGCTTGTGTTCCTGCTCTCGCTTTCTCTCTCTCTGTCAAATAAATAAATAAAATCTTTAAGAAAATATAGTTTTATTTATTTTTTTTTTAAAGATTTTATTTATTTATTTGACAGAGAGAGGCAGCGAGAGAGGGAACACAAGCAGGGGGAGCGGGAGAGGGAGAAGCAGGCTTCCTGCCGAGCAGGAAGAGGCTCAATCCCAGAACCCTGGGATCATGACCTGAGCCAACGGCAGACGCTTAACAACTGAGCCACCCAGGTGCCCCTAAAAATATTTTTATTATTAAATATTCTAAGCATATAAAATGGATAGGAAGTAACATAATGATACCATTATCACGCCATTCAGCTTTATTTTATCGATGTAGGCAGGCTGAATCCGAGTACTCAGAGGGGGTCTCTCAGATACCAGCCAACCAGGGTCCTTGGCTTTGTGCAGAATAGGAATGAAATGGGAGCCAGGAGGAAGTGAGAGCAGAGTTCATTGAATAGTGTGATAGAGTATAGCAGATGGAGTGTCTGGGACGCTCCGAAAATGAAAAGTAAGTCGCTCTGTCACTTGAGGTTATGGGTTTATAGTGGAAAGGAGTCCAGGGTACATGTGCCTTCAGGGACCCGAGGAAGCCTCCGATCAAAGGTGAGTGTAAGGTGAACAATAGGTGTTATTCCATAAATCACTGAAGGTAGGGGGTATCGATGCCAATGTCAACCAAGGTTTGTTTTAAGCTAATGTCTGGGAACATGTTTGGGATCTGGTTCTTCTTAGATGTTACCAGGTTTTTAAGGCCTAGGATGGAACTTAGAGAATGATTAACTTTCTTATCTCCCCTTGGAGTGGCAACATAGATTCTTTGTTTTACTCAGATGCAAAATATAGAAGATGAGTAAACAGGACTTAGCAGAAAAACAGCAGAAATGGAATCTTTCTAAAATGGTTTCCCTGTCTCATTATGTTGCCCTTTATTTTTATTAAGCCCGAACACGGGGCTTGAAGTCACAACCCTGAGACCGAGACCTGAGCTGCTATCAAGAGTCGGTTGCTTAACCAGCTGAGCCACCCAGGCACCCTGCCATATATATATTTTTAAAGTAATTTCTTTGCGCCTGATGTGGGGCTCAAACTCACAGCTCCAAGATCAAGAGTCATAGGCTCTTGACTGAGCCAGCCAGGTCCCCCTTAACCATATTTTTTATAGGTCTTTTTTGTTCATTTTTTTAAAGAAATAAAACTTTATACATAGAATTGAAGGTACTCATGCCCGCTTGCCATTTCTCTTCCCTCTTCACTACCAGAGGTAACCACTGTCCTGAATTTTGTGCTTCTTATTCCCATGCAAGTTTTTATAATTTAACGATATGTATCCATACACTATATGGTATTGTTTCTCTTAACAGATTGCAAGGGAAAAAAAAGATGGGGAGTATATAGATTAAAATACAAAACATATCAGCCAGTTGCAGTGTGTGGACTTACTGGATACTGATTTTTTTTAATCTTTAAAAATAATTTATAAAATAATTGGTTACCTGAACCATATATTTTATGGTAAGGAATCCTTGTTATTGGGGCACCTGGGTGGCTCAGTTGGTTAAGCGACTGCCTTTGGTTCAGGTCATGATCCTGGAGTCCTGGGATCGAGTCCCACATCGGGGCTCCCTGCTCAGCAGGGAGTCTGCTTCTCCCTCTGACCCTCTTCCCTCTCATGCTCTCTATCTCTCATTCTCTCTCTCTCAAATAAATAAATAAAAAATCTTAGAAAAAAAAGAAAAGGAATCCTTGTTACTTACAGATGAAATGATGTGATGCCTGGGACTTGCTTCAAAATAATCCCATTAAGGGGCGTCTCGGTGGCTCAGTTAGCTAAACGGCTGCCTTGCGGCTCAGGTCATGATCCCAGGGTCCTGGGAACCCAGTGTGGCGCTCGAACTCAACAACTGTGAGATCAAGGCCTGAGCTGAGATCAAGAGTTGGACACTTAACTGACTGAACCACCCAGGTGTCCGGATTATACATTCTTTAAGGATGGAAACCATGTCTTTATTTTTTAAGAAGTCCTATAGAAACCAGTTATCTTGCTCAGTGCTGTGTGATGATATTAGCTCAGAAAATGTTTTCTGAAAGAATGCATGAGCTGAAGCTAAAATTCAGGAAGTGGAGGGAAAGCGGGGTGTGGGGAAATTCACAGAAGGCTAATAAGGAATTTTCCAAATTTTTGAGTTTAGTGGGTTTTTTTTTTTAAGATTTATTTATTTTGAGAGAGTGAGAATGAGAGAGAGAGAGTACATGGGAGCGGGGAGGGTTAGAGGGAGAAGCAGGCCCCTCGCCGAGCAGGGAGCCCGATGCGGGACTCGATCCCGGGACTCCAGGATCATGACCTGAGCCGAAGGTAGTCGCTTAACCAACTGAACCACCCAGGTGCCCTGTATGGATTCTTGTGTTGTGGGATTAGGGGTTCTTTTTTTTTTTTTTTTTAAGATTTTATTTATTCATGAGAGAGAAGCAGAGGGAGAAGCAGGCTCCCAAGGAGCAGGGAGTCCGATGCGGGACTTGATCCCAGGACCCTGGGATCATGACCTGAGCCGAAGACAGTTGCTTAACCAACTGAGCCACCCAGGCGCCCTTGAGTTTAGTGTTTAAGCATTTTTTATAGCTTCTCAGATGTTGACATGATACATGAAATAGAAGTTTTTTATCACCTTTCCCATCTAGAAAATTAAATTTAGATTAGGTCCATCACTGACTGTTTAAAAGCTAGGTTTTAATTATATAAGTAATTTACAAATATTCAAGTAGAAAAGTAGAATGACACTGAAGTCTCCCCTTCATGTCTCTTTGTCCCCTCATAGGTTATAACAGTCATCAGTTTTGTGTTTATATTTTTCTGGATCTGTTCTTTGCATTTATGTATAAGTTGAAAATGAGACTTTGGCATGTGTGATCATGATTAACTTGTAGATCTTGGTGGAATCTTAGACATTGCCTCGTCCCTCTTCTCCATCCTGTCCCCATTTTTTATAAATGAGGAAACAAGTCCAAATGGTTAAGTGGCTCACCCAAATTATTACAGCTGGTTAGTGACAGAACCAGGACTACAAGCAAGGTCTCAGTACTCCCAAGCCAGTATTCTTCTTACTGGAGCAAATGATACTCTTAAGAAAGTACAAAATTGTTGGAAGGAACAAAACTAGTTCCTTAGTTGCATAATTTTTCCTCTAAAGGTTTTTCTTTGATGTTCTTGACTCAAAATCCAACTTTCTGGTATTTAAAAAAAAAATCAAGATCAAAATTAATAGGTGGAGCACCTTAAAGCATAATACAGTTGACTTTGTAATTAGCAGAGTTGAAAGTGATGAGAAGATCCTCTAATTTTCTTTGTGCCTGCAGGAAGGTGGGAGTCAATCATTTTGACAAGTCTTCTGAAAGGAACAGCTAGCAGGAGCTGAAACCTTTTTCCATTTGGTCTCGTGGCAAAGAGATCACACCAGCAGCTCCACACAGTATGGAAGACTATTCTTATATTGAAGTTTTTTTTTTTTATTTTTAAAAGTTATACGTTTGTTTTTTTTAAAGTATACACCGTGAGAATCCAAACATTTTACATAATATATATTTGTTTTATTTGTATGTTGTGGATGTTATTCCATGATAGTATATACTGATCTACCTCATTATGTTTTAAATAGTTGTAAAGTATTCCATAGTATGGATGTACCATGATTTCACTGAGCAATTCTGGTGATGGACATTTAGGTTGTCTCCAATATTTGGCGCTTTTGAATAATGCTGCTTTGAACATCCTTACAAATGTATTTGCATAGGTACTGCTGCAGGAAAAATTCACAGAATTGAAATTGTGGGATCAAATGGTATTGCATATTATTCTCCACAAAATATTGTGCTCACTTACACTCTTTTATACTGATAGTGTATGAGGATGCTAATTTCCTATATCCTTATCAACGTAGATATTATGGCATCCTAATTTTCACTCTTTTGTTAGGAGGAAAATTATGTCACGGTTCTAATGTGTATTTCTATGATCCTGGTAAGGTTAAATATCTTAAAATTATTTCTCATGTTGCAAGTCACAGTGCAAAGAATTCGAAATATCAGGACACCACCACTGTAGAACTGATTGAAGTTGATATAGGGGTAATTCCTGTTCCTCAGTGAAATTGCCTCTTATTTTTCCAGATATGACGTGCTCACTCGTGCCCTCTGAACAGTCTTCTGGAACTTCTCTCTTGCCTAAAGACAATACCCCATTTTCTTGGGGTTCTTTGGATGAGGATGGATTGGATGACTCCTTGCTGGATCTGTCTGAGGGAGAAGAAGATGATGGCCATTTTAGTTTCACAGAGGAAGATATTCAGGAGCTCTTGAAGGATGATGACCTTAAAGATGATAGCAGCCGTGTTGAGAAGGAAGGGAAAGGGAGTCAAATTCTATTTGACACTTCCCAAGAGAAAAATTCATTGTATAGCTTGGGACCAGTAGCTGAGACCCCTGGCCTCTTGAAACTACCTCAGCTAAGTACATCAGTTGGTCATGGACCAACTCCTACTAAACCATTAAACAGACACTTTGCATTAGAAAAGAATCTTGTAAAAATAACAGTTGTTACACCATTTGATCCAACAGTTTGTGATGCTGTGCTTGATAAGGACAAGACTGATTCATCCAAAGATACTGAAAAACCCTCCTCCCTTGGGGAAGAGATGAGAAAAGATGGTCTTAGCCCAAAGGAGAGCAAACTCTGCACTGAGTCTGAAGGGATCAGTCCCAGTAATTCTGCTTGGGGTGTGCCCCCACTCTCTTCTCCTTCAGACAATGACTTTGAACAAACTGTGTCTGTTAAAAACATACCTGACAGTAAGAGAACTACACCTGTGTTCTCTCAGATCTTGGACCATTCAGAGACTCCTAATACGTGGTCATCCTGGAAAAATGGATCAAATAAATCAAATTGTGAAGTGAGGTTTCCGGTTGTTTCCAGTTCATCAAACAAAGTAAGTATACTTTTTCAATGTAAAGAGAAAAATTATTTTCATTCACAAGCTGTATAGCAGAGCTTTGTATTCATCAAACAAATTGGGAGTTGAATTCTGACTACAACTGTGACCTTGGTAAAATTATTTAGCCTCTCTGTTTCGTCCTATTTCTTATCTATAAATTGTACTAAATACTTAACAGTATAGTAAGTATTAATGAAATAATGTATTTATAGTAACTAGTATATAATATTAAATTACTACTTATTGAATAATTACTTAGATAATGATTTTACTATTATTTTTCCCTTCTTTGGGTTTCAGCTTAAGTCTCAATCTTTGGTTGCCACGCTAAATGACATATAGCACCTGATCATCCACTGAAGAGCTGAAAAATCTTGGGCAATTTACCTAACCTCTTTGAGCCTGATTCCCTGTCTATCAAATGGGCATACCGCTTAGGGTTTCTTCCTTTTCCTTAAAATTACAGTCACTGTCTCATTTAAAGTATCTGTCATAGTGCCTGGTACACAGGAGGGTTCAGAAATATGCCTCTGTAGCCTTTATTAAGAATAAAAGAATATGTCCATCAATAGTGTTTTCAGCTTTTTCCTTATAATTATCTTTCCTTCTGCTCTGAACGAAAGCAGGATGTTCTTGACAAGGATTCGGGGAAGCTTAAAGTCCATGAGAGAAGACTAGGCAAAGTCATTCCTGTTCTGCAAGCCAAAAGAAGGTAACAGTATTATAATATTCTGGTTTCTATTTGTTCTCTTCAATTTCTTTCTTCCCCTCCTCAGTTACCCCTTAGTGTGGAGTAAAAGCATGTGCCAGGTGTAAACATACTTTAAGTTCTGGGACCGCTAACATGTAGCTCTGTGACCTTGGGCAAGTCAAATGATCTGTGACTTCAGTTTGTTTGTCAACAAATGAGGCTAATGATGCCTTTTCTGCCTCACAAGGTTATTTTGGGAGTAAAAAAGACATATTAGTGAAAGCACTGTATAAATGTAAGATTTCTTTTCCTGTGCATCGGGAAGCCTGGTCACAGGACAGGAGGTTAGAATAATTTTAACACAAATATTAAATAATTATGTAGAAAAATCCTTTTGTCATCTCTCCCAACTTGAATGCAACTGTCCTTGGGGAAAAATTATGGTGGAGGTTGCGGATTTGGGTCACCTTTTCAATCTCTTCTCTTGTTGCCAGGAGATGGCAGTGTCTCTACATGGGCCTTCTCAATTAGCAAAGCTATTTTTTAGGTGGAGTCAGATTGGCTTCCTTACAATGAGATTTAAAAAAGTTGTTTTGATTATACAGATATTAAATTTTTTTTAAGATTTTATTTCTTTATTTGACAGACACAGCGAGAGAGGGAACACAAGCAGGGGGTAGTGGGAGAGGGAGAAGCAGGCTTCCCACTGAGCAGGGAGCCCAATGTGGGGCTCGATCCCAGGACCCTGGGATCATGACCTGAGCCAAAAGCAGATGCTTAACGACTGAGCCACCCAGGCGCCCCTGCTTTAAATTTTTTATTTATTTTTATTTTTTTAAGATTTTATTTATTTATTTGACAGAGAGAGAGAGAGAGGAGCACACAAGCAGGGGGAGCGACAGGCAGAGGGAGAGAGAGAAGCACACTCACCACTGAGCAGGGAGCCCAACTCAGGGCTCCATCCCAGGACCCTGGGATCATAACCCAAGCCAAAGGCAGACGCACAACTGACTGAGCCACCTAGGCGCCCCACTGCTTTAAATTTTTTTAAATATATTAAAAATAAGGCTAACGTCCCCTTTGACTACTGTCCCTAACCCCAGTTTTTTGGGTTTTTTGTTTTGTTTTGTTTGCATAATTGAGGGAAACTTTGTGAATTACTTAAAGTGGAAATTATACCAAGGAGCCAAGTCAGGCTACTTGGGGCAGTTATGTACTTACTATCTCAATATTCTCGTCCACTGACTCCACAGTTATCAGTGCAGTCAGGATGAGCAAGGGCCAGACGTTGTTCTTGCCAAGGTCACCAGTATTCTAATTGCCACATCCAGCTGGTTCTTTTTGGTCTTTATCTAATTCGGTTTTTCTGTGGCTCTGTCAAGTTAGCTATGTCCTGATTAACCTTGAATTACTCAACAAGTGCTTTCTTTCTCTAGGGACTAGGTAATCTTCACTTTCTTATGCCCTGTTAACAGGAGTTTGTATCTATTTCTCATCTTCCTTTTTTTTTTACCTTCATACTTTTCAGCTTTTTACTAATACTGTCTTCTGTCACTGGATTTTAAAGACTATTTTGCCTCTGAAAGTTAGTTGTTCTAACTGATCAGCAATATATGACTTCTCTCTACAAAGCATTATACTCATGGTTCTAATGAACTGTTTTTCCTCCTCCTGGTTTGCTTTGTTCAAGGACTAATGTTCCGACATTTTCACAATCAGATCTAGAAAAGCAGAAGGAAAGTTATCTCAAGGAAGTCATTGCTCATCTAGAATACCCGAAGGACACTAACCAAGGTAACATGGTAGCCAAAGAATGGCATGTAAAAGATGGGATGGGATTTTTTTTTTCCAGTGTAATACAGATTAAACTGGGAGATTATTTTGAGTTTTCTTAAATTGATGAGAGAGATAACTTTCTTACCCAAAGATTTTTACTGGAAGGGATTGCCTAACCAAATAAGATCTTAAGTGGTTTAGCTAACCGGTATTAAGAGGGTGATCCAAGGAGACTCATACCAGTACATGAAGAGTGCCTCCCCTATGGTTGAGGGCTGAAACCAGACCTGTAGTTTTTTAGATAGGGAATTTTTTGTTTGAAAAATAGAAGTGGATGACCAGGGGCTGCTTAGTAATTGTTAGTTTTTTATTTAGAATTATTTCTTTTTCTTGTTTCCTTTAGAATTTAAATGTAAAAAGCAAGCATTTCAAATACCATTCTGCATCTTGACATTTGAATAAAAGCTCTTAAAAGGTTTTGACTACCTTCCAGATTCTTCAAGCTGAGTTCTCCTTGGTTCACTAAAAGCTCTTACAAACCAAAATGACTGGATTCTTTCTCCAGGCCTCAAGAGATTATTGTCTGTGTTATTCATCCTGGACTAGTAGCTGATTGGAAAACTCCTAAAGGGAGGGGAACTTGTGGGCTATAATGAAGGTGTCAAGATTAGAGAGGTACTGATAAAAGGATTCCTTCTCGTAAAGATTGCTCCATATTTTGTCATCTTCAGCTTCTTTGTTCATTTAGCAAACCTTTCTCAACTACTTTCAGTGGTGCTAGGTTTGAAGATTAGGGATTGGAAATGTAAAGAGGACCAAAGTAGGGTCCTGGCTCTCTAGGAATTGATAGCTCAGAGAAGGAAAAGATAATTCTACCACAATATTGATTAGAATATCTCTAATCAATAGAGATATAATTCTAATAGAATTATGTATAAAGTGCACTAGGAGCAAGGAAGAAGCACTTCTGTTTGTGTTTGGGGACAGTGGAAGTGGGGAAAGAGGATGCTCTAGGTAGGCTCCATGGGGAAGATAATTCTGTTACTCGAAGATCTGTCATAAATCACTAGGGCAACTTTTGGCCGAAGATTCAGAGGAGACTCCCCTTTATTTACAAATCTTTAATTATTTAGTAGTTTTAGAACTACATCGGCCAGAAGAATTTTTTATTCCAGGTCCTTTTATTTTTTAGTCCAAGATTTCATTAAGCATTCAAATGCTACTTGTAATGATTGCTCAGCTCTCTGCTTGTGCGCTCTCTTTGTTTGAACTATTTTAAAGGTCTGGCTGTGGAACTAGAGACATTCCTCTCCCACTGGCCTAGACCCCCTTCACCTGGGTCATTGATTGGAGGAGCAGATTAAAAGAAGTTTGTATATATTTCACCTCTGTGGAAGAGACTTGAACATTGCTTTTCCCTCTGTGAAGTGACCTTTTATGTCCTAGGCAATTCAGACTGATGATATCCAGTTATATTTTCCTTTCTCATTTGGGGCATTTAGAAAAGAAAATTTCATAAGAAAAGCAGTGAGCAGCTGCTCATGTTTGTAGCATCTTTTCCAGTCTCTTTCCCATTCAGCAGTCCCTCTCCCACTTTACCATAGTAATCTGTATCCCATGAGGAACAACTAGAATAATGCATATAGAGGAAAGACAGCAAGCATACTTTAGTGGTTGGGAAAGTAAAGTCTAGTCTAAAGTTAACTTCTGGGTTCATACCCTAGCTCCACTGCTTACTGGCTGTGTGACCTTGAGCCAATAAAAACTCAGGTTTCTCATTTGCAAAATGGGTGTAATAATGAGGCTTAGCATATTTGAAAATTTAAGTACAACTGTAATGCATAGAACAGTACCCAGCCATAGCTGCCAACATTGATTGAGTACTTGGTATCCTTTCACACTGAAGTTTTTATAGGTAAAATAGTATGATGTCACGTGTTTGTTTTTAGATCTTGAAAAAAAAAAGCCAAAACCCCGGAAAATTAGAGGAAACTAACAAAAGGTTGATGAATGAAGATGAATGATAGTTATGTGTGGGTTCAGTATGTTATTTTCTACTTTGTATTTGAAAAAATATCCATAGTAAAAAGTTATTTTTTTTTTTAAAATGCATCTTTTAGGGGATTCCTTTTTGACGTCTAAGAACTGTGAACATCACCAATTATTCTAAAAATTTCACAGGCCTCCAGTGCTTGCTTCTGCTTTCTTTCTTTCTTTTTTTTTTTTTAAGATTTTATTTATTTA
Source organism: Callorhinus ursinus (assembly GCF_003265705.2). NCBI lineage: Eukaryota > Metazoa > Chordata > Mammalia > Carnivora > Otariidae > Callorhinus > Callorhinus ursinus. The sequence goes on along the minus strand of NW_027397080.1, from coordinate 12,150,147 downwards.
TTTAATTGACAGAGAGAGAGAGACAGCAAGAGAGGGAACACAAGCAGGGGGAGGGTCAGAGGGAGAAGCAGGCTTCCCGCGGAGCAGGGAGCCCGATGCGGGGCTCGATCCCAGGACCCTGAGATCATGACCTGAGCTGAAGGCTGTCGCTTAACCAACTGAGCCACCCAGGCGCCCCTGCTTCTGCTTTCTAGGAACCCAGTGTGATACCATGTTCTTGTGTTCCTTCCCACTGCCCACTATTCGTGCATCCAAAGTTCAAAGATTATATACTAAATTGCAGAGGAGAGTGGGGCGGTCTTATTTCATTGCTCCTCTATTTATATATGAAGTAAAGAGCAGCCAGAAGCAGACAGAGGAAGCATATAGTGCCTCCTGTCCTTTTTGGTATGTGTAGTGCTAACTCACCTTGGAAAAGTATAACTGTTCAAGTTCTTTATTAGATACAGAGAAATTAAAATGAGTAGATTTAAATGTAGTTCCTGCCAATTCGGTTTGAATCCTCTCCATTGGGTTAATCATCTTTCACTTTATCAATAATGTGTATATTTTTGGTACAGAATATGATAATGTAAATCATCCTTCAACTAATAATCTCTTTTTAGTTTAATGCCACATGAGTCTCTAATAGCATTTAGAAAGAAATACCAACAACTTCTTCCTGACATTGCAGCTCATGGAAAACTTTATATGGAATTTTAAGTTCTTAGAGTAGAAAAGGATCATTAAGATCTTCTCTTTAATCTCCTAACATATAAATCAGTATATATCTCTTTGCCAAGTGACCATTCAGCCTTTGCTTAGAATTCGAATAATATAAAACTCATTAAATCATGAAGCAGGCCATTCATTGCTTAAAAAATTCTAATTCTTAGAAAAGTTATTCTTTACATTGAGCCAAACTCTGCTTCCCTGTAGTTTCCAGTGGTAGTTTCTAGTTCTGCCCTCTGGGATCACAAAAAATAGCTATTACCGTTCAAATACTTAATGTATTTTAAGGACCTTTTCATGTTGAATATCTCAAGATTTTTAATGATTACAAAGTATTATATAATTTATTATTCCATCTTGGATAATTAGGTTGTGCCCATTTTCATTAGTAATGCTGCAGTGAACATTCTGGTCAATAAATATTTATGTACAACTCTTATTTCTATAGGATGAATACCTAGAAGTGGAATTGCTGGGTAAAGTATATAAATATTTTAAAAACCTCTGTTACATGTTACCAGATTGTCCTGCCCCCCAAAATTGTATTAATTCTTATTGTCACCAATTTGATAGGTAAATTTTAACATATTTTGTTTTAATAATTAGTGAGGTTAAACATTTTTTATTTATGTTTTTTTGAAATATATATTTAATTATAATTTTTAAAAATCATCTAATATCTAGTTTATATTCCAGTTTCCCCAGTTGTCCCAAAAATGTCTTCTTGTAAATTATTCGAACAGGATCTAATCAAGGTTCACATGTTTAATTATTGTCTCCTTAGTCTCTCTTAATCTAGGTCACTTATTTTGTAGATTGTCTCACATTCTGAATTGTGTCTGATTGTTTCCTTCTGGTGTCGCTTAACTTGTTCCTCTATCCTCCTGTATTTCCTGTAAACTGGAAGTTGGATCTAGAGGAGGGATTAGATTCAGAGTAAGCATTTTTTGGCTGGTATAATTCATAGGTACTGTTGTCTATTCAGCCTGTATCAGATTAGGGGGCATCACCTAATGACAGGGTGTTCTAATAGTGATGCTAAGTTTGATTACTTTGTTAAAGTGTTAACTGCCATGGGGCGCCTGGGTGGCTCAGTCAGTTAAGCATCCATCTTTGGGTCAAGTCATGACCCTAGGGTGCTGGGATCCAGCCCTGCATCAAGCTCCCTGCTCAACTGGGAGCCTGCTTCTTCCTCTCCCTCTGCCTGCCGCTCCCACTGCTTGTGCTCTCTCCCTCTACCTGTGCTCTCTCCCTTGATCTTTCTCTGTCAAATAACTAAAATCTTTAAAAAAAAAGATAAAGTGTTAACTGCCACATCTTTCCATTATAAGGCACATTTTCCCCTTTGTAATTAGTAAGTTATCTGTGGGGTATTGCTTCGGTATCATTTGAATATCTTGTTCCACAGCAATTGTTAATTATTTGAGCATTCATTGATGATCCTTACCTAAATCGGCTACTATACAGAGAGTTGTATAGAAAGTGTTCATTTTCTAAATATATAATTTATTTTACAATGATTACCTATCATTCTTCTATGAAGATTTTTTTTAGTATCAGTATTACCTCATAGATTTTTAAAAATTAATGTGTTATAGTTGATAATAGTCATTACTTTTTTTGATGCTCTGTTTGTCTCAGATTTGACCAATGGGCACTCCTTCCTTCAAGTGGGGTCTTGTGTCTACTGACATGACTCCATTAATCTTTTTTTTTAAATTGTGGTAGGCAAAATAACATAAAATTCACCAATTAAACCATTTTTAAGTGTGCGGTTCAGTAGTGTTAAATTTATTCACATTAACTTTTTTTATCTTGCAAATCTCAAACTCTATACATACCATTAAAAAACGACTCGCCTTTTTCCCTTCCCTGTAGTCCCTGGTAACCACCATGCTCCTTTCTGTTTCTGTGAATTTGCCTATTTTAGATACCTCATATAAGTGGAATCAAACAGTACTTTTCTTTTTGTGACTGGCTTATTTCATTTCGCATAATGTCCTCAAGGTTCATCTGTGTTGTAGCATGTGCCGAATTTCCTTCCTTTCTGTGGCTGAATAATACTGCTTTATATGTATATACCACAGTTTATCCATTTATCCTTCAATGGACATTTGAGTTGCTTCCACCTCTTGGCTGTTGTGAATGATACTGCTTCGAACATGGGTGCGCACCTGCTAGAGATACCTATCTCCTCAAGACCCTGCTTTCAGTTCTTTTGGATATGTACCCAGAAATATTGTTAGATCATATGGTATTTCTACTTTGAATTTTTTGAGGAAACTCCCTACTGTTTGACACAGTGGTTGTACTATTTTACAGTCCCACTGACAGTGTATAAAGGTTCCAGTTTCTCTCCATCCCCACCAATGCTTGTCATTTTTAAGTATAAATTAATTTATCCTTAATTTTTTTTTACAAATGCAATTTACATCCTTATCTATATTGTCTGTGTGTCTGTGTCGTGCCCCCTCCCCCACAGATGCCCAGACATACCCAGTAATCTATCAATTCCTTTAAAATTGTTTTCTGGAGACCTTTCTAGAGCCTTGTGTTCTGCTCCAATCTATACTGCTTGTTCTCTAGCCTTGCTGCAGAGCTGTCATCCTGGTGTTTCCCTTTGCTGCCTTCCTGGATTGAATCCTGGACCCCCATTTCTTCCTCTTGATCTATTTTAGTGGAGCACATTCTTTGAGAATTTCTAAGAAAGTGATGGATAAATTTGGGTGGCCCTTCCCTATCTGAAAACATCCTTATCCTCATACTTGATTGGTAGTTTGGTATAGAATTCTAAATTAAAAGTCATTTTTCCTCAGAATTTTGAAGGCATACATCTAATGTTCTTGTTAAGAAGTCTGTTATTAATTTGATTTTTATTTCTTTTAATGTAACCTGTTTTTTTCTCTCTGGAAGTTTTTAGCCTGCTCTTTATTCATTATTTTATGCAAATTAGTCTACTTGCTGTGACATTTTCTTCTTATTGACTTTACTTTCATATTCACATTTATGATTTCTAAGAGTTTTTTTCCTATTCTGTTCCCTTTGCATATTACGTTCTTATTTTATGAACTAATTGCTTATCTCAAGATTTTTTCTTTCTTTCTTTCTTTTTTTTGTGTAAAGATTTTATTTATTTATTTGGGAGGGAGAGAGAGAGCATGCAAGAGCAGGAGGAGGGAGAAGCAGGCTCCCGGCTGAGCAGGGAGCCCGATGTGGGACTCAATCCCAGGACACTGGGATCATGACCTGAGCCGAAGGCAGACACTTAAACGACTGAGCCACCCAGGTGCCCCGATTTTCTTCTTTTTTGAGTAATAATTCAAATACAGTAAAGAAATTTAACGTATACAACTTGCTGAGTTTTGACATTTCTATACACCCATGAAACACTGCAATTAAGATAAATATACCACACCACAAAGTTTCTTTGTGTCTCTTTGTAATTCCTCCTTCTTGTCTTTCCTTGCTCCCTTCAATTCCCAGCAACCACTGATTTGCTGTCACTATAGTTTGTAATTTCTAGAACTTTATGTAAATGGAATCGTACAGTATATATACTAGCTTTTCTCAAAGCAAAATTATTTTGAAATTCATCATTTTGTTGATAGTTTATTCCTTTTCATTGCTGAGCAGTATTCCATTATAGAAATATACCACAATTTGTTTATCCATTCACCTGTTGATGGGCATTTGGGTTGTTTCCAAATTTTGGCTGTTACAAGTAAAGCTGTTATGACTATTCATGTACAAATCTTTGTATGGATATGCTTTCATTTTTCTTGAGTAAAAATCTAGGGGTAAGATGACTGGGCCGTATGGTAGGTGTATGTTTAATTTTTTAAGAAACTACCAAACCTGGGGCACCTAGGTGGCTAAGTCGGTTAAGCATCCGACTCTTGATTTCAGCTCAGGTCACGATCTCAGGGTCATGAAATTGAGTCCGGAGTTGGTCTCTGTGCTCATCGGGGAGTGCTTGAGATTTTCTCCCTCTGCCCCTTCCCCAACTCATGCTTGCTCTCTCTCTCGCTGTCTTTCTGTCTCTCAAATAAATAAATCTTTAAAAAAAAACCCAGACCACCAAACTTTTCCAAAGTGGTTATACTATTTTATATTCTCACCAGCAGTGTATGAATTCCAGATGATCCCATCCTTACAAAGGATTGTTTGTTGCCAGTATATAGAAATTCAGGTGATTTTTGTACATTGACCTTATATTCTGCAGCCTTGCTAATAAATTCACTTGTTAGTTTTGGTAACTTTTTTGTAGATTGCATCAGTTTCTGTATCTATGATCATCAAGAAATAAACACATTTTTACTTGTTCCTTTCCAATTTGGATGCCTTTTATTTAATTTTTTTGCCATATTGCACTGGCTAGAACTCCAGTACAGTGTTTTTTTGTTTTTTTAAAGATTTTATTTATTTATTTGACAGAGAGACACAGTGAGAGAAGGAACACAAGCAGGGAGAGTGGGAGAGGGAGAAGCAGGCTTCCTGCCGAGCAAGGAGCCCGATGTGGGGCCCGATCCCAGGACCCTGGGATCATGACCTGAGCCGAAGGCAGACGCTTACCGACTGAGCCACCCAGGCGCCCCTCCAGTACAGTGTTTAATACAAGTAATTAAAGTAACTTGTTGCTGCTCTTAGGAGGAAAACATTTAGTCTTTCACTATTATGTTAACTATTATGTTAGCTATATCTCCTAGATACCCTTTATCAACTTTACAATGCTCTCTACTATTTATAGCTTATTGAGAGTGTTATTAGAAGTGGATATTGGATTTTGTCAAATACTTTATCTGCATCTGTTGAGATGATCATAGTGTTGTGTTTTTTAAAGTCCATTAATTAGAGAATTATACTATTTGATTTTCCAGTGTTAAGCCAGTCTTGCATTTCTGGTCTTAATTCATTCTGCACTTGGTTCTTAAAAGTATTATCCTTGTAAAGTAATAGCATTGGGTTGATTTGCTAAAATTTTATTATGCATTTTTGCATCTGCCTTAATAAGGGATATTGGTCTATACTTGTAATTTCTTTTTTTTTTTTTTAAGATTTTATTTATTTATTTGAGAAAGAATGAGAGACAGAGAGCATGAGAGGGAAGAGGGTCAGAGGGAGAAGCAGACTCCCTGCTGAGCAGGGAGCCCGATGTGGGACTCGATCCAGGGACTCCAGGATCATGACCTGAGCCGAAGGCAGTCGCTTAACCAACTGAGCCACCCAGGCGCCCCATATACTTGTAATTTCTTGATCTGGTCTTGGTGTCAGAGTAATGTTGGTCTCACAGAATGAATTGGGAAGTATTTCTACCTCTTCAAATTTTCTGGAAGAGTCTGTATAGAAGAATTGGTATCTCTTTTTGGGTAACCTTTGTAGTCTTTCAAGGAATTTGACCATTTCATCTAAGTTGTTAAATTTATTAGCATGAAGTTAATAACATTCCCTTCTTAGTCTTTTACTTATTTATTTATGTTTGTTTGTTTATTTTAAAAATTTTTATTTATTTATTTAGAGAGAACCAGCATGCAATTAGGGAGAGGGGGAAAGGGAGAGAGAGAATCCCAGGTAGACTTGGCTCTGAGCACAGAGCCCAACGGAGGGTAGGGGAGCTCGATCTCACGACCCCAAGATCCTGACCTGAGCAGAAATCAAAGAGTCAGACGATTAACCAACTGAGCCACCCAGGCCCCTGCCTTTTATATAGTATTCTCTAGTGATGTCATCTTTCCAGTTCTTGGTATCGGTAATTTGTGTTTTCTCTCTTCTAATCAGTCTAGCGAAAAGTTTATGAACACTATGATGTAATACTTCCTTAAAAAAGAACCCAGCTTTTGTTTTACTGATTTTTCTCTATTTTTCTACTTTCTATTCATTAATTTCCATTCTGGTATTTATTATGTCCTTTTTTCTGCTTACTTTGAGTTTCATTTGCTCTTTTTGTAGTTTCTTTGTATGGTTGCTAAGACCATTTATTTGAGACCTTCCTTTTCTAATTTAGTGAGGGAGGTTAGGAACAAGAGGAGATCTGTTCGTGCAATCTTTGTTTACGCCTTGATCTTTTTTTTAAGTCAACTTTACTGAGGTATACTTTACATGCAATAAAATGTACCCATTTTAAGGGTACATTTTGCTGAGCTTTGACAAATGTATGCACCTATGAAATCATCACAACAATCAAGATTGATAGAACATTCCTACTATCCCCCAAATTTCCCTTGTGCTCCATCTCAGTCATTCTGTCCCTGCCTGGCTCCTGCACTGGGAAAGCACTGTTTTCTTTTTGGTCACTATAATTAGATTTGTCTTTTCTAGAGTTTCATATAAACTGAGTCATGAAATATGTGTCCTTTTGTGTTTGGCTTATTTTACTTGGAGTAATTTTTACATATTTACCTATGTTGTGTGTATCAGTAGTTCTGTAGTTTACTGCTGAATTTTTCCTTGTATTAATATACTGTAGTTTAGTCACTTGTTGAAAGACATCTGTGCTTCTAGTCTTTGGCTGTTACGAATAAAGCATCTATGAACATTCATATATGGGTTTTTGTATAGATGTGTATTTTCATTTCTCCAAAGTAAATAATTAGAGTGGAATTGCTGAGTCATATAGTGTTTGTATAACTTTTCCAAAGTGATCATACTATTTATGTTGAGTTTTGTATTGCAAAGGCTTAGGTTCTTTTTTATATGTGCATATGTAGTTATTCTAGCACCATTTGTTGAAAAGATTATCCTTCCCATGGATTTCTGAATTCTCTATTCTGTTCCATTGATATACATGTCTATTCTTATGTCAATATTATACTGTCTTGATTACTGTAACTTACAGCAAGTCGAAATTATTTGGATCTCTATAATTTTTTAAAAAAATTAACTTCAACTTGTCTGTTTGTTCAAAAACACCTGTTGGGTATTTCATTGGGATTGTGTTGACTCTATAATAGATCAGTTTGGGGAGAACTGACATCATAACAATACTGAGCCTTTCTAATCTGTGAACAGGATATATTTCTCCATTTATTTATGGCCTTGTTAATTTCTGTCAGTAACATCTTGTAGTTTTTATTGTACAAATCTTGCACATATTTGGTTAAATTCATTTATCAGTATCTCAGTGCTTTTTCATAATTTAATAAACGGTCACCAACGTAAGTGTAGTCACCATCTGTCACCATACAATATTATTAAAATATTACAATATTCTGTATGCTGTATTTTTCATCTCCATGACTTACTTATTTTATAACTGGAAGTTTGTACCTCTTAATTTCCTTTACCTATTTCACCCATTCCCCCACCCACCTTCCTGTTGGCAACCACCAGTTCTCTCTGTTTAAGAGTCTGTTTGAGTCTTTTTTGTTTTTTCATTTGTTTTTTTAGGTTCCACATATAAGTGAACTCATATTTGTCCTCTGTCTGACTTATTTCTCTTAGTATTATACCACCTAGGTCCATCCATGTTGTTGCAAATGATAAGATCTCATTCTTTTTTATGGCTAATATTCTAGTTTGTGTGTGTGTGTGTGTGTTATATCTTCTTTATCCATTCATCTATTATAGACAATTAGGTTGCTTCCATATCATGGCTATTGTAAATAACGTTGCACTAAGCATAGGGGTGCATATATATTTTCAAATTAATGTTTTTGCTTTCTTTGGGTAAATACCCAGGAGTCGAATTACTGGATCATATGGTATGTCTATTTTTAATTTTTTTGAGGAACCTCCAATACTGTTTTCCATAGTGGTTGCACCAGTTTACGTTCCCAGCAATAGTCCACAAAGGTTCCCTTTTCTCCACATCCTCACCAACAGTTGTTATTTTTTGTTGTTTTGATACTAGCCATTCTGACTGGTGTGAGGTGATATCCCCTTGTGGTTTTGATACTTTTGGTAACTTTTTAATAAATTCCGTAGGGTTTTCTGTGTTAACATGATATCTCCAAATAAGGACAGTTTATTTCTTCCTTTCCAATCTATAGGCCTTTGTTTCTTTTTTTTGCCTTGCTGCACTGGCTAGGACCTCAAGTACATTAAGTATGATATTAGCTGTCAGTTTATCATTGATACCCTTTATCAGGTTTGAAGAAGTTCCCCTTCTTTTGGTAGTTGGGTGAGAGTTTTTATCATGAATGAGTGGTGAATTTTGTCAGTTGAATTTTCTGCATTTATTTAGAAGGTCATGGTATTTTGACTTATTCTGTAATGTGGTGTATTACATTTATTGATTTTTGACTCTTAGGCTAACTTGCATTCCTAGGATGCCTTACTGAATTATCCTTAATTAAGTTTGCTAATATTTTTAAGAGTTTTTATGTCTTGTTTATAAGGCATTTTGGTTTTTAGTTTTTCTTGTATTGTCCTCTAAGTATCATAGTAGTATTGGCTTCATAAAATAAGTAGGGAAGTGTTTCAGTTTATGTAGGATTTGTATTTATTCCTTTAAATGTTTGATAGAATTTATCGGTGAAGCCATCTAACCCTGGAGGTTTTTTTCAGAATTTCTTTATCTTTGAGTCCAGTTCGATAATTTGTGTCTTACAAGGAATTTGCCCATTTTATCTAAGTTTATTATTTTATTGGCATAAAATTATTCATAATGTTCCTTTATTATTCCTTTAATTACTGTAGGATCTGTAGTGATGGTTACTGTTTCATTTCTATTATTGGTAATTTGTCTTTTTTTCTTGGACAATCTAGTTAATCAGTCTTACTGATTTTTTGCCCCCAAAGCAAATTTTTAGTTTCATATTTCTGTATTGTTTTTGGCTGTTACATTTTTATTTTTTTCTCCACTTTGTTGTTGCTTTTCTTCTACTTACTTTGGGTTTAATTTGCTCTTCTAGCTTTTTTTTTTTTTTTAAGATTTTATTTATTTGACAGAGAGAGACACAGTGAGACAGGGAACACAAGCAGGGGGAGTGGGAGAGGGAGAAGCAGGCCTCCCGCTGAGCAGGGAGCCGATGTGGGACTCCATCCTAGGACCCTGGGACCTCGACCCGAGGTGAAGGCAGACGCCTAATGACTGAGCCACCCAGGCGCCTCTTCTTCTAGCTTTTTAATGTGGAAGGTTAGATCACTGATCTGAGATCTTTCTATTTTCTGTAAGCATTTTTTTTTTTAAGATTTTATTTTGAGAGAGAGAGAGAGCATGAAGGGGGAGGGGCAGAGGAAGAAGCAGACTCCCTGATGAGTGGGGACCCCCCGCACCCTCCCTCCCCCCATGCAGGGTTCAGTCCCAGGACTCTGGGATCATGACCTGAACCAAAGGCAGACACTTAAATGACTGAGCCACCCAGGCTCCCCTTCTGTAAGCATTTAAAGCCACAGGTTTTCCTTCAAGTGCTGCTTAGGTGCATCCCACAGATTTTGATATATTTTTATTTTCATTTGGCTCAGAGCAATTTCTATTTCCCTTGTGATTACTTCTTTGACTTATGGGCTATTTAGAAGTGTGTTACTTAGAGGCGCCTGAGTGGCTCAGTCGTTAAGTATCTGCCTTCGGCTCAGGTCATGATCCCAGGGTCCTGGGATCGAGCCCCACCCCACGTCCCGGGGCTCCCTGCTCAGCGGGAGGGCTGCTTCTCCCTCTCCCACTCCCCCTGCTTGTGTTTCCTCTCTTGCTGTGTCTCTCTCTGTCAAATAAATAAAATCTTTAAAAAAAAAAATAGAAGTGTGTTACTTAATTTCCAAATATTTGGGAGTTTTCGTCTATCTTCCTGTTACTTCTAGCTTAATTCTGTTGTGGTCAGAGAATATTTTCGGTATGAGTTCAATTCTTTTAAATATACTGAGACTTATTTTTATAGACCAGCATATGGTCTGTTTGGTGAATGTTCTATGTGCACTTGAAAGTGTATATTCTGATGTTAGTGGAGTGTTCTATACATTTCAGCGAGGTTTTGTAGGTTGCTAGTGGTATTCAATTCTATATCCTTACAGATTTTCTGACTAAAAGAGGAGTGTTCATATCTCCACTCTAATTGTGGATTTTCCTGTTTCTCCTTTCACTTCTGTCAGTTTTTGCCTCTTGTATTTTGAAACTCTGGTATTGGAGGCATACACTTTTAGGAATATTATATCCTCTTGATAAATTGACCCCTTTTATCATTATGAACATTTTTTTAAATCTTAGTAGCATTCAGTATTAACATTCTTAGTAATATTCTGTTTAGAAGTCTACTTTGTTTCATATTTATGTAGCCATTACAGCCTCCTTTCACTACTGTGTGCATTATACATTTTTTTTAAATCTTTTCCTTTTAATCTGTTCATATCTTTGTGTTCTAAAGTGGATGTCTTGGGGCGCCTGGGTGGCTCAGTTGGATAAATGTGAGACCTGTGATTTCAGCTGAGGTCATGATCTCAGGATTGTGAGATGGAGCCTCTCATCCCGCGCAGGTGCTGGGTTTGGAGTCTGCTTGAGATTTTCTCTCTCTTTCTCTCCCTTTGCCCCTCCCGCCTCCTTCTCTAAAAAAAAAATTAAAGTGGATGTCTTATAAGCACTATATAGTGAGTCTAGCTTTTCTTTTTTCCAGCCTTACAATTTCAGTCTTTTTTCTTTTTTAAGATTTTATTTATTTATTTGACAGAGAGAGAGAGAGACACAGCGAGAGAGGAGACACAAGCAGGGGGAGTGGGAGAGGGAGAAGCAGGCTTCCCGCCGAGCAGGGAGCCCGATGTGGGGCTTGATCCCAGGACCGTGGGGTCATGACCTGAGCCAAAGGCAGACGCTTAACGACTGAGCCACCCAGGTGCCCCCAATTTCAGTCTTTTAATTTGAGTGTTAGTCCAGTCAGTATGGCTGGTTTTAAATCTACCATCTTATTACTTGTTTTCTATTTGTTTATCTGTTCTTTGTGTCTTCTTTCATCTTTTCCTGGCCTTTTTTTAAAGTATTTTTTAGTATTCCATTTTATCTCCATGCTTGATTTATTACCTATACCTCTGTTTTATTTTTAGTGGTTGTTCTAGGGTAGTAGTTCTCAAAGCTTTTGGTCTCAGGACCCATTTACACTCCTAGAAATTCAGGACCCCAAAGTTTTGTTTGTATGGGTTACATCTATCTATACTCAATCATATTAAAAGTTAGAACTGAAAAATTATTTAAATATTTATTAATATTTTTAAAAATGAACTTATTGCACATTAACATAAATAATGTTTTTATTAAAAATAACTTTTTTTTAAGATTTTATTTATTCATGAGAGACAGAGGGAGAGAGAGAGAGAAGCAGAGGGAGAAGCAGGCTCCCAAGGAGCAGGGAGCCCGATGCGGGACTTGATCCCAGGACCCTGGGATCATGACCCGAGCCGAAGGCAGACGCCCAACCATCTGAGCCACCCAGTTTATAAAAATAACTTTTTAAAAAAGAGTAATCTCTACATGCAACATGGGGCTTGTACTCACAACCCAGAGATCAAGAGTGGCAGGCTCCACTGACTGATCCAGCCAGGCGCCACTAAAAATAACTTTTTTTTTTAGAGGAGGGGAGGAGCAGAGGGAGTGGGAGAGAGAATCCTAAGCAGGCTTCATGCCCAGTACAGAGCCCGACACAGGGCTCCATCTCACAAACCTGAGATCATGACCTGAGCCGAGATCAAGAGTCTAACGCTTAACTGACTGAACCACCCAGCTGCCCCTAAAAATAACTTCTTTAAAACAAAATAAAAAATTTAGGGAGAAGAATGGCATTGATTTACATTTTTGCAAATCTCTTTTAATTCCTGGCTTAACAGAAGCCTGCTAGATCCTCATTTGTGGTTCTGTACTCTGTCGTCATATAGCCTCTCGAGAATTTCATGGTACACTTGAGAGAATGCAAGTGGAAAGGACAAATAACATCTTAGTGTTGTTGTGAAAATAATTTTGACCTTGTAAAGCCTCAGAAGGGTGTGGAGGGACTCCCAGGGACTCTTGAACACACCTTGAGAAGTGTGATTCTGTTGTTTACAATATGGATCTTTAACCTACCAGTCTACCTTCAAATAATACACCACTTAACATATAATATAAGGCCCTAATAACAGTACACTTCAAAATCTTCATTCTGTTTTTTTTTAAGTTTATTTATTTAATCTCTACACTCAGTGTGGGACTCGAACTCATGACCCCAAGATCGAGTCGAGTGCTCTTCTGACTGAGCCAGCCAGGTGCCCCTCCATTCTGTTTTTTATGCTATTATTTTTATACATTTTACATATACGTATATGTTTAACCCTTTAACACATTAAACAGTTATCTTTTAAAGACTTTTTTTAAATGAGGAAAAGTCTTATATTTACTCACATATTTACCATTTTTCAGTGCCCTTGATTCTTCTCCATCTGTTATTTTCCTTTTTCCTGATGAATTTTTAATTTCTTTTGGTGCAGGTCTGCCGGCAATGAAGTCTCTCTGCTTTTGTTTTATTTACAAAGTGTTTGTTTTGCCTTCATTTTAAACTTTTTATTTTGAAAAGTTATAGACTCAGAGACTCCTAAGTTTGCAGGTTCGCCTCAGTTATTTCCCTTCTCTCAGGAATCACGATTCTGAGCAGTCTGAAAACAGTTGTTTCATATATTTTGCCCAGTTTCTAGTTGCTTAGTAGAATGGGAGGTAAGCCCATTCATCATGCTTAGAAGTCTCTGATTGTTAAAGGAGATCACAAGCAACAATGGTTATGTACATTCTGCTTCTGCATTTGGCATTACTGTTGAGGACATTTATGTGTCACTCAATAGCCCCCATCTAATACATCACTTCAAAAATGAGTTATATAATATATATATAATAATGTCTATTTCTTTCTTTTGTCTTTTGCCCTGTCTGCAAGGAAAATCAGTCAAGATTTGCACTAGATCATCGCAGTTTTGTTAACCTAGAGGTGACACATTTGCATTCTTATTTTCCACTTAATCTTTTTTCCTTTTTATTCCTATTTTATTAATGTATTTATAAAAGCAGTAGCCTGCACCCCTATAGCACGTTTTTTTCTTTCTTTCCCTCTTCATCCCCTCCCCTGTATTAGGTATTTTTTTGATTGCAAGGAATAGAGACTTTGTGATTGCCTTTAAGTAACTGAGTTTAAGGATTTACAGAAGATTAGACAACACAGCCGGTTCTTGTAGCAAAAAGAATCAGCCATAGATCCAGGCCTCATGCACCCTCAGAAATGGGTGCCTTTGTTCCCTGTTCAGGTTTCCCTGCCGAGTTAGTGATTCTCATACTTCTAATCCTTCTCTGACCAGTGCTTCTGCTGCTCTCTGTTAGCTGTCTCATGTGTGTCTGTTCTCTTCTGGAGCCCTGCCTGCGTGCTCTTCTCTCTCATTCTCATTACTAAAGCTCACAGTCACGTTCCGAAGGAGAGTATCTGATTGATTCACTTAATGTTGGTGCCAGGCCAGCTCTTAGGTCATTAGCCAGCTGAGAGATTCTCTGTTCGTGGGTCATGTGCCACACTTAATTAAACAGGGGCATGTACAAAGTATGGTGACATATAAAACTTGTCCGAAGGACCATTGGCTAGCAGGCATTCAGCATCTTCCATTCCTCCTCCTTTTTAACAATTGATTGACCTAACTTATTAAGGACAGTTATTAGACTGGATTGTCCCCAAAACTAGTCAGCTACGTATTTATAGATTAAGGTTTAGATGAATTGCTTATCTCATTCCTGCAATGTTAAGGTTTTTTTTCTCTTTCATTCTTAGGCACAAAACAAAGGACAGTCTTCGCCACCTTTTAGCCACAACTTAAAGTATACCCATGGTACTGATTGTTGGTCCAAGAAAGCCCATCTGTTAGAGACTGTGAAGAGAAAATTCAAACATTTCCATTCTTGTTCGCATCTCTAAATTTGGCAGAAGAAATAGGAGCTGTGAGCTGAAATAAGGTTTTTGGATTATTAGCTCCACCTGGGTTTGAATCCTGGCTTTCCCATTTACTAGATGCTAGATGAGTATCTTCTAAGCTTCAGTTTAATCATGAATAAAATGGGGATCATGCTGTTTGCCTCATGTGGTGGTTAGGATTAGATGATAGGGTGAATGCAAAGCAGTTAGCAAAGTGCCTGGCGCATAATTAATGCTTAATAAATGTAGCTCCCATTATCTCTAGATCATTAAGTCTTATCAAAAAATGTTACTGTAGTCCATCAGTAAGTTCTTAGTGCTAAGGAAAACTAACATTTCTTGGTGCATGAGCTGAGACCTGATTATTGAGCCCTGTTTACTCAGCACTGTGCTAGGTACCAATTGGGTATACAAGAGACATATTGTGCTATGATTCTTGCTTTCTAATCCCCACTAAGAAATGTCAGTCCCAGAAAAATTTTTAAGGAAATTCAACTTGATGGTATTATATTGTTAGAATTCAGTCTCTGTTACTAACTGTGTGACCTTGGGCAGATTGTTTCTCTGTGCCTCTGTTTCTTCATCTGTGAAATGGGGAAAATACCTCATAGGATTACTATAACAATGAACAAATGAGTTAATATATGTAAAGCTCAAAGGACAATGTCTGATAACACGGTAAGTGCTATATGTAAGTTGCTTCTGCTAGATTATGACTCCTAGCAGTTTAATACTTGAAGCCTCCTTGGGCTTAATCGACCAGTTTTTTTTTCTCCTTTGAGTTTAAAGTGAATAGGTTTCTTTGTAGTATATCTCTAGCCTCCATCATCAGGATCTAGCTGGTGAGAGATGAGTGAGCTGAAGGACATGGTCTACAGATAATCTTGTTCCAGTCTGAGATCGGATACCACAGTATCTGTATCATGCCAGCCCTCCTTTAGTGATGCTTTGGCAGGAGAAACAGATCTTGAAAGTCCTACAAAGCTGGTTTTTCCCCCTCACTAAAATGTTTTTTTGCAGGCCTAGAACGATTGGGGTGCTAGTGATGTGAATGTAGGATATGGGAAAGGCAATTTGATTTGAGACCTTTGATTTTAACTTAAGACATCCAGCAGGCAAGGGATTTTCTAATCTAAAGCTACTTCCCTTCTTAAAGGAGAAATTCTTTTCTGATTTATATTTCCTTCTCAAGAAGTGAGATTAATATGTTTTCTTCCCATATTAGTGAGATTGAACATCTTTTCACTATGTTTATTGATCATTTGTCTTACTTTTGTGAATTGCCTATTCATGTCCTTTGACCTCTTTTGTTTATGAGGAGATTACTCCTGTAGAGTGAGGACATTAAAACTTTGCCAGATATGTTTCAAATGTATTTTTCATTTTGTCAATTGTCTTCTTTTACCCTTGGTTGTACTTTTTTATTTTAACTGCACAGAAGCTTGTAATGAATCTATAAATTTTTCCTGAAGAGTATCATCTCGTTATGGTTAGAGAATTTCTGCTGAGTGTTATAAAACATGTCATAGTTTATGTGTAGACTGATCCACTTAATAAACATTTTTCCTTACAGAGAGGTGATTGATTGTCACATGATTCAAAGAGTCTTTGCAAACTAACATAGACCTGTGGCTCTAACACCATAATCACAATAGCAGGCACATACTGCACAACAGCTTTGTGTCAGGCACTATGCTAAGTCTTTTATGTACTGTGTTCCTAATGTTCAGCTTCATGCTAGATAGTATTATTGTCTGTATTTCATAGATGAATCAAGTGGGCCTAGAAGAAGTGAAATGATTTGCCCAGGTCACAGAGCTAGTTAGTGGCTGGATTAGAATTTTAATTTAAGTCTGCCTAACTTCAAAGTATATACTTTCTCTACAAAGCTCAACTTCTTGAGGCTTCCAATAAATTAGATTGGTCCTAAAAGTTAAGTAAATATCTTTTACCAGAACTTGAAAAGATGGTCTGTAGCCTAGTTCAACTGCTTTTGGTTTCTGAGAGCATAGTGGAGAAAATAATGGGAAGTGTGTGAGCTAGCTGAAAGAAAAGTCTCTACGGTCTAGGGCAGTGGTTTTCAATCAAAGTGTGGTTCCCAGGCCAGCAGCATCAACATCACTTGGGCATTTATTAGATATGCAAATTCTCAGGTACCACTGGAGACCTACAGAATCAGAAACTCTGGGGCTGGGACCCAGTAATCTGTTTTATAATACTTCCACTGATTATGATGCATGTTGAAATTTGAGAATCACTGGTCTAGGGAAATTATTTTGTTTTCTCTAATCATAATTTCTGTTTTTGCAAGCTTCAACCTAAGTCTCAGCCCTTAAGTGCAAAATTAGCATTATCAGATGGTGGCAAAAGTATGGAGTCAGACAGGAGCCAGTTTTGAGATTGAGCATTTAAGGCGAGTCCACCTCCCTGAGCCACAGTTTCCCCTTTCCAAAAAGATGTTAATAACAACTATCTCCATATGAGATTTTTTTTTTTTTTTTTAAGAATTAGGTAAGATAGTATATAAAGTGCATAGCACCTTGCCAGGCTCCCAGGTGTTTGAGAAATTGCCTCCAATAATTTTTCTTGTTAGCAAAAAGCCCCCATCTGCCTTCTATTCTCAACTTCTCTTGTTTCTTGAATGTATTTTGCTGTCTTGGAACTCTGGGCCTTTATATTAGCTATTTCTCTTGGATACCTGCACCCCCACCCCTCTTTACCTCACTAACTTCTAGACATCCTTTTGATTCCTGCTTCTGGTTTACTTACCCTGGAGAGGGCTTTCTCAAACCCCCACCCTCCAGTCTCTGTGCTTACACAGCAGCCTGTGTTTCTCCTGTCACTTCACTTACCACAAGTTTTGGAATCGCCTGTCTCCTATATAAACTTAATTGAGCACAGGTACAGCGTCTTGTCTACCACCATATTCTAGAGATCACTAAAGTTCCTCACTCATTGTAGGAGCTAATAAGTGTTGAATGAATGAATGGTGGCTGTCATTATTGCTTCATCATCATCATCATCATCATCTGAGAGCAAACTCCCTTCTCTGGCTTACAGTTTTTGTGCTGACTGCTTGTGATAATCATAGTATTAGGACCAGTGCCTGTTTTCTCTTTCCCTGAAAGCACATGCTTTGACATAGGCTGACATGGGCGAGTTCACTGAGCTGCTTCCTAACCACGATCCCTCTGTGTCACAGGTGCCTCAGGGGAACTGTATGCCCTGATGGGTCAAGTTTATCATATGCAGAACCCAAAATGGCAGCATCCTTCGGACCTCACCATGAGGTGAGTGGGTGATTAGGAGGAGGAGGAGGAGGAAAATTTGGCTGTAGGAAGAATGTTGCGGGGAGTTGGGGTGTAATTGTTGTTTAATTCCAGAGGTGGGAAAAGAAACAGTAGAGTATAAGGGAATAAGAACTGAGCTGAAATTCAGGAAACAGGGCATCCAGTACTAGCTTTGCAGTTTATAACTTAGCTATATGATTTTGATCAAGTCATGCCACTTCTCTGGTCCTCACATCACTAAAACTAATATGTTGGACTAATTGATGTCAAAGGGCCTTTCTATTCTGGACCTTCTGGATTCTTGATGTAGTGTGGTTTTACAGATTTATTCAGTTACTTTGATCCAGTTACTGAGAAACCTTGGAGTCATCTTTGGTTCTTTTCTCACCCCATATTCAGCCCAGTAGCAAATCCCATAAGCTTTACATACAAAATATCTCCATAACCTGACCATTTCTCATCATTTTCACTTGGACTGTTGCAAGTCTCCTAAATGGTCTCCCTGCAATTCTCAACTCAGCAGCCAAAGAGATTCAGATTCTCTTCTTTGCTCAGAATTTTCCAGTGGCTTCCCATCTCCACAATCCCCTATAAGGACCATGGCTTGGGCTGACATGGTTAGCTCACCGACCTCATCTATTACTCTTCCCCTTGCTCATTCTGCACTAGTCACACTGGCTCGCTATTTTTCGAATATGTCACACGTGCTCCCACCTCAGGGCCTTTATACTCAGTGTTTCCCCTATAGTTGCCAAATCATAGCAGATCTCAGACAGGGCAGTGTGATGGTTATTAGATGAATTCTGGAGATAGGTGTGAATTCAAATCCAGGCTCTTCTACTTAACTCCACTTTATGACCTTGGACAAGTTATTTAACTTGAGACTCCGTTTCCTTACCTCTACAAGATACTAATGAGAGTGCTTTTCTGATAGGATTGTTATTCACATTAAATGAGGTGACATATTTAAAGAATTCAGCAAGTACTTGCATATAGGGCTAGAGAAATATCATAAAATGTTACAGTTATTTTCAACTCTGGCTCCTGGCAGTCACCTGCGGAGATAGCTAAAAATACAGATGTCCAGGTCCTGCCTCAAGGGACCCTAAGTCATTAAGTCAGGGTTTGGGGGCAAGAATCTTTACCTTTAAAAAGCTTCCCAGGTGGTTATTAGGAACAGCTGGAGTTGAGAATGAGACCAAATTATCTCAGAGGGTCTTATTCAGAACCCCAGCCTAAAGGACTGGGGGTAATTAAAGGAGAAGCTCAAGAAACTTTACTTTGAGTCCGTGCTATTAATTATTCAGTCTCTAAACTTGCAGTGTGATACTCACATGGTGACTTACCTTCTCTGGGAATTTTATTCTAATTTTAACTGCTGTGTCCTGAGCAACCTTGAGCTGTGTCAGACAGTGAGGTCCTGTTGGAGGTACAGGTCTGATGCAACCAATGAAATATAGATCCTGTTTTAAATGTTTCTTGAGGGAGAAAATATTTTTTCCTACTGAAACATTATTATACGTTATATATTAGGTTTTCTTAACATTCGTGTATATGGCACATATCACCATAATTCCTCTTTGGCAACTGGCTTTGGAGTTGGAAGGAATTAGCGCTTACATTGTGACTTTCACATAAATAAAATAGTATAAATAATTTCTAAAATTGTGAGGATTGAAATGTAAAATTAATATCTGATATCCAAAAGTAAAGATACTTTTTTTTTTAAGGATTTTTAAAAAAATTTATTTGAGAGAGCATGACAGAGAGCACAAGCAGGGGGAAGGGTAAAGGGAGAAGCAGACTCCCTGCTCAGCAGGGAGCTCGATACAGGGCTCGATCCCAGGACCCTGGGATCATGACCTGAACTGAAGGCAGACGCTTAACTGACTGAGCCACCCAGGTGCCCAAAAGTAAAGATATTCTTAAAGTAGTTGCCTAGGCCATTTTTTTGTGTGCAAATAGCCATTCCAGCTGAAACCCTCATCTTTCCTGTTTTTATTTTCCTTCTCTCGTGATAGAAACTACGCTGCTCGATTCCGGCAGAAACGTCTGCAGAGATACAGTCTGACTCAGTGGGTCGACAGGAACAGGCGAAGCCACCATCGGTTCCAGCGTCTCCCAGACTTCCCATCGAGTCCATTTGTCTCATCCCATCAGCAGTGAAGGTCCCTATCCAGGGTCCTGTTCAGAGCAGCATCTCATCTTCTGCTCTTTTGTGCTTTGTAGATTTTGAATTTTATTTTTCACAAGATTTTTATTTAAAGAACTTGTCACCTTTTGGAAATTTCCATTGCTGACTTGAAATTTTTTTGTATAAGGTCCTTCTTGTTTGTCTGTGTGCATGTAAGTTTAAGCACTGTTACGTTTTAATTTTTTTTATTTAAATCGAAGGTGGCCACTTCTTGAAAGCCTGCATTAAGCCAGAATACCTAGGCTCAAGCAAAACACCCACCTCCTCACAGAGGTGAAGTCTACTTCTGGTGCCCAAAAGAGAATCATCTTTTAATCTCCTGTAAGGAAGAGATTACCAGGCTATAAGCCAGTGTTAATTATTGCTGATGACTTATAAGTGGACATAAGTCACTTTTAACAACCCCTTGTACATTTTTATTTGAATCTCTTGAGTACTTGTCAGTATTTTAAAGTTGGTAATCCAGGACATTTGAAGTACGATGGAGCAGGACAAGAATCCTGTGGAAAGGACACATTAAAAGTGTAAATCTCTCCTTTTTGTACTTACTAGCTGCCTTTATTTATTTATTTTTTTGCCCCCCCTTCATTAAATATGTTTTGCACAATAGGTTTACAAATCTTACACATCTTAACTCTGACGGAAGACTGCTGACTGACCCTTGTCGATTTGTGGTCTTGTGACCAATTATCTTCTCTGCCTTTTCTCAAGGATTTTCCTTCTTTTTTCCCCAGTGAGCATTATGCTCCTTGGGTTCTATTGGTGTGTTCCTGTATCCTGTTAGACCTAGATATGCCTCCTAAGAACAGCGTCCCTGCTCTCTTTACTAAAGAGCTTCCCACCCAGTCTTACCTCCGGGACAGGCCAGAAAGCCAGTGCTACTGAGGTGTGAGTTGGTCTTCAGTTTCATCTGCTTAACTCCAACTTCAAGTACGAGTTGATGTGTTAGTCAGTGAGCTCCATCCTATCAGAGACTTTGGAGAGGCACTTTTTTGTCTCCATTATTCGTTAACAAGAGGTGCCTTTAGCTTCCAGATGTTACCATCTCATTTGGTTAAACCTCTGATACACAGTTGGACAAAACTGCTAATGTGGGTCTAATGTAGTTGTGATTAAGCCTGTGTACAAAAGCATTACCTGATCTAAAGGTTTGGTATTCTAAATTAAGTTGACAGACTTTGTGCAGCCATCCTGAAGGATGTCTGAGGAGTTCGCTATTCTTTACAGACGGCTCTAGACAGTTGTTGGGAGGTTTTGCCATCCCGCATTCGTGCTGTTCACCCTCCATGAAGGCTGGACATAGTTGCCATAGCACGGCCTGTGATACTGGGCTAACTGCCTTCGTCTGGTTTTGTGTTTTCATCAGCCCCACCTTTGTACGTGAGAAACCCATCTTAAACACCCTACCCTGCTTTAGAAACTGAAGGAAAGGTTTGGTCATTCAGGCCACCAATCAACTTAGATGGATGTCCTGAGGTGTTTACTGTTTTCATCTAGGTGAGAATTCTCTTCCTTGGACGTTTGGTTTAGATTCTGGGACCAAATGCCAAGAAGTTCTGTTCAAAGGCAAGATTCAAAATCTGTTATTTCACTTGGCATAATGGACATTTACTACATTAGTCACTTCTCCAGGTTTCCCTGAATTAGCATGATGGAGTAAGATAAGCAGACATCTACCTTTGGAACCATAGCATAATAAAAATTAATTGTAGCTGGAATAATTAGCACTGTGGCTGTCTAGTTGCCATGAACCCAAGGAGTGAAGGGACAGCATTTTGCTTAGGCTCATCTTCCCACATTCCTGGTAAAGGAGGGTTTAAGTCTGAATGTGTAATGGCAGCATGGCCTTTGCCAAATGAGTGACGGGTTAACTAGAAAATGTGACAATCACATTTCCTCTTTGCTCAAATAATTCTGTTTTTCCAAAGCGTTAGCAGCTTAATTAAATCTGTTGGACTGGGGGAGGAGAGAACTGTTCTCTAGCGGTTAACATGGTATTCTTTAAGAAGGAAAAAAACAAAGCCAAAGAAAACTCATTACCAGGCATGTTTGCCTTAAAGATGGTAGTAGGTAAAATCTGGAGTTTTAATATGTTTTTAAAGCTTCATATCTCATACTTGGTGTTCGGTTCTCAGTCTAGTATTTCGTGAGTTCTTGCTGTGTTTTATTTAAGGGTTATGTGCATTTAACTGCCTACCTAGCTTTCTTCGTTCGTGACTACGTTCTCACCACAGGGGTCTTGACAAAGAGTAAAAACGTGCTCTTTACATAGTTTACTTTTAAGAGCCTGCAATAACCTATAGCTTTGCATCTCGTGCAGGCCTGATGGACTTGAGATGTCAGGATCAATTACGAAACCGAAGTTTGGTGCCTCCTCTTTATCATGTTTTTTCCCTTGTAGCAGTTGTGTTTAATGTCATTAAAGAGAAATAAAAGTTCTTGTCATGGCATATGTACTGTGGCCGTCTGTTGCAGGCTCTGAAGGAGGGTTCCTTCCTCTTTTGCGTAGGCAGGTTAGTGGGGTCTGGGCGGGGGTGGCAGTTAGTAGAGTGTGGTACTGGGGAGCCAAGGGTCCACGCTCCGTATTCTTTTGAGGGTAAATTACAGTGTTGAGAAAGGCCTTCCAGCAGGTAAGAAATGTTGAAATTGATTGGGATTTGCAGCTACATGTAGTGCATGTCAGGAGCCTGACATAGGGAAAGCCTGAAATACCACTGTGCTGCTGTTTTTGCAGAGGGGGAGCCTGCTCAGCCCGATCAGACAAGCACTGCCTTCCGTTCCTTCCCATGGCTGTGCAGGGACCTCTCTCTGCCTCTCCTGAGCTGGTGCTGATTAAAGAAGAAGCTGAGTTATCCCAGGGCATTCTCCCTTTGAAAGGGATATGGGAAACCAGAACTGATCGTACAAAACTGATGGTAGTTCTTAACCCAGCTTCTCCAAAAACTGACTGCTCCTGGAACCTGGAATCAAGGTGGAATAAGTGTGGGTAGATGTGGGGGACACGGCGTTCCTTAGAACCCTTTTGTGAACCTGAGCTTCTTAGACTTACCCAGGAGACAGGATAACGGCAATAAAAGCTTGTCACCTGTATTAGCCAAAGCTTTTAAAATCTCAAGTCATGCTGAGAAAATAAGTAGCGACATGTTTGTGGACAGGCTCTTGGGCTTGCTCTTATGTAAGTTTTGTCTAATGGATATTCTATAGTCCAGGCAAAAGCTTCAATATAGATTTGCTAAATACTCAGCTATTTGATGCTGTCTCACTCTGAGGTACTCTTGACCTATACATATCCATTTTGTTTCTGTCAGGTGTAGATCCTTGGTCCAGTGGTTGCTTATTTCCTTTTTAGCAACGCATTACTACAGACATTAAAGGTCTCAGAGACCAGGCTGCATTCTCCTGAAGTGGTGGTGTTCCTTACCTTTAGTTTGTTTTATGTTATGGAAAAGTGAGGAGGAGGAGAAATGGACCTTCTCTCAAAACAATAGGGTCATTCTCTAGCCTGTTTGGAGCTTTTACAGGAAGAAAAAAACCCCAACCACCTAAAACTAGAAAGAGTTCCCTGCTTTTCTTTGTGTTGTCCTGCTTTTCTAAGAGAAAACAATTATTCCTAAGCTGGTTCTAGGGTATGCTTGCTTTGTATGTCAGAGCACCTGTCAGGAAAAAAATTTCCACTTGTCACAGGAAGTATCAGCTGGTCAGTGGTGGAATTCCTTAATGAACAAGCTCCTGCCTTGTCAATCCTCCCCACCTGTCCTCCTCCAGTGACAACTGGAACATGCCACAGACAGAAAATCTGACCTTCCCCAACACCCGTTGAGAAGGGGGTGGAATGTAATCTTTTGGACAACCTGTAAAACACTCCATGTGGTAGTCCTCAATCATTATTATCACTAAGGAACTATTTGTATATGAGGATCTCCTTTGACTTAGCTTCAAGTGACGAGGGCTTGAGAATATTGTATAATATTTTGGGAATATTTGGCGGGGCTGGAGCCAGGGGGTGTTAACCATTTATGGAAGCAATTCGTTCTTGGAGGCCACTTAAAAGCAAAACCCAAAAACTCAAATAGGTTTAAAGAGGGTGAGAAATAACATAGCAATCTAAAACGTCACATGACTGGAGTGGTACGATACTACATATTTTTATAAAGAGCTGAATTAGAGATCTAAAAAGTGGATTCTGGAGGACGCTACCCTGAAGAGCCTGGGTTGAAAGGATCAGAAAAAGGGAAGGACTCCTGCCCCACAGAAACACCGTCCTTCTTCCTCTTCCAGACCCTGGGGCTTCCCTCTTGTTCCTGGGAGGAAGCCCCCTGGCTCCTACTCCAGGTGTCAGGTGGGCTCTGGGACCCTGTTCGTACCCCTTTGTTCTTGACAAATAAGGAAACCACCCCCCAGAGAAGTAGCTGGTCTGAGGGGTCACTCGGTGACAAGAAAGCCTCACCTCCCCCCCGGCATTCTCCCACAGGCCCCGCGTGGCCTGCAGGTCAGGCCTCTCAGCCTCCAAGAACTTGCCTACACCCGTCCCAAGCTGTGAGGAGTCTGCGGGTCTATGTGGTGAAGAGGGGACCCCGTCTCAAGTCATAGCTGTAGGGTTCTGGGCATGATGGCTGGTCCAAGAATAGCTCAGTTGTAGAACTTGGGGGTTTAGGGAGGTAACTACAGGGAATGGGGTTTACCTAAACTGGAGTGTTCATTCCTCTCCCGTCCCCCTCATACCCTCAGCTGAAGTACTACAGGCACTGCTAAATCCCTGGCCCCCACAGCCGTCTGTACGTACCTGGTGCTGACTTAGGGGCTTCTGCGCCACGTGGCACTAGGCAGGCGCACAGGACACGGAGCCTGGCAAGTACCTCTCCTCAGGTGTGGTTTAGAGTTCTGGGTGCCAACAGATTTCCACGATCCCACCCAGCCTTGAAGACTTGCTCTCCTCCTCTTGGAACCTTCCATAACAGTGTGCCCTAAGTCCCCCTCACCTGACCTTTTCTCTCCAGCTCTTGCTGGCTCTGGACAGGAGTGTTCGAGGTGTCGCATTCACTGGTTTGCTCACTGGCTAATGACATCCTTACTCCACCTTTCAGCCTGCTGTTGGGATCCTAATGATGTTCCTTTAACCGCCCCAAACAGCAGGCTGGGACTACTGAGAGGCAGCAGGCAGCTTCTGCAGTTCCTCCTTCCTTCCCTCCCCACCCCGGGGAGAAGCTACGACTGCATTCCTCTGGTCAGGGAAAACACCCAGCCCCGCCCAGAGGGGAGAACCCTTCCTTCTAAAAACTGAGCACCAGCCTGCGTACCTGTGCAGCAAGGCAGCTCAAGCTTGGGTTTGGGGGCCTCAGTAATAGGAAGATGGAGGAGCTATTTTCTCCTCCTACACGTGCACCCCCATCTGTTCGAGATTTCCCTTCCAACTCCAGCTTGGCTGGCAGGCATGTCCCTAAGAAGCTGCAGGCCAAAATGGAGAGAGAGAACGGACTCCCTCCTCCACACATCCTGACTTGCTGCCAGTTGCCGGAAAAAGAGGGTAACATTTGGGCATTTACCAGAAGACAAGGATGTGCCTTTTCATTTGTCTTTTATTTTACATTTAAAAAGAGGTTATTGCTCTAACTGGATCAGAGGTAAGGACCTCTCCCCTAAGGAGCCTTGGCCTTGCAGCCCCATTCAGCAGGGATGGAAGTCACAAGACAATGAGTGGAGCCTCATGCCCTTCCATGAGGAAGCCCTTAGTATTGCTGACATCTGCCTTTTACCCTGTCTCTCCTCCCTTCCTGTGCTGCCACACCGGGCCAAGCAGAGTGGTGGCTGACCTAGCCGGGAGAGCTCTTGTAGACCGGAAGGAAGGGGCGGTCATTGGGTGATGGCTTTCAGCTCTCTGGCTGGTGGGGGGGGGGGCACTTGCTCTTAACGTTCAGTTCAACAGGTATTCACTGAGCGCCTACTGTGTGCCAGGCTTGTGCTAGGTGCAGTCCTCCCACATGCCCGTCATTCACCACCAACGGAAGGCGCCGAGGCCCATCTCTTCCCCTGCAGGCATTCAGCAGCCGTAACTTGTCAGTCCCAGGGAAGAGTCTGCTTTCCCTTATCAAGCACCATTTTGTTTTGTTTTGTTTTGTTTTGTTTACCAGAAAGGGGCAGTGGAGAGAGAGACCTGTTACCTCACACCACTCAGGCTCTAGGGAAGGACATGAGGACCCTGGGTAGCTTTCACAGAACCCTGGATGAGATGGTGAGATATGGAGACCCCAGAGGCCAGGGCTGCTCTGACTGTCCACAGTAATGGCTCAGGCCTGCCTTCCAGCAGCTTCCACTCCAGAGCAGGTGACTCAGCAGCCCCCAGGATGTCCCAAGTGGACATACCTTTCCAGTTGTGTGAGCCAGCATTGTTCCAACTCCAAGAGACTCTTCCTAAAAAAAATGGGGCCAGCACCTCCCAGGTCTCTTTCCCACTTCGTCTTCTTAAGACGCCAGACTAACGATGTTACAGTCAGATAAGGGCCAAAGAAGACAGAGGCTGCAGGCAATCAGCTCGGGGAATTCCTCTGCCCTCTGGAGTGAAGCCCTTCAGTCGTGTTTTCCAAAGAGACAAAACAGAACATCTTACACACTCGCCGAATTGTGCGTCACACAGCAAACAAGTCCTTGATAGCTGGATCCAGAAAAGGCTTGCTGGCAGCCATGACCCTGCCCCACGGCTTCCCTGATGGCTCTAGGTCTGAAAGACACCGTTGGAGTCAGTCTAGGTGCTTGTCATCTCCCAAGAGCTTTGTGCATTTTCTCGAAGAGGAAGCCAGTCCAGGAGAGGCAAGGAGGCAGAAAGAAGGCTGTGTCTCATGCAGCTTTGCCTTTTCCAGAATGGGGCCAGGCCTTTTAGTTTTGTGGCTTGTTTATTTTTTTGCAGAATTTGGGTTTGTAGTTCAGCCTCCTTCACCAGACTAGGATGGGGAAGAGGGAGAACAGTGTAGCTAGCTGGGCCTCCCCCCCACCACGGTCCTCCCTGTCCCTGTGCCCATGGACCTGGAGACCAGCAGAGAAGAAAAATGAAATCCTTCTCCCTGCAGACAGGCAGTCATGCTTCGATGATGTTCACCGAGGGCTTGTTTGGAAACTGGGAGGAAAAAAATGAGAGAAGCAGCCAGGGCTAATCGAATAGACTTCTTGCAAGGTCGGAAATAGGGGGAGGACACGAGAAGGAAGGGCTGCCACCTAAAAGCCAGGCTTTTGTCCCACACGGAAGGAAAGGAGGAGCCCCGCCTGTGGGTCTCGTCTCTCTGCCTTCTCAAACCCAGCCTTCATCCTCACTCACTTAGCGGCCAAGACTGGGTGCCAGGCCCTGGGTCCCCCCAGCCCCCGGTCCACCCCCAGCACAGCCATCCCGCCAGCTGGCTCTCTCCCATCCTGCAGACCTGTCTCTGAGCGCGGCCTCGGCCCCTGACACTGTCGACGTGCTTCTGGAGATGGGGGTTACTAAGAGGCTTCAGGAAAATGCGCCAGAAAGAGAGAAGCCAAGAGAGAAGACAATAAGCCAGGGGGTGTGAGGAGATGGGAGGGAGGAGGAAATGTAGAGAGGGCCAGATGTTTGTTTGTTGGACAATCATCGTCAGAACCATGAGATCCTCCCACTTCTCTACCGTCTCTTCTGAGCTGCTCAGAGCAAGCACTGACAAGGTTTTCATATCTGTTTTGCAGAAGAGGAAATGAAGGTACAAAGAGGTGAAGCACCTGCTCAAGGTCACACAACACGGCAGGGGCCGAAATGAGCCCAGAACCCCCTGTTCGTGCTGTCCCACACCAACCAAGCATTCTGCCCTCCCCACTCGCAGCATTTTCTTAACCCCACTGGCCCCTGGTACCCGGCAATAGGAGAAGGTCCAAAATCCACGTGCAGTGTCCCCTGCATCACACCGGCAGTGGCCAAGCTTGGCTCTGCCCAGCTGCAGGCGCGCCCGGCCCCGCGCTGACCCTGCTGCAGCCCAGGGGCCGCCCGCCCAGGCCCGAGACCTGCCCTCACCTTGCTGCGGAGGAGACCTCCCCCTTGGTGCTCTGGGGTGCTGGTTTCTGACGCGCTCTTGGTTTTCTCCTTGTTGTTATTGGGTTCGTTGTC
Organism: Callorhinus ursinus; assembly: GCF_003265705.2. Classification (NCBI taxonomy): domain Eukaryota; kingdom Metazoa; phylum Chordata; class Mammalia; order Carnivora; family Otariidae; genus Callorhinus; species Callorhinus ursinus. Next base: position 12,122,013 of record NW_027397080.1, on the reverse strand, counting down.
CTTGATAATGTCATACTGGCGGCAGAAGAGAGCAATGACGCCTGGGGGGGGCGGGGGAGGGCAAGGGAGAGCAGTGAGACGCCAAGGCTCCAGCCCCGCCCGCCCGCTTCCTTCCCACTGGCACCTGCTGAGCAACGGCCCCTGCCTCGCCCGCCCCCCGCCAGCCACCCCCTGCCCCGCGTCCCCTGCTTCCCTTCGTCAAACCCCTGACAGCTCTCTTTTCCAGTGCAGGGAAACAGAAACAGTAACGCCCGCTGAGCCCGGCACGGCTGATGCCCCCGAGTCCTCAGAGCGCTAGGAGGGCACCTGTAGGTCGCAGTGGGGGCACCGACGTAGACAGCCTAGGAACCCACTCAAGGTCCCGCGGTGCGGGGAGCCGGGGTGTGCACTCCAGGGTCTGCGCTCGGCTAAATGCTTATTGTTAGCAAACTACTGATACGTGAACGTGATAGTTTTTGAAAGCCAGATACTATTAAGGAAGCCAACTCCAATTCTGGTAGGTGTCTTCTCCATTTTTACCTCTGCTTTATTTATAGTGCTATTTCCGGATCCACCTGCTTTAGATCCTATCTTTTGACTTTCCACCATGGTAGATACAGGCTAACATCTCCCCCCACTTCCTTTCCCGTCATCCTAACAGATCACATCACAATCTTGGGTTAGTTCACCACGTTTATATTGTTACGATTATGTAAATACTATCTGTGTCATGCCTGACAATGCACCAGAAACCTCTTTGGTACAAGCCTTTGTTTTTCCTTTTTTTTTACAAGTGCCTGTTTTTTGATGTGCCTACAAAATATTTTTTCCAAATGCTTCTACAATACAGCCTGCTCTCTCAACCCCCAAACTAAGACAGCTTTGGCGTGGTGTTCAAGTCCCTCAAAATGGACTCCAGCCTACTTTATAGCCTCCCCTTCCTTCACTGCCCCCCTTCCTACTTTCTTTCTTGGATCATAGCTGCACTGAGCCAGACTGAACTGAATTTGTTTCTTATACATGCTGTCAACAGAACCCTGTTCCTTTTTTTGGCTGCCTGGTGAACTCCTATTCATCCCTCAAAGCTCAATTCCCATCCCATGTTTCCGCCTCTCTGTGTTTTTCCTAATTTCTACTGCAAGCCCTAGAATTAATTCCCTCCCCTCTGCCCCCATACAGGGCACCCATAACACTGAATTATAGTTAAGTAGGGGTCTGGCTTCTCCTAGAGCCAGTTCCTGCAAGCCCCGGGCTCTTCTTAGTCATGACTCTAGTACTATCTGGAACGGAGAGGCCATTCAGAAAATGCCGGTTGAGTTAAGTACCGAGATGAAATGTGTTCTTTATCCTCGAGTAGCTCAGACAAGTGGGAAAAGGCAGAGACATGAGCCCAACGACCTCATCTAAGAGGAGCTACAGGGAGAGACAAGCAGTGCCATATGCTCATGGACAGACTGGGGAGATTTTATGGAGGCGGACTCAGAACTGGGGCTAGAAGCAGGAGTAGGTTAAGAGGGTGTCCGAAGCCCGAAGCACCTGGAGGCCCAGCACCCCAGAGGAGGCATGGTTGCTACAGCCATGGCCAGAAGGCAAAGGGGCTTTGGGTGTGTCTGCCCCAGGAGCCCAAACTACTCCCAAGGGAGGGAAGGGCGAGGGCTCAAATAACAGGTCCTCCAAGGCAGCTAGCTCTCAATCCGCTAAGTTTCTCGTGACAGCTAAGCTAGAGAATGGGTCCCATCTGGTCCCCAGAGCAGGACTTCAAGACTACTCACATCACCTCTCAGCTGCCTCCACTTCTGGGAGGAAAGGGGCCTCCCTTCCCCAGAGGCCAAGCGAGGAAGAACCTGGAGGCACTCACCGGCCCACATGAACAGGACCACTACGATGATCAGCACCTCGCCGGTCCGCAGCTGTTGGCTCCTCCCCATCTCCTTCATGGTCACCTCATCTGCGGGGAGGGAGACACTGGGTCCAAGGTTCTTTTCGTCCCCAGCCACCCATTTAGGGCCAGGCCCAAGATCTTAAGTGCTTATCTCTACAGGTGCCCCGACACCTAACAAAGAGATTTGAGAACATGCTAATGGCTACTTGGGGCAGCAGCCACAGGGCTTGACCCAAAGCTGAGAGTTGATATCCCCACTGTCTCGGGGACTAGGGTGACCTCCTCTCTCTCAGGTCTGGGGGTCCGGGGAGGCAGCGGGGGCCGCTGCTTTCTTCGAGCCACCCACTGCTCTGGCCCTGACTGCCCCCCTTCCCCTCCCAACGCCCCCTAACAGTGCCAGGCCTGCCTTTGTTCTTGGACGCCATCTTCTCTGCCTCACGAGGGGTCTTGAACAGCACTGGCTCGCTGGCCGGACTCTGGCCCTGAATGGAGATGGCCTGCACGTGCACAATGTACTCGGTGTCCTCCTCCAGGTCCCAGAGGGCGCACGAGCGGGTGGTGGTGTTCACCTCCTGGATGAAGCGCAGCATCCGCACGTCCTTCTTCTGCCGAGGCAAACGCCAGGCCCACTGTCGGTAGCGCCCAGCCACGGACCCCGCTTGGCCCCTCTCTCTGGCCGTGACAAGGGCTCACCCGGCTACTGAGCTAAAGCCTTTACACACTTAAGCTTCCCACGCACCCCTCGTCTCTGCAGGTGGCTAAGACTATCGCTAGCTCCATTTTACAGAGAGTGAGACAGCGTGGGTGCAGAGAGGTTAGAAAAGTCGCCCGAGACCGTCTCTCCAGTGAGAACTTGCCCCGGGTCCCGAACTCAGGTCTGTGTGAGATCAAAACCAGACTTCCGATTCCCAGTTTCCAGTCAAAGGCCCCAGAGCCCTCCTCACTGATCCATTCCCCTCTGGGGTCCCCGTTCCAAGCCATACACCCTCCTCCCCACCCCCTGCTACTATCTTGATGTGTCCTTCCCTCCCAGCCCTTCAAGGGTTACCTGCTGAGAGATGGCAAATCCGATGACGACTTCATCTTCCAGGACATCCCAGCTCACCACCGCAGAGTTGGCCTTGAGATGCCTGACAGTGACATTCACTGGGGCCGAGGGGCTATCTGGGGGTGGGGAGGCACCTGAGCCTGAGCACCCCCTGCTGAGGCCCAGGCCCACTGTCTCCTAAGTGGGAACCTGGGGAAGGCCACACAGCGGGGGAAGGAAGAAAGCAAGGCGTCCAATGGAGTTGGCACGTGGGTCTCAGTCCATTAGCGGTTCAAGAGTGAGGCCTGAGAGGCCCAGGCTCCTCCTGTCCAGGGTGGGAGCCCCCACAAGTCACACTGGCCCTATCAGGGTTCCAAGCTAAAACTGATGGGCCTGGGCCAGGGCCAGATCTAACGGAAGGGTGGTTAAAGGTGGGGAGCCAGGCATAGAGGAGGCAGAGGTGGCCAGGTTTGCAGGTGCTGAAAGTTAGTCTGATGAAAAGCAGTCAAAAGGACTCCCAGTCCAGTGCTCTTTTTACAATACCACACTGTTAGGTGAGTGACCTTGAGGGAAGGAGAAAGACCCAGAGGTTGAGAAGAGCCAGGCTAGGATGAGCCCTGGGCTGGGAGTGAGCATCAGGAGAGGAACCACCGTATCACAGTGAGGCAGACAGAATGTAGCCTGGGGAGGGGTCTACGGGAGCCTCTTCACACTCTGCCAGCCCCAAGAGGCAAGTGGGGAGGTGGCGGGGAAGAGGGGGTCACTCAGAGCAGGTTCTCTTAGGGGAGAGTCAAGAGTACAGGCTAGGCAGGGTCTTCTGCATGTGGGAAGGGGGTGAAAGGGGATCAGTCGAGAAGGGAGTGGGGGGGAGACAGGGATGGTGATCAGGGCAGGAAGAACCTCTCTAGGAAGGGGGCCCTGGAGTCACACAGTGTCTACATCTCCCACGGGGCGAGTACGGTGAGGGAAAGATCTGGCCCTGAGCAGCACCCTTCGCCCCACACAGGAGTGGACCTGAGGCCCCAGGGGCTGGGTCTGGGGCGACAAAGCCATGGGTGGAGAGAGAGACAGAGGGACACAGACAGGTGGCGGCAGACACAGAACCAGAAAACAGACAAGTGGGCTATCAGAGACAGACGGAGAGAGGAAGCAGAGAGAGAGAGAGAGAGAGAGAAAACACTGAGCCACAGAGAGATGGGTAGAGGGAGTGATGAGCGAGGCGCCAGAAGCCAAAGGGACAGATACAGAGCCCCAGGAGAGGCTGGGCTGGGGGCAGGCCAGAACATGACTGCCGAGGGCTCAGGGGTCCACCCCACCCACCCGGAGCTCTAGGGTGCCAGTCTCCATCCCCCTCACACTTGCTCAGCAAACTGGGACCCCATCCTGCTCTGACCCGCAGAGTTGTCCTGCAGGGCTTTGGGGACAGGGAGGGAAGCCCAAGGTGGGGGGACTGGTGTCCTCAACTGTTCCCCAGGCCAGAGAAGGAAGCTCAGCTCAGGCACCTGAGGCAAAGGCCTGGGGTCAGGGCCATGGGATGAGGGGACTGGGGATCGCAAGACCCTACACCCCCAAGGCTGGGGTGGCGGGCCAGGGGTCGGGGGCTGGAGGACGGGCCTGGGAGTCAAGAGGTGGGGAAGAGGCCGGGGCCGGGTTGGGAGGGCGGGGAGCAGGAAGGGGCCCGAGGACTCCCGCCCGCCCGCCCCGCGCCGAGCCCCCCGCCCCTGCGCCCCCCCACCCGGGCCCCCTTACCCGCCTGCACGAGCGCGAGGCAGACGCAGCCCAGCCACAGGCGGAGCGCGGCGCGGGGCGGCCCGGGGCGCATGGCGGCTCCTCCGG
>NW_027397080.1:11951428-12116889 GCF_003265705.2 Callorhinus ursinus | reverse complement strand
GTCCACGTCGGGCGCCCGGGGGGCGGGGCGCCCCCGCTGGGGGGAGAGGCGCGGGGCGGGGTGAGGGCGGAGGGCACCCCCCCCCCCCCCGCCCCCTCCCCGCCTGCCCCCCCGCCGGGAGCCCCCCACCTCCCCCGCGCGCCGGCCCTGTCCCCCCTCCCCCCGCACCCGGCCCCGCGCCGGCCCCAGCCCTGCCCTTCCCCCAGGGAGAGGGCGGACGCGCGCCCCAGACACTTATCGGTGTCCCCCGGTCCCCACCACCCTCCCTCGGCCTGGGGGTCCTTACCCCCTACCCCACCCCACACCTGAGGCCTTGCCGGGGCCGGGACAGACGTGAGCAGAGGGGAGTGTCACAGCGTGTGTGTGGGGGGGTGGGGGGTGTAGATTAGACTACCGAGTAAGTGCTGGGGTGTATACAGTAGGTGCTCAGTGTTTACCGCGGCCGGGAAGAGGGTGCTCAGACTCACTGGAGACCTATAGCTCTGTGAGCCTGGCCAGTCCTTCCCCTTCTTCGGGCCTTCATTTTTGTCTCCATGAGAATAACAACCCGCACCTACTGGGTGCCAGACACTGTGCCAAGAGCTTGACTTGCATCGTGCCCCTTCTCACTGAACCCCTTAAGGGGCGCTCTGCGGCCCCCGTTTTGCACAGGAGACTGTAGCTCGGAGAGGTCACTTGACTTGCCCAAGGACCCATAGCAGAGCCAGGATTTGAACACAGGCTGATCTGACTCCCACGCATGTGCTTGACTCGACTGTCTCCCCAGCCAGAGTGAACTCACGCACCCTACCATCCCTGAGATCCTAGAATTTGCCTGTACCAGATGCTCCCCAGCCAGAGAACAATCTGGAACAATCTCTTCCCAAGAGCGGGTGAGGGAAGAGTGGCTCCAGCCCCCGCCCCCACCATTCTGGCCCCGCTGAGTGCTGTGAGCAGGGAATGAGCTAATGATTCTAGAGTGCAGGGGGCTGTGGAGACTTGGCAAGTAACCCCAGTTAATAAAGGGGGGGGATGGCTCCTTCCTCACAACCTTGGGGACACCCTTATGCCTGCTGCTGTCCCTGCCTCGGTCTCACACACTCTTCTGCCCAATCCACCCCTTGTCTGTTCTTGAAGAGGCAGAGAGCTGCCCTTGCCCTGCACTGACCACCCTCTCCCTAATGCAGAGACCTCTGCCAAAAGCCCACTGAGAGGGAAGGCCCCCACCTTGTGGCACTCTCCACCCTGAGTCCCAGTCAGAGAAACAAGGTTGAGGAGGGAGGCATGGACCAGGGCCCCAGGGCCCTCCACACGGAGAGGCCCCCACATCTCCAGATGAGCCCCCCCATCTGAAATTCCACCGTTAAGGGGCATTCCTTTGGGTCTTTTTTTTTTCCCCTAAAGATTTTATTTATTTATTTGACAGAGAGAGAGACAGCGAGAGAGGGAACACAGCAGGGGGAGTGGGAGAGGGAGAAGCAGGCCTCCCCCCCACTCCCAGCAGGAAGCCTGATGCGGGGCTCTATCCCAGGAGCCCGACCATGACCTGAGCGGAAGGCAGACGCTTAACGACCGAGCCACCCAGGCGCCCCTCCTTTGGGTCTTAAAGGCCTTTTGGTCTTCCAGAGGCTTCAGGAAGGGTTAATCCTTTTGGAAAAGGGACACTTTGCAAAGTTATCCCATAGAATGTCTTCAAAATCTCCCTCGCCCACCATTTTAGATTGAGAAACAGGTCCAGAGATGGAAAGAGCTCCCCGAAATTCACAGTGCATCAGGAGCAGCAGTGGGGCTCTTCTCTCCCAAAGCCCGCCCCAGGACTTCTTGCACTGACCCCCAAGTTTCTATGGGTCACCTTGGAAAGGGTAGGATGCGAGGGGGCTCGAGGGTTCTTACTGAGGGCGGACCCCAACCGGCCAGCCCTTCGGTACCGCCAGGACTGCTCTGCTTGGCAGGCTGAAGCCCCCAGCCCCATTGGCTTCCCCAGCCACATACCTTGTGCTGGGGTGAGGCTCATTTGGGACCTCCACCTGTTTGGGGCAGGAGCCAAGGAACCAAAGCACCTCTCTCTCCTCTCTCTTCTCTCTCTCTCTTCACTCGGCGGCTGCCTTGCGCCCCACCCCGCCCGGCCCCGCCCCACCAGCTGCAGCTTGGCCCTTAGGGACCCCCCCAACACCAGCAGGCAGGATAAGACAACCGGGGGCCTGCAGGAGCAGCTGGAGTCTCCTTAGGCCTCATCACAGGAGCCAGCAGGAAGGAGAGGGGTCAGTTAGAGGTCACAGAGTCCACTCCTGTCCCCGCTAGGGAGAAAGAGAGAAGGGTGAGGGTCCTGGTGGGGTCTGGAGTCCTGCCTAGCGCGGGGGAAGGGGGAGTCCGGGCGCCACCTGCTGGCCTCTCCAGGTATAACCCCGGGTAGATGTAGGGCACTGGGAGGGGGGTGATGGCAGCGCCTAAGACTTTGAGAGGGAGGGGGAAAGTGGTTGGAGGAGGACGTGAAAGACAGGGAGGATTCGGAGAGTCGTGCCTGTGGGGGTGCAGCCTTCCCCGGCCCCATGATGCATGGGGTGCTTGGGCATGACCACAATTCCGGGAAAAGCCTTCTTGCCTGGAGTCTGGTAAACAGTGGAAGCTGGGTAGGAGGTGGGAAGAATTGAGAGGATTTAGAGCCCCTGGTGATCTTGGGAGTGGGCTTCAGGACCAGTTGCTGTGTGGGCACCATCTGTACACCAGTTCTTAGCACAGGGCTACAAGCAGTAGGCACTCAATAAATGTGTGTTGAATTTATGGAATAAATTTGCTCTTCTATCATATATCTACTGAGTACCTATTATGTACCAGGCTCGGTGCAACATTCTGGAAATACAGCAGTGGAAGAATGAATGAATGCATGAGTGAGGATCTAGGTGGGGATGGAACGGTGGGCCTCTGCCCTCTCAGGCTGCATTGGTTTCCATTTGGGTGACTCCACAGACATCTCCAAGGAGGCTGGCTAGTCATGAGCGCTTGGATCCTCCGGAGTGCCCAGAGCTGCACCCAGTCCTAGTACCTCACTCAGGCTGCAGGTGCCCAGGCCAGACCCTAAGCCTAGAATGGTCATGGTCCTGTCTAGAGAGTTCCCTAGATATACACACTCCAAATCACAGGAAGAATCAGGAGGAGGGCAGGAGATTGCTTTGGGTATATAGATAATCAAGCACCTACCAAGAACTTGACTTTTTGTCCCTGTTATTCTGAGTCTTAGGGGTCACGTGTTGTTGGCTCCCATTCCAGATCAGGAAGCTGGGGCTCAGCGAGGTGTGAGAACCTGCCCTGCATCACACAGCCAGTGAATTATGGAGTTTGATCCAGGCTGCCTACCCCCTCCCCTCACCTCTGAGGGATCCTGAGGGCACGGATCCTGGCCCAGGGTTCACTAAAGGATGTACAAGCAGGGGCTTGCGGCTTACGGAGGCAGTTGCTAAGCCTGGGCCCAAGACCACACCAGGGAAGGGACCTACCGCTCGCCAAATATTTTCCATGTGCTGGCACATTACATACATGAGAGATGCTTCTTTTGAATCCTCACAACGCTGAGGAGTCAAGATTGTTATACTCATTTTATAGATGAGGAAACTGAGGCTCCAAGTGAGGAAGTGGCTTGCCATGGGAGACCTTGGTCTGGCCTGCCCAATCCCCAAAGTCCCCATCACAGCAGTCATGACACCAGCCCAACTCAATGTTTCCTGAGTGCCTGGGCCAGGCCAGCCTGGGCCTGGGTGCTGAAGACAAAGTGATGAGCCGGATCGGTCCTAGCCCCTGGAGAGCTCCCGTGGTAGAGAGAGACGTTTAAAATAGAGAGAACACGACCCTCTGGACCATGAGGCACCAAGGATCTAAAGAGGTCAGAAGGGAGCATTAATTTAAAAGGAAAGCAGGGAGGCCTTTTGGGAGGAGGTGACGCCTAAGCTTAACTAGTACTGAGAGTCAGGTGGGAATTAGTCATATGAGGGGAAAGGGGCAGAGGGAAAGAGGAATCTTTGTGGGGGGAAGCAGGGAAGACAGAGGAGGATGGCAGGGAGGGCTAAGAGGGCTTGCTACAAGCTCCTGGGCTGTGGTGACGGGAGCAGGAAAAACAGCCCTGGGTTTGGAAGGCTGTTCCAAGCTGCAAGAGAAGTTGGGCTGGGGGAGGGGCTTTATTCATGCAACAAGTATGTATGAACACCTACAAGTACCAGGTCCTCAGCGAGGTCCTGGGGGCACAGCCGTGACCAAGCTGATAAGATTCCCTCCCTCATGGATCTCACATTCCAGTGGGAGAGGTAAAACAGTGAGCTAATGACTAAGTAAAATCCCTTCGGAGACTCTCAGGGGCTATGAAAAAGATAGAGTGCTGGGGTACAGAATGGCTGGGTGGGGTAATGTTAGCTGGTGTGCTGTAAGGGGCGAGTCGAGCCTTTCTGATTGGGCAAAAGAGACTTCCTCAAATCTCTTCAGTTCTTCAGCATCTACAGAGGAACCAACTTCCATCTGACAGCACCCAGAGAGGTTAAGAATCTTGCCCAACCTCACACAGCCAGTCAAGGGCAGCTCCATGCCTCAAATTGCCTCAAACCCGGGGGCCCATTTTACCCTTGGAGACAGATTCTCAGCTACAAACTATGGTTCCCCAAGATCCCTCAAGAGCAGTGGGGCCAGAGGCCCTGTTTTAGGGGCTTAGATGAGGAGGGGGCTACAATAGGAAGTGAAGGCACCTGGAGTAAAACCTCTTTCCTACCAGGGAGAGGCGGAAGGACAAGAGCCTGGGAATCAGATGGCCCTTAGACTCCAACCTCAGCTCAACCTTGACTGGCTGGGTGACCTTAGGTACCACCATCTGAAGTGAGGGTCCCAGGCTGGAGGGCCGGCCCATCTCTCTCATCCCAGGTACTAGAGGGCCTTCCTTGGCCTGAAGGAACATGGTTCTGCAGAGCCAGGAATGGCCAGCAGAGGGCGCCTCATTGGCCATAGTGAAGCCAATGTTGCCCAGAGTAGGAAAGGCTCCAGGAACCCTGAGCCCTGACTGGGGGAGGCTGCCCTGCTTTGCCCTGGAGGCCAGCTGTCAGGTGGGCAGACCAGAGACTCAGCAGCGAGGCAGAACGTAGGTCTTGCTGTCCCTGCACCGTGCACGACTTACTGACCTTTCGGAACCTCGGCTTCCTCATCTGTAAATGGGCCTAACAATAGCGCCCGTCTCTCGGGTCTCTGTGAGGAGACAGTGAAGAGCAACCACAAGGGCTGGATATATAGGGGCTGCTATTTTTATTAGCCGTAGCGGTAGTCATATCTTCAAGTGTCTGACGCGAAGGGTACCCAATCAGGGGTGGCTATGACAAAGACAATGATGATGACAATGATGTAAGACTCAGTCACTGTTTGTTTTGTTTCCTAAGCAGGGAGCACCAGCACCTACTGATCTGGGATGTCTGCAGTGACAGGGAGCTCACTATCTCCTTAGCAGCCCATTTGCACTGTCAGAACATCCTCTTGCTGAAAGCTCCCTCCTGGACGACGCTCCCCCAGCCCAACACCTTGCTCAGGTTGACCTGGCTGGTCGGGCCTCTGAACTCAAGCTCCCTCACTTCCAAGGGGTCTGCCTGAGAGGCCCATGAGGTCAGGGAGCCAGGACATCAGCTGCTGGATCCCTGCCTTTGCTAGAAGGGCAGGGAGCTCACAAGTGGAACCCAGGGAGCTTCACCAGCAAGAGATTCCTGGTGGGTCTTGCTGCTCTTCAGAGTTCCTTGTCTCCTGACTGGGAGATGTACAGGGAAGGAAAGTCCCTGCTGTCCCTTGGACCTCCCCTCACTCCCCAGTCTCCAGAATGACTGGGGCTGGAGAAGGAATCTGATGACCCAAAGCTGTAAGTCCAGGAAACCTGGCATTCTAGTTGGGAGGCCTCAGCTCCTGTCCCACCTATTGCCAGGCTTCCTTATCTGTGTTTGTGGGTCCCAGGTAAGGGACCATAGGCCAGGCACCAACAGATCTCGGGGGGCAGGTAGGAGCCAGACAATCCTGGACTCAAACCTTGGCTTGGCCCACACCTGCTGTGGCAAATCCCCCCACCTCTCTGAGACTGTTTCCTCCCTGGGCGCCTGTCTCAGAATGGCTTTGTGCAGGGGTTATACGTGAAAAGGAAAATGCAGCACTGGGCACACAGTAAGTATCTATAAAGGTAGCAGTGAGTATTATAAAGTAGAAGTCCCTCATTTCCCTAGCCCCTCCTTGTGCCTGAGGAGGCCAGGGTGGCTCTGGGAGTGGGTGATGTCCGCTACGATCATGTCCGGATCCATTTCTCAGTTAGCGGGCACCTTGTGCATGTGTGCTCACAAGGGGGTGCGGGTGTGCACACACGTGCATTGGACGTGTGTGCACGTGCAAGTGTGTGTGTGTGTGTGAGTATGCGTGCGTCTGTGTGCTTGTAACTAAGGCCGTCCATCCCAGTGATTCCCAGGGCGCGTGCATACTTGCAGGTCCCCGTGCAGCATCCCTGCACTGATTCGGGAGACCCCTCTGGCCACTGTTACTATGGAAACCAAGAGGCAAACCCCAGCTCCAGGGAGAGCCCAAGGTGCCAGAAAGGAGAGCTGACCCAGTCTTCCCAGCAAGGGAGACAGGTCGGGAGCACAAGGCTCCTGGGATATGGCAACCTCAGCCCCTGGGGGTTAGGTTGTGGGACTCTGGGTCCCTTGGAACCCTCTGGGAAGCCCACACTTCTCCAAGGCATCCTGGCCCGCTGGAAAGAGCTCCAGAAACAGAGCTGGGTCCCATGCACAGTCTCAAGCAGGAACTCCATCTCTTTGTGCCTCCGCTTCTTCGTCTATAAAATGGGGACAAGAGCAGGTGCCTCCAGGCTGTATGAGTGTGCGCCCCTGAGCCACGCAGTGTCACAGGGCAGCCTCTTTCACGTGCACTACCCTCTGGTGTCTTGTGGGCTCCTCACAGCAGCTCTAGGAAGGAGGAAGATCCCAGCAGAACGGAAGCTCCAGGAGAACACTGCTGACCACGCTGGAATCGGGTCTGCTGCCCCCACTCCTGGGGGCCCAGCCCTGCAGCATGTGTGCAGTCCCTGAGGCCATGGAGCCATGCTGCCGAGGTGACTGGGGAATCCATCCACTCTTCTGGGTTGGGAGGGGCAGGGGGAGAGTCCTCATGAGGCCATGAGCCCTGGGCAACCTCCCAGGGTAGAGCTGGGCTGCTACAAGTCTTCTGGGAGACAGATCCCAGTTTGGGGAGGACTTTTAAAAAAATGCTTTTGGGGACTCCTGGCTGGCTCAGTCAGAAGAGCTTGTGACTCTCGATCTTGGGTCCTGAGTTTGAGCCCCACATTGGTCGTAGAGACGACTTAAATAAAAAAACCTAAAAAAAAGTTTGACTCTTTACATTTTGACTCAAGTCTCAGATGCGGTTGAGTGCATGCACACAGGTTGTAGGCATGTACACAGAACTGTGTATACAGTTACAAGTGGACACTCAGCCTCCTGCCCTTCACCCCACTTCCAAGAGTGACCGTTCCCTTTGCGGTGACCCCAGGAACTATTTTCAAACAGTCAGAGATACACCAGGAGGAGCTGCGGGAGCAAACAGAATGTGTAATGCAGTGAAAGTGTGTAAGAAAGATCCAAATGCTTATTTGCCAGAAAAGGTGTCACAAAAGGGGTCACTTCTGATTTGAGGAGGGGGCAAAAGGGTGGGCCTGGATGGGGGACCTAAGGCAAGCCATCAAGCCTGAGGCCCTTCCAGCTAAGAGTTGCTTTCACCAGCAGAGGGAAGAAGGAATACTGTGCAGACAAGGGGTGGCTGGGATGTGACCCCAGCTGCCTGCATCACTTCACCCCACCCCCACCTAGGTTAAAACCCACATGCAGGGATCTGGGGATCAGGGAGCCCCCTTCCCCCAGCCTTGGCTCCAGATCCCTTCTTCAGCGTAGGGCAGATCCTGGCCATCTGTAGAGGAGGTGCTGGACCTCAGGGGGGTTATCAGAGGAAGGTGGAGAGTAGGAGCTGAAGTGGGAGGCAAGGGTTGGGCATGTCATGGAGAGTCTCCAATGCCCACTTACTCTGGTAGGCAGTGGGGAGCCATGGAAGGTTATTAAGCAGGGAGGAAGGGGATTAGATGTGGAGAAACCAAAAGCTGGGGAACTGTAAGAGGACCAGGCGACAATACAGGGCCACCAGAGGAGGGAGTGGGACGGGAGGTTTTGTGGGGAGAGGACAGGGTACGCCTGAGAGGCATCCTTTGGTTGAACTCTGACTTGGGAAGGAAGGAGGGGTGGCATGGAGAGGAGGGAGGGGTTCCTGGAGGGGACCCAGGCACAGGGCAGGCTGGGTGGAGGGCCATGAGTTGGATGCTGGTTGGCTTGAGTCTAAGGTGCCTCTAGGCTTCTGACAGCAAGTCCGGGAAGTGGCTGGAAAGAAGCCAGAGTGAGTGGGGTTGTTTTTGTCAACTTTCCCAAAGCTGGGAAGGAGCCAGGTCAAGATCTGAACCCAGGTCTGTTTCCCTCTGATGTCTGTAGGTTCACAGTGAGGGACCAGCAAAGGGGTACCTTCGGGTCCTGGATTCTGAGTTTGGCTGAGAGATGAGCTGCGCTTACCCAGGAGGGAGCTGGTGCTTTTCTTGGGGGCACTGCAGCCATCCCGCTGCCACAGAGCCCAGCAACTTCAGGAGCTCTGCAGGCAGGACTTTCAAGCCCAAACTTCTGCTCTGCAGAGGGGCCGTTTCTAACCAGCTCCCGCTTTCCTGATCGCCCAGCACCAGTTCGCCACCTGGAGCTGACATTAGCTGTGTGCAGCCCAGTGTCCCAGACAGTACAGGCTTCCTCTCATCAATCCTCACAAAGCCCCTTCAGGGAGGCGTTAATATTATCATTTCCATTGTATAGATGAAGGAACCGACCGAACCTTCCAGAGGTGAATGGCCTTGCCCCCCTCCACTGTGGGGGTGGGGAGTGGGTCAGGTTGGCCCAGCAGCTCTCTGGAGGGACCCCACCCCACCCTGATTTCAAGTCTGCAGTCCCAGCTCCCAGGACTTTCCCAGCACCCCCACCACGCCCATTCTGTTCTTCATGGCCCAGCTCCCTTGGGAACAGCCAGACCTGCCCCTCCCCCTCCCGGGCTGTGCTCTTGGCAGCTCTGCCGCCCTGGGCTCTGGTCCGGGGGCGGTCCCCGGGCGGTGAGAGGGGCGGGTGGGCAGAAGCTGGGATCAGTTGGGCTGAGACTGGGGCATGCAGAGATCCCCAGGGCCCCACCTCTGGGTCCATGGTGCTCCAGGCTGGGGTGGGCAGGGCCCTTTGGAAAGGGGTGGCTTGAGGTTTAATCACTTTATCAATGTTTGTTTGTGTAATTCAGCCCTGAGATGCTTTTCCTTCCATCTGTCCTCACCATCTGCTCCCATCAGGATTTTCCAAACCATTTGGGACCTAAGAGGGGAGGGTGGGGGCTGTGCCTCTGAGGGGGCTGGGAAGGGGCTGCCTCCACCTACCCCACTGAGAGCTTCCAGAGGAGAGCCTGGGCTCCTGCGTCACATGGAACTGGGTTCAAATTCTGGCATTGTTACTTTCTTGTTGTATTACCTCCAGCAGGTGACCTGACGTCCCTGAGCCTCAGTCTCCACATCTGTGAACCAGCAGTAACATTATTGACTCCTCAGGATTAGTTCAGATCAAAGGAGGTGATGATACATGCAAAGTACTCTGCATATAGTAGGTGCTCAAGAGATAGGCATTTCCGGGACGCCTGGGTGGCTCTGTCAGTTAAGCGTCTGCCTTCGGCTCAGGTCATGATCCCAGGGTTCTGGGATCGAGTCCTGCATCGGGCTTCTTGCTCAGCGGGGAGCCTGCTTCTCCCTCTGCCTGTTGCTTCCCCTGCTTGTGCTCTCTCTCTCTCTCTGACAAATAAATAAAATCTTAAAAAGAGAGAGAGAGAGAGATAGGCAGTCCCCTCTCCATTCATCCCCCACTTGCTTCTCTCTCTGGCATCCCTCTCTAGTGCTAGAGGGGTGTAGCCACCTCTGGTTTCTATACCCCAGTCCCATTCCTCAGATCCTGGGGACACCCCTCCCCTGGGACTTGTACTTTCTTCCAACCCTCCTGGGTCCTGCCCATTGCTCAGTTCTCTTAATGACCCCACTCAGCATCTATCCTAAGCTGTGCCTCTCCCTCCCTCCTAGGTGCTTCAGTTTGGGTTGAGAGGGGGTGAGCATCATCAGCAAGGACACCCCCCACCCTCACCCCCATAATAGGCCTTCATAGAGCCTTTCAAACCTACAGGGTTCCAGAGCCACTCGGGCCTCATCTCTACTCTGCTCATGCCCAGAATTTCAGGCCTGTGAGGGGTCTGTGAGGCAGTAAATGAGGCCCGTCTTGTCAGTACTCTGGCCAGGGGTTTCGACTGGGGATATCAAGGCACCCAGATCACTTGTCTAACCTCCCTGCTCCAAAAGGGGAAGAGACTTGCTCCAGGTCACCCAGAAGTGAGGGACCCAGGCAGGCCTCCTGACAGCTGCCCCTCTGGCCCCCTATCCTGGGCTATATCTCAGGGCACTAGGTCTTGGGCCAAGGGTCTTTGGTGTGCAGTGTGGGGGAGTCTTAAGCCCTCTGCTTTGGCTCAGGGGGTTCTCCCAGTGCTTCCCAGGCCCCCAAGAGGGGAAAGGTGACTGATGGGAAGTAGTGCAGAGCTTACCCGAATCCAAACTCTGCCCCCAGATCTACCCTACTCATTCCAGGTGCAGGGAAAATCCAAGGGAGATGAGGCCTCCAGGGAGAGAAGACATGGTCCTGCCTTCAGGAGGCCCATCTCCTGGGGAGACAGGATTCAGACTGGAGGTCCTGAGGGCAGGGCAACAAAGTTACCCTCACAGGGAAGACAAACAATGGGGATGGAAGGCTCTTGAGGGGCTAAGCCAAGAAGTCAGCCTGGAGGAGGTGAAGCTGGGGTGGGGAAGTGGGAGAAAGCAGAGATAGTGGCTAAGCAGCACCCTGTGAGGGTAAACTGAGACCTCCCGAGGATGGAGAGGAGGATCCAGACCAGGCTGGGAAGATTCTCTAGCTTCAGGCTGAGAGAGAGGAAGGAGGGAGAGTGGGAGGGGAAGCCCCAGCAGTGAATGCATCCAGCCCCAAACAGGGAAGGCTCTCCAGGCCTAGTGGGGAGGATGGAGGGAGCTTGTCACTCCAAGGACCTGGGGTGGGGGCTGAGTGGCAAGTCTCTCCCTGCCCCCAGGTCCTCCCACCGGAGGCAGCTGGGAATCACCCACACATGTCTGGCGTCTCTCACGCCTCCACTGGGGGTCCCAACACCAGAGCCAAGGCACACAGAGGAACTGATGTTCTAGAGGGCCCAACTGCCCCCCCACCCCTCCGCCTGGCTCCCCAGCTCCTCCAGCTGAGACCTCCTCCATCCTCGAGCAGAAAGGACTAAGGCTAGACTTTCATCACCTAAACTGCTCAGTCTGGGACCTGGAGAGTCAGGGGCCTCCCAGCAGCTGCCACTGAGCTGGGAGGAGCTATCCAGTCAGAAGGCAAATGCTGTGCCTTCACCTTCAAAGTAACCAGACCCATCTCTCTCTCCCTGAAGCGGCCCCCTGCTTCTACCCTGGCCCCCACTCCTCAAAGCCTGTTCTTTACAAAATGCCTGAGTAGGCTTGACCTGAAAGTCAGATGCTCACTCTGCTCAAAGCCCCATCTCACCTGGAATAAAATCTAAAGTCCTTGGAATGGTCCTAAGCACAGCCACCAGCCCAACCTCTGAACACCTGTCTCAATTTTTCCCCAAACACTTATCTAATATATCATAGGATTGACTAGTATATTTTGTCCATTGTTTACTGCCCACTTCTGTAACCCCACTGCCTAGAACAATGCTGGGCACAGAAATAGTGCTTGATGAATATTTGTGCAATGAATGGATGAGGACATATGGACTCAAGTCCAAGTCTTCCACTCAACAGCTGTGAGACGCGGGAAAAATCATTTAACCCCTCTGAACCTCAGGTTGCTCACTTATGAAGAGGAGACAGTAAGGACCACCTCCTAAAGACAAAGGACAAAATTCAAGCTCAGGATGTGGGGATTGTTGCAGAAGCTGGGGGAAGGAGGATGCAGCCCCCATCCTGGCAGGAGGAGCTGCCATGGGGGTCAGTGACTCTGGAGAAGGGTTGTCCTGTCTACGTGTGAGATGCCCACGCCCTTCAGAACTCCCCCCAGGCTGGAGATGCTTGCTCCCCAGTCTTCACATATGACCAGAGGCGGAGGATGGAGGGGGGTATGAGAGGAGCAATTTAGATCAATGTTGGGAGGTGGGATTCATTCTGAGAGGAGTCCTAGGATGAGATCCGGGGCGGTGGGCAGGAGATGGGGGCGGGGCTCTCTAAGGCCGAGGTAGGGTAGGGGGCGTGTCTGGCCCCGAGAAGACCTCCTGGACTGGAAGAGTGGGCGCTGCCCCCTCGCGGAAGAGCCCCCAGCTCAGTTAGTTCGCGAGCTGAGGCGCGGGGGTAGGGAGGGTGCCTATCGAACCGCCCAGGCTCCGGATTCCGCCCGCGGAGGGAAGTGCAGCTCCGCGCCCAGGTAGGAATGGGGGAGGAAGGCAGGCGGCGCGGCCGGGGTTGTCCCCGGTTCGGAAAGAGGTCTCTGGGCACTGACCCCCCGACCCCACTTGGGCTACCTGAGTCGAGATGCTGAGGAGATGGAGACCTCTGTCCTCCTCCCCCGGCGGGCGCTCCCTCGTGAGGGGGCCAGGGAAGTGAGGGCGACCCCTTCCCTCTCGCGGGCAGGGGTGGGGGCGGAGTCAAGCGCACCGCTCCCCCCGCCCCCCGCCCGGGGGCTGGAGGGAAAGGGGAGGAACGGGGACCCCTCAGGGGAGGGGCTCCGGGCGAACGCCGCGGGGCGTCTCCCTGGCAGTCCCTCCCCCCGCCCCCCGCCCGCCCCTCCGGCCGCCTCTGCCGCCGCGCGCCGCAGCAGCGCCGCCTTCCCTGCGCAGTCGGTGTCTCAGCGTCGCTGGGTGAGTGGGGGCCCCTCCGGCCGGGGCTGGGGTATGCGGGGAGGGGACAGCCCGGAGGGAGGGGACCCCGTCGAGCCTCTCCAACCCCGCCGCTCCCGCGCCTCCCGGGAAGCCTGCTTCCGAGGGCGCAGGGTGAGAAGGGGGCTGCCGGGAGGGGATGAGCGCGGCGCTCTCCAGGGTCCTGACCGCCGAGTGGGCCAGCCGGGAGGAGTCGCGTTCCGGCCGCCTCGGAGCGCCCCCTCCAGGAGGGGCCCCGCGCCCGGCGCTCTGAAGCGTGGGCTCAGGGCGAGAGCTGGGGAGAGGTTTGGAGAGGGTCCCCGGGGTGAGTTTCTCAGGTCGAGCTGTGGGTCCTTCCCATTCGGGGGAGGAGGGGTCTTTGCGGAGACAACAGAATCTCCTACCACCCTCGTTTCCAAGTCTCCCGATTGGGAGGGGCCGCTCTGAGGGTGGCAGGGAGGAGGGGGCACTGGAAGATCTCTCCTGCTCAGTGCATCTCTCTGCCCCCGCCCCGATGACCCAGTTCCTTGGACCTTGAGGAGGGGACTAAGGGACACACTCCTCCGCCTCAGCCCCACGCATTTCCTCAGTCCCCTCCCACACACTTGTTCACTGGGTCCTCAGTCTGGGGCAGAAGAGGCTGCTTTAGAAAGGAGGGTCACCAACTTACAAAAACATGTATGTGACACACTGCTGAGGACACACACAAGCCCCCCAAATGGCCATGCAGGCACATCACCCTCATACTGTGATGGGTGCATACCTAGTCACATGCACATATATAGACTGAAACACACGGGAGTCAAAGGCAATGCAGAAACCAGGGGCATACGTGCATACATGAGCACAAGCACTCGCACACATGCTCATCCACATGTGCACAGAGCTTCGTGCAAATGCACACACAAGGAACCCCCTCACCCTGTCTCACTCCCAGCGCCAAGCTGGGGGGAGGGATTCACCTGAATGCACCCCTCCATCCCTGCCTGGAACTGCCTGGCTGTCTCCTCTCCATTGCCTTCTCCTCAGCCCTCCACACCCTAACCTCCTACATGAAAAGGTAAGTATTAGGGGAGGGTTGGCTGGCCAGGGCTCTCTCTGGACGAGAGACCCCTAGTAGGCCTGAGAAGGGCTGCAGCTCCCTCTCCTGGGACCTGGAAGCACCCCTGGGAAAAGAAAGATGGCAAAGGTGCCTGAGGGTCCCACGTG
Organism: Callorhinus ursinus; assembly: GCF_003265705.2. Taxonomy (NCBI): domain Eukaryota; kingdom Metazoa; phylum Chordata; class Mammalia; order Carnivora; family Otariidae; genus Callorhinus; species Callorhinus ursinus. The sequence continues at coordinate 12,102,702 of NW_027397080.1, read as the reverse complement.
CAGCTGGCCATGTGAGAGGTGTCAGCATGGGAGTTGGCTTGTGATGGCATGTGTGAGACATGTGGGGTCGTGGGCTGGTGTCTTGATGCACAGGGTAAGGGAGCTGTTCGTGAGTGGTGCCTTGTGTCAGAACATGTGATTTGTGGAGCGGAGGGAATGGTGTCATGTGTGGAGGCATGGACCCATGGGTGGCTGTGGGCTGGTAGGTGAGTGGCATGGAAGCCAGTGTGTGGATTTGGTGAGCTGTGGAGCATAATACGTGTGTGTATTCATTTGTATATTGTCGTGCATGAGTCTTGTGGCATCTGGGTCTGTGTAAATCATTTTTATTTAACACTTAAGTGGCACATAGAGGTGCAGGCATCATTCTAAGTGCTTCACATGTATTAACTCATTTAATCCTCACAGTAATGAGGTAGGTACTATTACCCTCACTTTATAGATGGGGCAGAGAGAGTATAAGGAGCTCGTCTAAGGGCACCTGGCTGGTAAGAGGCAGAGCTGAGATTCAAACCCAGGTGGTCTGGCTCTGATGCCTTGTGCTGGCCTTTGTCAGGCACATGTGTGTGGTCAATGTCTGGGCTGCAGGTGTATTTTGTAGCAAGCAGGCATTTATGAGTCAATGAAGGAGCAGGAGGGAGGGGGGAGGACCAGAAGGCCTTTTGCACCTCCCTGGGCAACTCTGGGTGTCGGTCCTGTCACTCCATGGCTGCATGACCTGAACCAGGTCACCTCGATTCCTTGAGCCTACCTTCTCATCTGTAAAGTGGGGCTAATCCCCAGACTTCACTTGGTGAGGGTGAAATGGTATACACCTGTGACCGCCCGTTGTCTGGTGCTGAGCAGGCCATCAGCAAATGGGAACCCCCTTCCCTTCCTCTGTCTCCTGGTCTGTTCCCTGGGAACGTATAAGGTCTGGGGAGATGGTGTGGATCACAGAGGCAGGATGCAGACTTTGGGCCAGCTCCTCTCTTTCCCCGGGTCAGATGAGAGGCCGGGGGGCTGGGTCTGGGGGCCTTTCTGGAGTGCTGTCAAGGTGCCAAGAGGGCCTGACCATTCCTTTCTACCCCTTGACCCCCTCGGGGACCCAGGTGGGAGTTGGCTTGGCGGCCATGGGCAAGCAGAACAGCAAGCTGCGGCCGGAGATGCTGCAGGACCTGCGGGAGAACACGGAGTTCTCGGAGCTGGAGCTGCAGGAGTGGTACAAGGGCTTCCTCAAGGACTGTCCCACAGGCATCCTCAACGTGGATGAGTTCAAGAAGATCTACGCCAACTTCTTCCCGTATGGCGACGCCTCCAAATTCGCCGAGCACGTCTTCCGCACGTTTGACACCAACAGCGACGGCACCATTGACTTCCGGGAGTTCATCATCGCGCTGAGCGTGACCTCGCGCGGCCGCCTGGAGCAGAAGCTCATGTGGGCCTTCAGCATGTACGACCTGGATGGCAACGGCTACATCAGCCGCGAGGAGATGCTCGAGATCGTGCAGGTGGGCCCCTGGGCCCCTCAGAATGCCAGGCGCAGGGCCAGGCCCTGGCACCCGCCATCCCTTTTTGTCCTCTCAGCTGCCCTTGTGGGTAGATAGGGGCAGGTGCTACTCTTGTGACCCATTTGAACAACCATTAGGAAATAATTTCCAGTTTTAAGAAAAGTTCAGAAAACTCCCATATACCCTTTACCCAGATTCACCAATTAACTTTTGCCATATTTGCTTTATCATTGTGTGCATATACTGCTTTGTCGTTCTGAACATGACCCTCTAACCCCGACTACATCAGGATATATTTCCTAAGAACAGGGACATACTCTTACATAACCCATAATATGATTATTAGAGTCAGGACGTTTAATGTAGAAAGAATGCTATTATCTAACTTACAGACCATATTCCAATTTTGCCAACTGTCTCGAAATGTCCTTTATAGCCCCTTTTACCCAGGTCCAGGATCCCACATTTCATTTCGTTGTCATGTCTCTTTAGCTGCCTTTAATCTGTAACAGCTCCTCAGCCTTTGTCTTTCAAAACTTGACATTTCTTCAGAGTACAGGCCAGTGATGTTTCATTGATCCTCATTTACTCAGTAGAAAACGGATGGTCAGAGAGGTCAAGACATTCACCCAAGGCCACACAGCCCATGAGTGGACCACCTGGCTCCACCGTCCACTCTCCATCGGGACACCCAGGCACCTTTCAACTGACTGAGGGCCCATTAAGAGCCTAGTACTAACTGACATGTTTATAACCACAAGCCAGTGCATCCTTACCGTAACTCCATGAGGCTCAGAGAGGTGAAGTAACTTGCCCAAGGTCACAGAGCGTGTAAGTGGAGTTAAGTTCAAGCTGGCCACTACTCAGAGCTGCCCCTGGAAAGGGGTCTGGCTTCCAGTTCTGGAGTTGGCTTCAATGCTTAGATTTCTCATTTGTAAAATGGGGATGATGATACCGACCTCACAGGGAGATTTAGGGATCTGATGTGAATGCCTTTTCTTAGTACAAGTTTAAGTGTAACACAGGTTAGCTCTACCTCAGAAATCTTCCAGAGTGCCCATCTCTTCAACCTGTTATTGAAGTCCGTCAGGGCTCTGGTTCTATTTTACCTACCCAGTTCTTAGTTCACTTTTTGCCTGAGCCTGTGTTTCTTCACGCAGATAGTGGGGGTGTTAGCCCCCCCACTTCACCAGGTATAGAGTGGGATGGGGGCTCCAGCAGATGGTCCAGCATATAATTGTTACTTGGTAAATGTTAGAAGTTGTCAGTTACTGTTGTCTTCTCTGCGCATTCTCTACTCTAGCCAGAAGGGCCTTTTCAACATCCTGGGGATATGCCCCGAGTAATCCCACCACACAGCTTTGCACAAGCTTGCTCCCTTTCCTTTTGCCTCTCTGAATCCTATGCCTCTGGTCCCTCAGCTCGGCTGCTTCCCCTTCCATCTCATCCAGTCCCTCCTGGATTTTTGCTTTGGCTTCTCTCTTGCTAAGCATCGCGGTCCACTCTCTTGAGCTAGAGTAGGATGTAGTGCCCTCCCTGTGCCTATTGGTAGGGGTAAAGCCTTAATGTCTGTCTGTGACTCCCATGGGCCGGGCATTAACTCTCTAGTTGATGGCTAGTGGGAAGTTCTGGGGGTCCTGGTGGAAGGGTTGGGGCAGGCGGGGTGATGGAAGATCACTCAGGGATCGGGCAGCAGCTGGATACCAACCAATATGAGGGATGTTGACGCTTTACCACTTAGTGGGGTTGCACTGGGATATACTGGTAAATCTCGGCCCTGTTGGAGGCACTGGGATATACTGGTAAATCTCGGCCCTATTGGAGGCACCAAGCCCAAGACGTCAGTCAAGCCAGCCTCATTGGTTGGGCATCCTCAGGACCCCTTCCTGCCCGGCCTCTGCTACCTAGGCCCCGATTCCCTTTATGGCAGCCGCGGGCCCCGAGATGGCCAGCTCAGAGCTCTGCCAACGCCAGTGACTGGTTAGTTACATGCCGGCTCCAGTGAAACAATGAGTGCACAGCAATTCCAGACAATTAATGAGGAGGTCCACGAGCGGGCTGTCATGAGCGGAGCAGTGACTCTCTAAGTCACTCGCCCATCCTTCTCAGGACCCAACCCTGTGGTCCGGTGGTGGGCACATTGCAAGGGAAAACACCGCATCTCGGCCTCTTGGGGCTCCTACTCTGGTGGGAGAGAACAAGTGTGCAGCCCACGCTTGTTGGCATCTGGGAGTCTAGGGGACTGAAAGGCAGGGAAGACCTGAGAATGTGGTGGATGAGTAATGACCATAATATAAGCTGCTGTTTCCTGACCACCTACTCTAGCCAGCTACTATTCCAACTGTACACACTGTCTCATTCAATCCTCTAGGCAGGCCCCATGAGGGAGACGTGAGTAAACCGAGGCTCACAGAGGTAGGGACTTGTCCGATAAAGTGATTAGTGGAACCAGGATGCCACTCCAGGTACATCTTCCTTCAAAGTCCCTGCTGGTCATTAGCACCCACGAGTGTCTATCCAGCAGCTACGAAGGAGCGGATTCTAATTCAGTCTCTGGCGTCAACTCCCTTCCCAAGCCTGCATTTCTTACCTGGAAAATGGGGATCTTGATACCTGCTTTTCAGGGCTGTTGTGAAGTTGAGAAATAATGTGTGTAAAGTACCTGGCACATAGCAGGTGCCTGATAAGTGGCAGCTGGTATTACTGTCCCAGGTGGAAGCTATCCAATCTGGGAAACCTGAAAGGCATGGAGGTGTTTGGTGATGGCAGGGTCACCTACCGGGGGAGGCCTGATGATGGAGAGGTCAGCAAGGACCGGAGCGCCAAGTACCTTGAGTTCCTAGGGCCGAATGGTTTGGACTTGATAGAGCAGTGAGAGGTGCCAAAGGCTTTTAAACGGTGGAGTCCCTGCCAGATGCCAGGCACTGTGCTAAGTTCTGAGGATATGGGCACTAGCTAGATGTCCATGATCTTCATCTGTAGGCTAGGGACTAGGAGCAATCCTACAAAGGCAAAATTACTTCCAGAGAGGTGTCCCCAAAGGAAAAGCCCAGGAGACTCTGGGCCAGATATGGGCCTTGACCCAGCAGGGATCAGAGAAGGCCCCTGGAAGAAAGTGCCATGTAAGTTGCGTCCCAAGGAAGAGTGGGAGGCAGCAGAAGGAGCGTGGGGCAGCATCCAGAAGGAGCTGGGTGCACGGTAGGCCTGGAGGGAAGCCTGTGTGTGTGACAGGAACGAGGGGGCGGCCCATTGGGCTGAGGACGTGGCGGTGGAGATGTGTTTGGAAAGCTTTCAGAAACAGCATGGGGGACAGACCTGAGGGAAAGAGACCAGTACGGAGGCTGGAGCCAGATCTAAGGCAAGGGAAATTTTTGGGATGGGAGAAGGGAGGCTTCTTGGCGGAGGTGTCAGTAGCAAAAAGCTGGAAGATTGGGTTGATCGGTCTAGTCCTTGAGTTCTGGGGCGCTGGGACCCAGCCTAGCCCATAGGCCAAGCCCTACGTGTTCTGTGTACCTTTAGCACAAATACCCTCCTTCGCGTTGCCTCCAGAGATCCTGCACGTGGCAGCTGCAGTTCTGGGCTCAACTGAGCGCATGCTGTCCCCGCCCCTGGCAGATGCTCATTTGAGTTTATTTGCATAACGTCTCCGCCCCCTCTGGGCCCAGCTGCTCCGCGCCCTCCAGCCCTTAGTGCGGCCCTGCGCCCCCTGCCGGCTACAGAGGCAGCGCAGCCCAATGTCACCTCCTCCGCCCAGCGCCCCCTGCAGGCCTCCGAGCGCGGGCCGCCCAGAGCCCCGAAGTTTCAGAAAGGCAGCGCTAAGCCGGGACTTAGCCTGGAGCCCGCGGCGCCCAGTGTTCTAGCCTCTTCGCTATCTGGGCCCTGATATCCTCCAACATCTCTCCTGGCCCCCTGCAACTCAGACACCCCCAAATTCTCGGTGCCCACTCAGAGCTTCCCGCTGCCGGTCCTTTGTACGTGCAGATTGTTCTGCCAGCAACGCCTTTCCCCACCCTGCACTCCAAGGGAACTTGGTCGGGGCCCGCTCCAATAGCCCCCTCTTTTGGGAAGCCTTCCCAGACATTTCTTCCTGAACCCCCCCTCCCCCGCCCTCCCAGTTCTCCTCCGTGACCACCTCTCCACCTCACCCAGGAGGAGCTGCAATCTTCTGCGTGCCTGGGGGCGGTTTTGGATGATGGGGCTGGGGGGCTCGGGCAGGCTCCTCTCACTCCCTGCCTCCCCCTCCCGCCCCTCAGGCCATTTACAAGATGGTTTCGTCCGTGATGAAGATGCCGGAGGACGAGTCGACCCCAGAAAAGAGGACCGAGAAAATCTTCCGCCAAATGGACACAAACAACGACGGTGAGGGGGCAGGGGCGGGGCGGGGCGGGGCGGGCGCCACTCCCCCTTCCTCTACCGCTGCTCTGCTCTGCCTCCCCTCGCTGCGCGGCCGCCTTCTCCATCACTGCTCCCCTCGCCCCGCAGGCAAGCTGTCCCTGGAGGAGTTCATCCGCGGGGCCAAAAGCGACCCGTCCATCGTGCGCCTGCTGCAGTGCGACCCCAGCAGCGCCTCCCAGTTCTGAGCGAGAGGACCCAGGTTCCCCCTCCTCCCTGCCTTCACTGGCCCTCTCCCGGCTCTCAGCTTCCTCTCCCTTGTGTCTATCCAGCCTGGGGGTCAGACCGGGCACCTCCCCCCAGGGCCTGCACTCTGGGGTCTATGGAGAAGGGAACCCCGCAGTACCAAGACCCAAGCAAGCAAGCGGTCAGCACCGTCAATCCGAGAGGCGGTATCTCCCTTAGGCAAGGATTGAGACGCAGGCTCTGGCTGGATCTGCCCTCCCTCACCCAGAGGGAACTTTAACCATTCTCCCCCGCCCCCACCTGCCCCCAGACCCACACGCAGCCTCGGGCTCCTCCCCCCAACCACCGGGCAAGCTCCCCAACCCCCACCCCCGCCCTTGTAGCCCTCAGTCAGGGTGGAGGGGCAATCATGCCCAGGTGAGGAGGCTGTCTTCGTTTGGAAAGGAGAGAAGGATTCCAGGGGTGTGGGGGTTTGAGGAAAAAGCTTCCTTGAGCCATCCTTTCCTGCAGGAAGGCCTCAACCCTTCCTGTTCCACCGCTCTTGCTGGCCCGGAGGCAAGGATGCAAAAGGAAAACCTCCGGGTTCCAGCCTCCCAGCTGTGGGTCCCATGAACCCCCCCACCTGCCTTTCAGCACTTGGATGAACACAGACCCACTGATCCCTCTGTGTACTTTTCCTCTCTCAGACACACACACACACACACACACACACACACACACACACACACACACAGGCCCACGGATGGGCAGACACACCCAGAGCCCCACCCACAGCATCCTGTGTGGGAAAACAGCACAGGCCCCCCCGGCCAAGTCCCCTCCCCTGCTGCATGCATCCACGTGGAGCATCTCTGTTCTTTTTAATAACTTCAGAATAAAGTCTCATTTCAGTGCAGTGGGCTGGGTAGCTGAGGGAGGGGGTGGAAAGCCCTACTGGGGTCCCTGAGTGACCAGTGAGCCCCCTGGGGTCTGCTCCAGGAACTCTGGCCTGGTCGCAGCGCAGACTGGGTTGTGGGGCCCTAGTGGTCATGGGGCCTGGATGGGGCATCAGCTGTCAGAGGGTCAGCGGCTCAGAGCTGGTGCAGCTCAGCAGGTCATGGCCCTCCACAGGCTCTGGGCTCTCCTGCATCTGTGGAGACACAAGAGGGTACCAGGGCCTGGGTCTGCTCCTCCAGGACATCTAGGGGCTGGGAGGATGTCGGGACCAAAAGGGCATCACTACTCCCTCCCATACAACAGCCAGGCCATACCCTTGGAGTGCCCCCAGTTTAAGTCCAAATTACGCCCCCCCCCCCCGAAGATTCATCCTGGCCCTTGGCGGAGCCAGGTTTCAGCTGTGTGTCTTAGCTGGGAGATCTGACCTCTCTAAGCCTCCAAGCTGCTCCCTTTTGTCCTGGGGAAAAAAGTTTTGCCCCGTTTCTCAAGGCAAGGGCCCCATACAGAGGGGTGGGGGCAGACCACCCCTCCCCAGCAAGGGCTCCCGGAAATATGGGGAGTCAGGACTGATGGAGGGGGTGGCAGGCCTTACCACGTTGTGGCTGCTTTTCCCCCACCAGGGCCTCAGTTCCAGCAGCTGGTGGGTGAGCTGGGCGCAGCGCACAGCAAACACACTCTCGGCCATGCAGAACACTAGCGAGATGCCCCAGAGGCACAGGCTGGAGCTCTGTAGGGGCACAAGGGGCAGGATGGACAGGAGGGGGTCTCCAAGAACCCCTCCCGCCTCTGATGAGCACCTTGATGTCTCCCCCCACCTTGCCCCCCGCCCCACCGCCCCTGCCATCCCGGGCCTAAGCACTCACGTAAATGCGTGTGGGGTCGAAGGGACAGTCGGGCACCAGTACCAGCACTTCGGGGCTTCCAAAAGTGCAGGCGGCCAGCAGTGCCCGGCCCTGGGTGGCAAAGGTCACGGCGATCGAGGCCAAGAGGCCCAGAGCACAGGTCAGAGACAGAAGGGCACAGGCCACGCTCGAGCTAAACACTGTCCAGCGCTGGATGGGGGAGGCCACTGGTCAGTGGATGTCAGGCTTGGCCCCCGTGGGGTCAGCCTTGCTCCCTCCAGGCAGGCCAGGCCCTTGGGGGTGGCCGCTGCCCCTACAGCCCCTCCCAGGAGGAGCCACATACCAGGGGGACACTGGGCAGGTAGCGGGACAGCACGACGGTGGCAATGCCTGAGACGATGACCTGCGGGGAAGGAGATTGCGCAGGGGGTCAGGGCCGCGCTCGGACAAAGACTCCACTGGCGCTAACTCTGGCCCTCCCAGCCCCCAGCCCCTCACCCCGGCTCTGCTTTGGCCTCACCACCTCCATCTGCACAGAGGCACTGCCTCCTCACGGTCCAGCCCTGAAGAGACGTTTCTAATACCCAGTAACTCCCTGTCTACAACCTTCCGTGACTCCCCACTGCTTCTAGTTGTGTATCTCAAACAGGCACCTGTGTAGCCCAGGGCTGCAGGGGCATGTCACAGGATATATATGACACATCTCTCTGGAGCGGAAAAGATTTTGGAAGACACTAAGTAACTCAACTGGCAAGGAACTAAAAACAAAATCGTTATTTTAAAAAGTCAGAAAACTGTGGAGTAGGGGTGCCTGGATGGCTCAGTTGGTTAAGCATCCGACTCTTGGTCTCAGCTCAGGTCTTGATCTCAGGGTCCTGAGTTCAAGCCCCGAGATGAGCTCCATGTTAGGCGTGGAGCCTACTTAAAGAAGAAAAAAAGAGAGAGAGAGAGAGAGAGAGAGAAAATGTTATGGAGTAGAATTCTATGTGCTGGGCCCATGGGAGGCAGGCTGTCTGATGGGACGGCAATGTCTTTAATTCACCAAGGGGACACAAGTTAAGTGCCTCAACCTGTTGGGGCCAAGCCCCATGCGGCAGGATGAGCTCACAGAAAGGACACTAGCTTTGGCGTCAGACACAAATAGTTTCAAATCCAGCTTGGTTTCTTTGTATCAGCAGGGCAGCGGTGAATCCTCAGTGTGGGCTCCCCGTCTGGAAAATGGGGATAGTCTTGGCCCTGTGTTGCCGGAAGCAGGGAGGATTAGCTGAGGGAATGAGGGCAAAGCTGAAGGGGTGTGGCCCGGCGCCCATCCCTGATCTCCTAACCCCGAGCTCATGAGATCACTTGAGCTCACCTCTCCGCTTTCCCTGACTTCCTTACAAGGCTGGTGAGAGGGACGAACCACAGTAACAACAACGCTAGGGGACGCCACACACATCTCTGCGGCCCAGCCCCGTCCCATTGACTGAGACTCTCCTGCTTGCTGGGGCCCCGCGATCTTCATTCACCCAAGCCTTGGGGCCAGCAGGCTGTTCGAGCTTCACTTTGTAGAGACAGAAACAAGTCCCTCAGCCAGGAGGTGGCAGAGATGGAACTCCAGACTTTGATGTACGGATGTTGCCCCAAGGCTGCCGCCAATACTGCTAACAGGTGGGAAAGACCTTTCTGACCTTGAGAATACCAGGCCCCTTCATTCATGCATTCCTCAAACAGGTACTGGCATCCAGGCCTAACCATGGCCACCATTAATTGAGCACCTACCACAGACCAGGCCTAATGCTGAGTTCTTGCCAAGTTGGTTCTTTCAGTGTCTCCAGAATAGACCTTAAACCTTTCCCACCTCCACACCTTTGCCTCTGCCATTCTCTGTATTTGGAATGTCATCCCAGCTTCCTCTCCTACTTGCCGGCTCCAGCATGCCTCCTATCTGGGTTATGGTAATTACAGCCTATCTTTGAACTCCTACTCAGCCATCAATACCCAGCTCAGGGGCCTCCACCTCTGTGAACCCTCCTGGACTCTCCCCAGCTGAGCTGATGCTCCTTCTGTCCAGCACTGCCTTGACTATTTCCCTCTTGTCATAATAATCCTAGCTCGCAGTAGTGAGCACTGCCCAGGCATCAGATACTGGGATAAGTACTTTATGGGGATGATCTTTTTTTTTTCCAAAGATTTTATTTATTTATCTGACACAGAGAGACAGCGAGAGAGGGAACAGAAGCAGGGGGAGTGGGAGAGGGAGAAGCAGGCTTTCCGCGGAGCAGGGAGCCCGATGTGGGGCTCGATCCCAGGACCCTGGGACCATGACCTGAGCTGAAGGCAGACGCTTAACGACTGAGCCACCCAGGTGCCCCTATGGGGATGATCTTAATACTCACGGGGACCCTCTGAGGTGGACACTGTTACCTTCCCCATGTTATAGACAAGGCAGCTGAGGTACAGAGAGAGGCTGAGAGCCTTGTCCAGTTGGTAAGGGGCAGAGCAGAGGGCATGGGGGGCTGTACTTGCCCACCCCAGGCTCGGGGTGGGGACTCATCAAAGACCCTTCAAGCCCCCACCACTCCCCTCACCGGTCCCCCTCCCGGCCTGGCCATACCACAATGGCAGACGTGACAGACAGGATGTTGACCACGCAGTACTGCAGGGCCACAGCGTCGTGCGGGCCAGCCACGTAGCGCAGCACGGTGCCATGGAGGAGAGCGGCTGCGATGAAGCTCACGTGACCCAGCACCACCAGCACCAGCCCTGTCTTCATCAGCACCCTCCGGAAGTCCTCCACACTCAGGCCACCTGTGGGGGACAGCCACGTCAGGGCCACGGGGGAGAGGGGTACGGTGCAGCCTCTGGCAGAGGAGAAAACCAAGGCCCTGGCAGGAGTAATGAACACTAGGCTCTAAGTCTGTTTCTGGATGACTTGGGGTTGGTAACTTGTCTTGAGCCTCAGTTTCCTTATTTGGAAAAGGGGTTCACAATGGCTTCATGAGAGTCTCTGGAACTCTAAGGCTAGAAAAGCACACAGGTGATATTTAATGAAGGGTCACAGTCCACATGAGTGCTCAAGACCCCAAGGGGCAGGGCCACAACTTGAACCTGGGTCTCTAGCTCCAGATCCATGGTCTTTCCGCTAAGCTCCCCATTCACTGATTTATTCAGGAGTTTGTTACACAGATGTTCCCGGAGTACCTGCTCCGTGCCAGGCCCTAAAGCACCATGGTGAGTTGGACATTCACTGTCCAGGCCCCAAGGAGCCCCTAGTTCATGCAGCAGGGACCAGGTCCTGCTCAGGATTCACTCTGGGGTATAGAGCCGGGCACACAGTAGATAATCAACTCACAATTGCTGAACTGACTTGGGGCAAGAAACTCAAGCCTCTGAGAATCCATTTCCTCATCTTTAAAATGGGAAGAATAACCCCTGTCTCTCAGTGAAGGAGGGTCCCACGAGGAGATAGTGGGGGAAGGTGGGAAGGAAGTGGGGGAAGGAGGGAAGGTGGGTGGGGCATACTGTGCAGGTGCTGGGAAAAGCAAGCTCTAGGTGCAGGGGCACTGGACAGGGACAGGGCAAGTGGGGGAGGCTGGGGTCAAAAGAATACCAGAGACGCATATGCAAATTCCTTCTGAGTGGCCAAGTGGCTACCCAGCCCCTATGTGTGCACCCCAGGAATAGGGAACCCTCTTCCTTGAGCAGCTCAGGCTGTTCCATATCTGCCCTCTGGAATGTCCCCTATGGGTTCTGGCTCTGCGCCCGAGGACACACACCATGCTAGTCCCCTGGCCCTGTCAGCTTCCTTATTCCAGCCAGCTCTGGGAGACTGGGAGACTGGGAGACTGGGAGACTGGGAGACTGGGAGACTGGCAACCCCTGAACTAAGCAATCCTTCTTTGTTTAGCTCTTCCCCGTGGGACCTGTGAGTCCCTTCTCAGACCTCAGTCTCCCCATCTGTGTCAAAGAGGGTTGGGTCATATTTCATATTATAGGAGCCCTGTAGCTAAAAGAGATGGAAAAGAGAGAGAGAGAGAGAGAGAAAGGAAGGAAGGGAGGGAAGAAGGGATCATTACTTGGGGGCCCTGTGCCAAGAGGCAGCTCCTAGGGAGCAGGGAGGATAGGGCCATGGTTACAGCCCTCCTGTGTGACCTTGCCATATATAAAACAGGGAGGGGCTGGTCTAGCTGTCTCTGAGACCCCTGGAGCCTGCAGGGCCCTCTGGAGCTAGACCAGGTCTAGGAGCAGAGGGCTGATGATGGGCTTGACGGGCACCGTGGGACTGGAATGACATTGTGAAGATTAACTGCCAGCCAAACAGGAAGCTTCGTCCCAGGGGCCTGACCCACCTCACCCCATCCACCCACCTACCAGGCAGCCCAGACACCACCTGGCTCAGGGTTGGGCTCATGAACAATAACAACATCCTAGGACCAAGACTCGGTCAAACCGGAGATCCTGTGCCAGTGTGGGGCTGTGCCCAGAGCCCTGGACTGAGTCTCAGGGCAGTCCTGGCCTCTCTAAGTGACCATTCTTAGAGCACTTAGCAATGTGGTTGGCACAGTGGTAAGCACTTCACTCTTAGGAGCTCACTTCCTTCTCACAGTAGTCCTAGGAGGTGGTCTACCATCCCCATTTTACAGATGAGAAAACTGAGGTTCGTAAGGTCTCTTGGCTAGAGAGTGGGGGGTCCCCAGGTCCGTCTGATGCCCAAGAGCAGTATCACTGTGCCCAAGGAGTGAGGGGAGAGGACACATCGGTCCCACTTTGTCTGGATCCTGTTTGCTAAAGGCCCTTCCATCCCCGCCTGGTTGGAGGAGCGGAGGGTTGGAAGTGGGAGCCTTTGGCAAGGCTGAGGAGGTGAAAGAGCAGGGAGCCTCAGAACTCTCTGGGCCCCGGATCTCTCTCCCTCTGCTCTCCCTTGCTGCTCTCTCCAGCAACTCTCCTCCTCCCGCCTGGGGGTCCTTCCTCCGCAAGAAAGGAAAGTGGGGGCGAGGGGTGGAGGCGCTACCCCACCTCGAGAAGATACCAGCAGCCCTCCTCCCTCCACCTCCCTACTGGGGAAACTGAGGCCGAGAGTGGCAAGTGACCCGCCGAGAAAGCGGCGCGGACCCCGGGATTCCGGGCTCCGGCCACAGCGCTCCGCCCCCGCGGGAGGATCTGGGGCGGCTGGGGGCCTCGCGGGCCGTCCCGCCGCAGCTCACCCGGGCGCAGACACATCTCGGCTCCCGCGCGGGCTCTCCGTGGCCGCTTCAGCGGGGCTCCGGGTGCCGCGGCCGGCGGGGTCGCGCTTGCATCCCGGTCCGCAGCCTCCGCGCCGGCCCGCCGCCTGCCCCTGCCCGCGGTCCCCGCGCTGCCCGCGCCACGCCTCCGTCCGGCCCCGAACCGCGGGCTCGCCGGCGCCCGGCCCGGCCTCCCTTCCCGTCATCCCCCGGGCGGCCCAGCCCCGGGAGGGCCCTGGCGGCTCGTTTGCATCCCGGGCCGGTCGGACCGGCTGGGCAGCCCTTCCTGGCCCGCCCGGCTGAGTCACGGCGCTGGCCCCACCCACCGGGCCGCCTGCGTTGGCATCTCCCCCCGCCCCCTTAGACCACCCCTCTGCCGGGGTTCCATTACACAGATGACCACTGAGGCTCCGAGGAGCCACCGTCCTCCTGATGGGGGCCGTGTGCGCGTGGGCTGTGGCTACCGTGACCTGGGGGGCGCCTGCACGGGGCAGCCCCCAGGGTGAAGGTTGAGAATCTACTTCTTTCTAGAAGATGGGGAGGGGCAGCCGTGGTGGTACAAGAGCACAGCTTGGGGAACCAGAGTCTGTCCCTGACTTACTGTGTGACCTCAGGCAAATCACTTTCCCTCCCTGGATCTTAATTTTACCTGTCCTGGGAGGCTTCGGTCCTCCAGGTTGGGGAGGGGGTTTTTTTTTTCTGTCTTGGGGCATGGGGGCGTGGGGGTTGGGGGGTGTGTGTGTCTCTGTTCTTTCACTGAAAAATCAGGGATAACAAATGCTGTCCTTTAAGGCTGTGGTGAGACAAAAGGAGATACAAAAAATGAGATAGGAAAACACTTGGGAAGTTCTCTACCTTCAAGTGCAGACCTCGCAGGAACCCATACTGGGAGCTTTACTTATCCTGGCTATTGGTTACTGAGCGGCTTTAATGTGTCAGGATGAACCCCTGCCCTCCCCTGTTTCCTCCTCAGCATCTAGAAGGGGACTCACCCAAGAACACCCAGCCGGAAGTGCTGGAGTAGGGGGGCACCCAGATTCCCATTCAGGTCCCAGAGCCTGTCTTCCCCAGTGTGGCTGTGCTGTGGCTGTCTCCCTGGGCTTTCTTGGCCCTCGGAGCAGGCCTCTGGGAGGCATTTCTGTGGTATCTGGGTAGCATGAGTTCATGGTCCGCACCCTCAGCCCAGTGGGCAATGGCCTTAAAGGCGGGGGGGGGGCTTGCTGCGAGGAGCACCGATGTCCACTGAATGTGCCCTTCCTGCACATCCGTACTGGTGCCAACAGTATACCCTGTGTGTCGGACATCCCGGGCAGCACACAGAGCCAAAGGAGGGAGCGGAGCCATCTGACACGGGCTGGGGAACCGCCTGGGGTGTTGGCAGATGGCCAGAGTCCCGCAGGCTGGTTTGATAACCCCTCAGCAGACACGCTTCACCGTTATCCGCTGAGGGGGGACCGTGCCCAGTAGGGGCAGAGTGGGGAGTAAGACTCTCAGGGCAGAAGGCAAGATGCGGGCAGGTCAGGAAGCCCTTGGACTGATCCCCTCCCAGGCTGGCATTTGAATTTTTATGTCCTTAGACATAAAAATTTTAGCAGGGCAGTTGGGCAGTACTGTTCCGCATTGTAGTGGTCAAACACTTGTATTTGTGACCCAGCAATTCAATTTCTAGGTCTTTATCAGACACACCAAAAAGTGCAAAGATGGATATGCATTTAATGATGGTTATGGACGATCTGTTCCGAATAGCAAGCAATAAACCAAAGTGACAACCGAGAGAGGGGTGGCCCCAAGGAGAGGGAGGGAAGGATTTTTGCTTTTTGTTTTACATGGGGTCGTACAATGCACATTGATTCAGGTCTAGCTTTTGTTACAAAGAGAGAAAGAAAAGGCCCCCTCACCACTTCCACCCTGCCCTGATCCACAAAAACTTTCTGCTGACACAGGCCACCTCCCAGGGGCTGCCCTGGAGAGCCCATGTGGTCCCTGCAAAGCCAATGACAAATCTCCCGTGTGTGAGCGCATGTGCCCTGTCCACCCGTGTCAGGCAGTTCCCTTGACACTGAGTCCATCTGGGCCTTCTGGGAATTAGGCTGGGGACCCAGACCTCTTAAGTGTCTCTCCTTTCAGATGCATAGATGAGGGTTCTCTCTCTCCATCCTTGGAACAATACTAAGTTCAAGGTTATTACCCTGTTTTAAAGATGAGAAAATTGAGGCCCTGACAGGTAAAAGTCTTTTCAAAGATCACACAGCAGGGACGCCTGGGTGGCTCAGTCAGTTAAGCGTCTGCCTTTGGCTCAGGTCAAGATCCCAGGGTCCTGGGATCCAGTGCCCACGTCAGGCTCCTTGCTCAGCGGGGAGTCTGCTTTTCCCTCTCTCTCTCTGCCCCCTCCCCCTGCTTGTGCTCTCTCTCTCTCTCTGACAAATAAATAAATAAAATCTTAAAAAAAAAAAAGATCACACAGCATGTATCAGTGGTAGGGCTGAGCCTTGTGTACCTGTGAAGAAAGCTCCTGAGTGGGGGAAGGGACCGTGGGAGTGGGGCAGTGGGGAGGGGAGCCCCAGCCTCCAGGGATGGGCCTGCTCTCACCTCTGAGGAGGTGAATTGCCCATCTGTTTCTCCCCAGACCTGGCCCAGCCTTAGCTGCCTGAATTTATTTCCATTTTTCTTCCTTATTGCCAAGTGGCCAAAGTCCAAGCCACCCAATGTTCCTTGCCTCTACCCCCCTGTTCTGTGTACCGGCCTGGGCTTCTGAAAAGAAACGTAGGCCAAGCGCTGGTCCCTTGTCCTCTACCAACTCACTGTGACAACCTGGCAACTCCCTGCCATTCCCTGGGCCTCAGTTTCCCCATCTGTCAAATGGGGATAATGGGTGCCATCCCTGCCTCCCGGACCTCTGAGGTGTAAATGACTTGGGAGACATGAGAATGGGTAGAAACCTGGCCAGAGAAATAAAAGTAGTAATCCCCCTCTTCCTGGAATATTTAACAGCCAGGTGCGGCCTGGCACTGAAGGCTGGGGATTCCTCCGCCGGAGAGGGGGTTCCGGCCCCTCTGTCCCTGTCCCTGTGTGTCCTTCTCACCTTCAAAAAGCTCCTTTCCCCTGATTATTCGAACACTGCCCCCATGGAAAAGAATCAATCAGGCACAAACCTACTGTCTTCTGTTTTACGCGTGTATACACACGTGCACAAACCTCCTATAGGTGTGTGTGTACATGTGCGTAAAAAAAAAAAAACGGCTGATCGTGCTCGTCTGAGGGGAGGGGGGTTTCACAGGGACTTGGGCATGTTTACGATGGCAGATTCTAGATGCTGTGAACGGAGGCGTTTGTTATTTGTATTTTTTCCCCCATCTTTTACATTTCTACAAAAAAAAAAAATCATTGTAGGAAACTTGGAGGAAATAACAGGAAAGAGTAAAGAAGAAATCAGAACGACCCACCGTCCTCCCTGCCCTCACGGATGCCCACCACTCACACTTTGGAGGGTTTTCTCCTGTGCACGTATGTCATTTTCTCCCTCTCTGAGACTCCTGCCACCTGGCTCTACTCTGCCAGCCCTTCTCCTCTCGCTAACCTAGTGCCCTCCCGGTCACCCCCCTCCATCCAGCAAGGACTTGGGTTTCAGAATTTCTGTCAGGTGATCTGTCCTAATGTCCTGCTCATCCGTGCAAGTGACACCCTTCCTCGACCTCCTCAGTGACCTTCATCGGGACCCCATCGTGCTGTCCGGGGCCACAGCTTGGATGGACCCCTCTGAAACCCCGGCCTCAAGGGTCCCACCGGGGCCCCTCCTGCAGCATGCCTGTCTTCTGCCTCCCAGTGCCTCATCCCCTGACTTCACAGAGGCTGCTGGCTCATTCTCTTTCCTTTAGTTCAGTTCCCGCTTGTCCAGTGAGCCTGCACCACAAGGCTGAGCATCTGAAGGCCGGTGCCGTGGTCTGGGTGAGGAATTTGAAGCCGGGACTTGGACTTGGGGAGGAAAGGAGAGATTTGAGGTGTGTGACGGGTGCACCCATTCACATTTGAAAAGCACTATTCCAAACCCACTCACCTGCTTTCTCCTCCTCCCAGGCTCGCCCCCAGCTCCACATGGACCCCGCCGCCCTCTTCCACCCTCCCCCTTTCAGCTAGTGCCCCCCCCCCCCCCGTAAACACACCCAAGTCTCTTCTATCCTAAGCCCACACCCCCTCTCCTCAACTCCCTTTACATTTCTAGTCACTTCTTTTTCGCGTCCTTTCCCTTCCCCTCCAAACTTCTGGAATGAATTATCCTTCTGTGCTGCCTCCATCTTCTCAGCTACCCCCTCCACAGCAACGTGGCTCAGCCCCCTGCTGGAAGATCCCTGTGTAGGCCACCAGCGCCTTCTAACTCGGTGCATCCAACGGAAGCGGTTCAGCGCGTGGCTGCTTGTTATTAGCCATTGCCCCTGCACTCAGCACACTGCTTCTTCCTGCTTGCTCCTTCTCAGTCTCCTTTGGGCACTTTTTTTTTTTTTTTACTTTATTTTAATTCCAGTATAGTTAACATACAGTGTTCTATTAGTTTCAGATGTACAATATAGTGATTCACCAATTCTATACGTTACTCAGTGCTTCCATCCCCTACTTCCCCTATGCCCCCCACCCATCTCCCCTCTGGCAACCACTAGTTTGTTCCCTGCAGTTAAGAGTCTGTGGTTTGGGGACATCTGGGTGGCTCAGTCTGTTAAGAGTCTCTCTTGGGCTCAGGTCATGATCCCAAGGGCTCCTTGCTCAGCAGGGAGCCTGCTTCTCCCTCTGCCTGCCACTCCCCCTGCTTGTTTTTTTTTCTCTCTCTCTCCCTCCGACAAATAATAAATAAAATCTTTAAAAAAGAAAAAAGAATCTATGTTTTGGTTTGTCTTTTTTTTTCCCTTTGTTCTTTGTTTTGTTTCTTAAATTCCATATATGAGTGAAATCACACAGTATTTGTCTTTCTCTGACTGGCTTATTTTGCTTAGCATTATACTCTCTAGATCCATCCATGTTGTTGCAGATGGTCCTTTGTGGACTATTTGTGATCTGCTCTACATTTATTTATTTATTTATTTATTTATTTAAGATCTTATTTATTTATTATTTGAGAGCAAGCAAGAATGAGAGAATGCAAGCAGGGGGAGCAGCAGAGGAAGGGGCAGAGGGAGATGGAGAAGCAGGCTTCCTGTGGAGCAGAGAGCCCCATGCAGGGCTCAATCCCAGGACCTCGGGATCATGACCTGAGCCAAAGTCAGACATTCAACCAACTGAGCTACCCAGGCACCCCTATTTTTTTTTAACATTTATTTATTTATTTGAGAGAGAGAGCGAGAGCGCGCACGCGTGTGCTCAGGGGGAGGGGCAGAGGGAGAGGAAGAGAATCCCAAGTAGACTTCCTGCTGAGCACAGAGCCAGATGCAGGGATTGATTTCAGGACCCCCGAGATCATGACCTGAGCTGAAATCAAGAGTCAGTTGCTTAACCTACTGAGCCACCCAGGTGCCCCGTGCTCTACTGGTAATCTTTTGCATCCTTTCTGCTTCCTTTATTTTTTATTTTTTAAAGATTTATTTATTTATTTGACAGACACAGCGAGAGAAGGAACACAAGCAGGGGGAGTGGGAGAGGGACAAGCAGACTTCTCGCCGAGCAGCAGGGAGCCGGATGCGGGGCTCGATCCCAGGACCCTGGGATCACGACCTGAGCCGAAGGCAGCCGCTTAACAACTGAGCCACCCAGGCGCCCCGTTTCTGCCTCCTTTATTGTTCCCATTGTTTGGTTCATGTCATCTCTTGGCTCTCCTTTTATATGATGATTCTCAAATCACCACGGCCAGACTACGCTCCCTGAGCATTAGACTCAAATATCCAGTCGCTTGACCTTTCTGCTGGGTGTCCCAGTCATCTCAAGCTCAACATGTACCAACTGATCATTTCCTCTTTTCTCCCAAACTGCTTCTTGTGTGTTTTCTGTCTCAGTTGGTGACATCACAGTGTACCCAAGCCAAAGACCTGGGAGTCATTCTTTACACTTTCCTCTTTCTACACAATCATGGAGTCCTGCTGAGTTACATCATAAATGATTCTGTAACAAGTGCTTTCCTGTCCCTGCTACTATTGCCCTTGCTCATGTAGCATTTCTTAGCCCCCAATTGTTTTTCCACACACTACTGAGTAATCTTCCTAAAGTATAAATCATATTATGTCCCTCTTCTGCTTAAAATCGGTAACATAAAGAAAATTTAAAAGATATAAATAAATGGAAAGCCATCCCGATTTCATGGATTGTAAGACTTAATATTGTTAGGATAGCATTTCTTCCCAGTCGATCCACAGGTTCATTGCAATCCCTATCACAATCCAAGGTTTCCCTGCCCTTGTTTTGCAGAAATTGACAAGAGGATCCTAAAATTCATATGGAAATGCAAAAGATCCAAAATAGCCAAAACAATCTTGAAAAAAAAATAAGTTGGAAGATTCATACTTTCCAATTTCAAAATATACTACAAAACTACAATAATCGAGACAACATGAGACTGGGCGTAAAGATAGACATGTAGGTCAGTGGGATAGATGTGAGAGTAAAAACATATAAAGAAACCAGAAATAAACCAGAAATAAAAATATGTGCATGGCCAATTGGTTTTTGACAAGGGTACCAAGGTGATTTAAAGAAACAGTGGGGCACTTGGGTGGCTTGGTTGATTAAGCACCTGACTCTTGATCTCAGCTCAGGTCTTGATCTCAGGGTCGTGAATTCAAGCCCCGCATTGTGCTCCACACTGGGTATGGAGCCTACTTAAAAAAAAAAAAAAAAAAAAAAATCAGTGCTTCTCAAAGTGTGGTCTATAAATCCCTGAGCATCTCCAAGAGCTTTTCAGAGGCTCTGTGAAGTCAAAACTATTTTCATAATATACTAAGATGTTATTTTGCCCTCTTTGGTGGTGGGAAAGTGATGGCAGGTAGAATAGCTGGCCCCTTAGGGTAAATTGAGGCACAGCTCCAGTTACACTTGTGGTCAGTGTATTCCTCCCTGCCCTGTCCACACAGCAAAGGAAATAAATACAGCAATTTCGCTTAAGAATGACTCGATAAGGGGCGCCTGGGTGGCTCAGTCAGTTAAGCGTCTTCCTTCAGCACAAGTCATGATCCCAGGGTCCTGGGATCGAGCCCCCCCTCCAAGGGCTCCCTGCTCAGTGGGGAGCCTGCTTCTCCCTCTGCCCCTGCTTGTGTTCACTCTCTCTCAAATAAATAAATAAAATCATAAAAAAGAATGACATGATAAAACAGTAAAAACTATTAACTGTATTAAATCTCTACCCTTGAGTATACTTCTTTTAAATATTTTGACAGAGTAGGAAGAATTCTGCTAGATGCCTAAGTAGCATGGTTGTCTCAGGAAAAGCACTTGTATTGTTTGAGTTGCAAGCTGAACTAGCTGCTAGTTGCAAGTTCAATACCATTTCTACTCAAAAGAAGGAACAAAAGACACACCATGATTATGCAAATATATATATATATATATTTTTGCAGACATTTTCTCTAAAAGAAGTGAGCTGATCGATTCAAGGGGAAATGGACAATATTTGCTGCTAATAATAAAATTTCAGTTTTTGAGTGAAAATTAGCCTTTGGGAATATTTGTATCCACCACTGTGAGCTTAGTAGTTTCCCAACACTTGAAGATTTTCTGATAAGATCAATGGTGACATTAACGAGTATGATTTTTTTTATCTTGTATAATAACATGTCGACATTTGGAAGCTCTGTATAGTATAGCTCACTGAACCCTATGTTCCAAGTGTTACAAAATCATTCATGGATAAAAGATGCATTCAAAGTGCAAGACAGACCAATGTATTTTAGTTTAATGAAAAATTGACTGGTTTCAGATTCCACACTGAAACTAAATTTTACACAACTATCATTTGTTAAGTTTTGGTATAATATCAAAGAGAAATATCCAGACTTACCCGGCAGGGGAAAACCACGATCATGAAGGTGACTTTCCAGGGTGAGACCCATCTATTGCACTCTGGGTGTGCTGACATTTTTGATTTCCCCAAATGTGGGAGACTTGTTTGCATAATTTATGGTAGTGGGGGACTGTGTGCACTTTCTTCCCTTAAAAAAAGAAAGAGGAGGGCGCCTGGGTGGCTCAGTTGGTTAAGCGACTGCCTTCGGCTCAGGTCATGATTCTGGAGTCCCGGGATCGAGTCCCACGTCGGGCTTCCTGCTCGGCAGGGAGTCTGCTTCTCCCTCTGACCCTCTGACCCTCTTCTCTCTCGTGCTTTCTATCTCTCATTCTCTCTCTCTCTCTCTCTCTCTCAAATAAATAAATAAAATCTTAAAAAAAAAGAAAGAGGAATATCCACAGTTATCTGAAAAGGCTTTTAAAAATAATCCTCCTTTTTCCATTCTTATATCTGTATGAGGCTGAATTTTGTTCATATACTTCAACTAAAACAACATATCTCAACAGATTGAGTAAAGACGCAGATATGGGAATCTAGCTGCCTTTTATGAAGCCAGACATTTAAAGAGATTTGCAAAACTGTCAGACAATGTCATTCTTTCCACTAATTTTTTTGATTTCAAAAATGTAGTTATTTTTCACTGAAAAGGGTATTGTTTATGTTAACACTAGTGGGTTTATTATTTTTATTTTTAAATAAATAAATGTATTTTTAAAACTCTTAATTTTATTTTTTATTTTTATGGGTTTTTTTTTTAAAGATTTTATTTATTTATTTGTCAGAGAGACAGAGGGAGAGCACAAGCAGGGGGAGTGGCAGGCAGAGGGCAAAGCAGGCTCCCCGCTGAGTAAGGAGCCGGATGTGGGGCTCCATCCCAGGATCCTGGGATCATGACCCGAGCCGAAGGCAGACACTTAACCGACTGAGCCACCCAGGTGTCCCTAAAACTCTTAATATTAATTGGAATATGGCCAATATCAGTAATGTAACCCATATAAACAAAAGCATTTTCAGGTCTTCAATTTTTCAGAGTGTAAAGGGATCTTGAGACCAAAATGTTTGGGAAACACTACTATAGGTAAACAATAACGTGAATCAGTTGCATACGTAATACCTTGGTGCACTGGTGGAGGGAACACAAGGGAATTCTAAATAAACACCCCTTTTTTGGAAAAGAGAGGAGACAAAACAGCACCCAATGGTCGGCGGTGTGTGTTGCATCCTGGAGGGGGAGAACAGCGAGGATTCCCTGCCTTAGTTGAATGAAGCCAGTCTGTCTGCTCTGCCATGTTGCAGGGCAGGGGGGGTCTCCCCTATTTGTTGTAACTTTGTGGCCACATCTTAGAAGGATTGTGAAGATGTCCTGTTAGTATTGTTGGGAACCAAGACATTGCCCTGGGGGTGGATCGCTGCAGGCTTCCTTGGGCCAGGATTTGGGTTTTTCTGGCAAAACCACTCCCTTAGAAGATGCGGGAGGTTTCTGACTATTCATATTTGGATAATCTACAAGTTAAAAACCAAGTCAGAAGAATTGTGAACTGTGGTCTCTGAATCTAGACCGGGGGAGTCTGTCAGCAACGGGACCTCCCAGTCCTCAGCCCAGGGCCTCCCTCTTCACCTCTGCCTTGGAGCAGCTCTGACCATGAGGCTGCATCCCAGTGGAAGGCTCTTTACATCGGGTAACTGTCCTGTTAGCGGGGACAGGCAGGAAGGGCTTAGGTGCAGCTGTGTTTCCTGCCTTCCTGCCTTTGTTCCCACTCACTTTAGCTTTGACATGAAGAGATAGGCTTTTTCAATCCTGCAAAGCACATGACCATCAGACGGTGTTGGCTGCAGGCAGTCTGTCTTGGCAAAGCGGTAGGCACGCAAGATCAGGGGCCAGGCTGCCTGGATTCAAGTGGTAGCTCTCGCCTGTCTAGCTTCGTGACCTTGGGCAAATGGTTCTGTGCCTCAGTTCCTCAAATGTAAAATGGGGGAGTAACAATGGTACCTAATTCTCTGTGTTACTGTGAAGACTCGGTGAATTCCTATGTGTAAAGCTCTTAGAGCCTGGCACAGGATGGGTGCCTCAGAAATATTAGCTTTTATTATTCATTATTCTGTCTGCAAAATTTGTATCTTTGACTACAAACTAAAGGTTTGGGAAAACAGCTGACACGTACAACCTCCTGACAGATTTCTACCAAGTCCCTGAGCTCCCACCTGTGTTAGGTACATGGTCTGAGCTTCTGGAGCAGCTACATTGCAGGGCATGCTGACCTCCTGGCCTGGGGTGAGGAAAACCTCACTGTCCAGACCCCACCTCAACCCTGCCAGTTCCGTGGGTCAAGGATCATCACCAGCAACACCCCACTTCCTTCAGTTACAGGTGACAGACACCTAACAGAAATGGGCTTCAGATAGGGGGAAAGAATTTGTCACATCAGGGTACAGGAAAGTTCGGGGGCTTCAGGCATGGTTTGATCCTGGCCCTAAAACGATGTCATCTGGTGTTTCTTCACACGGTGTCCCTGTCTCTTGCCTTCTGTTTCTCCGCTCTGCCTTCCTCTGTGTGGTTTCAGTTGTTTGGAAATCTGTCCCCATAGGGGAAGATCCACACTCTCTTTCATTTTCCCAGCTTAGGAGCCTTGGGAGAAAGTAGCCTCTACTCCTCTGAATTCCAGAAAAGTCCGGGATTGCCTTGAATTTCTCCAGCTCTGGCTGAGTTCTTTAGCCTTGTAACAGCCCCAAGTGACGTCCCGTGTGGCTTCAGAGGACTGGAGCCACGCAGCGAAGGAGGGCAGGAAGGACTGGTATTTATTTATCAGCCACCTGTTCTGTCGAAGGCACTGTATATCTTCTCAGGGGGAAGATTAGCCCCTTCAGGAAGGACCCTCAATCTCATGGTCGTCTTCATGCCCCTCCAAGCTGAGGGGGGAGGTGCCCCTTCTGTGTCCACAGCCAAACCCTCTGCCTGCGCCTGATTTTGTCCCTCTGGCTTCTAGAGGCAGAGCGCCATGAAATTGTTTCCTCTCTCTCCCTATTTTCTCCTGAGCCTCCAAACATGCATGAGTCTCTTCTACTAAAAAAATCTCCCCTTCTTAGGAGAGAATTGTCTACCATCGCTCCCTCCTCCCTGGCCACTCACACACACGTCAACTAAAGGAAATCCGTTCTCTACCGCCGCTGTCTTCCAAAATGGCTCTCTCTGAAGTTAGCAATTACTGCCCATGTAACAAACCCAGGTCCCGGCCAGCTTGACCTGCCCCACGTGTCAGCTCACCATGCTTGCCTTCCTGGACTTCTCCCTGCACTTGGCTTCCCGTGTTTTGTTCCTTCCTGGCTCCCCTCCCCTTTCTCTGGTTGCTCCTTTTGCTGCTCTCATCAGTGAAATGTTTCTGGGAAGAGAAAGCCAGCCCTCCTCTCATTCACATCTATGGTTTCCAGTGCCATTTTTTCCTTGGTGATTTCCCATCCCCGTGGCCTGGGTCTGTCTCTGGGTGTCACTTTCTATATCCAAGCACAGAGTCTGAGCAGAGCCCCTGTCCACATAGAGTGAGCAACGAATGGACTTCCTCAAAGGCAGGGGCCTCAGGAATGGCCAAGCGGTACATGCATCTAGAACTCTATCCCAAGCCACTCGCAAAGGCAGACCCACTGAAGAAAAGCGAAGCAGCATCTCCAGTGCAGGCTAAGACGAGGGGCCGTTATCCTGCTCTTGCTGGATCCCTCTGATGACAACTTGGGCCTCAGAATTCAACCCCACAGAGCCAGCAGCCTCCTCTAGTCCCTCCACATTCAGGAAGCCCCCCGCTCTCATGTTGCACAGTCTTGTCCAAGTGGAAAGAGCATAAGGTCTGGAATTCCAGATCTGCGTTTGTGGCCTGATTTTTTTTTTTAAAGATTTTATTTATTTATTCATGAGAGACAGAGAGAGAGAGAAGCAGAGGGAGAAGCAGGCTCCCAAGGAGCAGGGAGCCCGATGCGGGACTCGATCCCAGGACCCTGGGATCATGACTGATTTTTTTTTTAACATTTTATTTATTTATTTGACAGAGAGAGACACAGTGACAGAGGGAACACAAGCAGGGGGAGTGGGAGAGGGAGAAGCAGGCTTCCCACTGAGCAGAGAACCCGATGTGGGGCTCGATCCCAGGACCCTGGGATCATGACCTGAGCCGAAGGCAGGCGCTCAGCGACTGAGCCACCCAGGCGCCCCCCGCCCTTTTTTTAAATCTAGCTGTGATCCACAGAAAACCAGTGGCTATGTTTGTATATATGCAGGAGCTTCTTCAGGTGGGCAAGGAAGAGCCAAGCTCAGCTGACTTTCAGTAATGGGGGCTAGGGAAAGGACAGGGAGGAAGCCACATTAGCAGCCCACTAGGTCCCTGGAGAACAGGAACAATGACGTGGTGATGTGCTCTGGGTGTCCTTTAGCACTTACGTCTCCCATACTGGGCAGTCTCACACAGGCGGTTGGCTTCTGTTGCATCTAGGTTGTTCATGGTGGCATTTGGCTTGGGCCCAAATCCTGTGTCCAGTCAGCGGCAGGAAGGTTGGCAGGGCTGGCCTCATTGGATTTACATGACCTAGATCACAGATTTTGTGAAGCAAGATCAGCTCAGGTCCACTGGCCTTGGGAGAAGGCTGTGGGAACTGTGGGCACTCAGCTTCATGGGTTGTATGTCTTCCACATTATGTCTCAATTTGCTTCTCTGTTTGACAAATGAAAGGGTTGGACCAGTTGATCTTCAAAGGTGCTTCCAAATCTGACTTTCCAGGAATTTATTATTATTATAGCGTGG
Organism: Callorhinus ursinus; assembly: GCF_003265705.2. Classification (NCBI taxonomy): domain Eukaryota; kingdom Metazoa; phylum Chordata; class Mammalia; order Carnivora; family Otariidae; genus Callorhinus; species Callorhinus ursinus. Next base: position 12,076,896 of record NW_027397080.1, on the reverse strand, counting down.
TTGCCCATCAGGTCTGGCAAAATGCTATGTCATATCCTTGCTGGAAGGTCTTAAGTTGTGCTATTTATCAGTCAGGGCTCCGTTGCAGGAAAGAAAAACTGCTCTAATTATTTCAAGCAGAAAAGGACTTAATACAGGGAATCCTATGTTCAAAGAAATAGTTGGAAGGGCTGGAGGAGTGGGTTCTGGGATAAACCTCCAGGAATGACTCCTAGAACAAGATCCCGGAGTAGCTGCTAACTCTGGCACAAGCATGAAGGTGATGAGTCAGGAGGCCACTACTAGAATTCTTTTTTTTTTTTAAGATTTTATTTATTTATTTGAGAGAGAGAGAATGAGAGGTAGAGAGCACGAGAGGGAAGAGGGTCAGAGGGAGAAGCAGACTCCCCGCTGAGCAGGGAGCCCGACGCGGGACTCGATCCTGGGACTCCAGGATCATGACCTGAGCCAAAGGCAGTCGCTTAACCAACTGAGCCACCCAGGTGCCCAACTACTAGAATTCTTGCACTGAAGAACGTACCAAGTGAAAACACAACCCACAGAATAGAAGAAAGATTTTGTGAATCGCATGTCGGTTAAAGGAATTTTAACTAGAATATATAAAAAGGTCTTCTGACTCAACAATACCAAATGACCCAATTTAAAAATAAGCAAAGGATCTGGATAGGTATTTCTTCAAATAAGACATACAAATAGCCAAGGAGTGAGTGAAAAGATGCTCAACATCATCAGTCATTAGAGAAATGCAAATCGTAACCACATACCACTTCATGCCCACTAGGATGGCTACAAGGAAAAAGATCATATCAAGGATTGGCAGCGATGTGGAAAAATTGGAACCCTTGTGTATTGCTGGTGGGTAAAATGGTATAGCCTCTGTGGAAACAGGATGGTGGTTCCTCAAAAAATTAAACATAGAATTTCCATATGATCCAGCAATTCCATGTCTGGGTGTAGACCCAAAAGAGTTGAAAGCAGGGACTTGAACAGATTTTCGTACACCAATATTCAACAGCATTGGTCACATTAGCCAAAAAGTAGAAAGAACTTACACGTCCATCAGTTGATGAATGGGTGAACAAGATGTGGTATATCTGTACAATATACAATGGAATATTATTGAGCCATATAAAGGAATGAAGTTCGGATACAGGCTACAACATGGATGGACCTTGAAAACCTTGTGTCAAGGGAAAGAAGCCAGAGACAAAAGGTTACCTATTGTATGATTCCATTTATACAGAATGTCCAGAGCAGGCAAGGTCATAGGGACAGAAAATAGGGATTAGTGGTTGCCAGTGCTGGGAGGAAAAGGGAATTGGGACTGACCACTAACAGGTTTCTTTGAGGGTGATGGAAATGTTTTGGAATTAGATAGTGGTGATAGTTGCACAACTTTATGAATATATTTAAAAACTACTGAGTTGGACAGTTTATTTTTTGCTGCATTGTACAGTTTAAGATGGTAAAAGGATGATTAAACACACAGGCACCCCCTTGTGGCTGCAACCCCCCCTGTTGCCACTGCTGCTTTCAACCTCGTGAAGCTAGTGACTGGACCCTGGAATGCTGCTGAACATTCAGCAATAACATACAGCTGGGAGGTGACCTTGGCCTTACTTTTCCTCCCACCTCTTATATAAATGGATGCAATATATAGACCCTAATTTGCGTGCAGAATGTCAACCATAAGGGATTCTGGAAAATACAGTGTTTAACTTTTCAGTGTTTAACTTGGCAGTATGAGGAAGAGATTGGAACAGATCCTGATGGCCAATTCGCCATATCTACGCTAGTTTACACTTTGATCTTTTAGGGATCTAAACATGCTCCCTAAAAGGAGATATCCAAAGTCCCATTAGTCGTGTATCCACCTCTGGGTGATGTTCATCCTAGTTCAGTCGGAATTCTACCTCAACAACCTAAGGATTACATGATCAAGTTAGCAACAATAACACACCTTATAATACTAGGGAAAATGTGGGAGGTAAGGAAGAAATGGGTTGATACTTATAAATGTACACACAATAGAGCAAGGAAAAAATATGAAACGCCAACATAGCCCTCATTTCTCAATTTTTCATGAATTAGTTATTTATATTCATACATTTTTTAAATTTTTTTAAAGATGATTTATTTGAGAGAGAGATCAAGCATGAGTGGGAGAGGTGGGCAGAGGGAGGGGCAGAGGGAGAGGGAGAAGCAGGCTCCCAGCTGAGCAGGGAGACTGATGCGGGTCTCCATCCCAGGACCCCGGGATCATGACCTGAGCCGAAATCAAGAGTCAGACACTTAACCAACTGTGCCACCCGGGTGCCCTCATACATTTCTTTTAGAACTTTGAGTCCTGAATATGGAAGGACTGGAAGTAGCCCTAGAGGGTCCTTTAGGTTCCAGACATACCCCTTCTTGCTCCCACTGAGCAACAGCAGACCTGTCTCCCTCAGTAATCAAGATCAATCTACCTAACATGATGGCCCCCTTTTGGCTATTGGTTCAGGGGACGAAGAGCCCAAATTGGTCAGAAAGCTTTTGGTCCGATGGACTCATTGTTGTGTGCTCTGGTGGAAGTATTTCTCCTCTGGATATTGAGGCTTTTGTTTGTTTGTCTGTTTGTTTGAGAGAGAGAGAAAGAACGAGCAGGGGAGGGGCAGAGGGAGAGAGAGAGAATCTTAAGCAGACTCCATGCCCAGTGCGGAGCCCAACTCGGGGTGCTCATTCCCACAACCCTGAGATTGATCATGATGTGAGCTGAAATCAAGAGTCAGACGCTCAAATAACTGAGCCACCCAGGTGTCCCTGGGTATTGAGACTTCTAAACTAACAAAGACCAAATTCACAGGGACAAGCAGCAGAACATATATTGGTCACTGTTTCAGAACATGTACCTCATCCTGTGGGACAGAACTTCAGCCTCACAAGATGTTGTTTTCCAGTAGTCTTCAGTAAGCTGTTTTACTGTTCTCTGGGGCCGCAGGTCTTAGCCCCATTGGCCCTAGCTTACTTAGCTCACCTAGGTGGGCAATGTGTGGAATACTACACGATGAATATGGTTCAGTAAGTTCATGGATGATGATAAAGGAAAATGATATCAGCTAATACCTGTAGTACTAACTACAGGCTAGGCTCTGTTATATGTATTCACTTAATTCTCACAGTCCCAAATGATGAAAATGAGATAGAGAGGTTAAATAATTTGCCCAAGGTCATAAGCTACTTAAATGGTGGAGTTAGAAATTCCTATCCAGGTATTCTGGCTCTGGAGTCTATCATCTTAACCACTGTGCTTCTCAAAGTGAATGTGCAATCAAATTTACAATCAAATTTAGAATAATGGGAAGGGGGAAATGTCTTTAGTTTCATAATAACTGAAATTTTATTTAACGTTTCTTTGTGAATATTTTAGGTTTGACATTCATGGAAACAATCCATATCTTGAATGTGTGTCTATTCCAGTGAGGAAAGTCCCTGTGTTCTCAGTGATGGAAGGGATCTGATCTGCTAGTAAGTGTGTAGTTAGTCCCCCCAGAGCATGGAGCAGGGCTCAGTAGTAAGCCAACAACAGCTTCTCAAAAGAATAGGCATTGCCAAAATTAGCACGACTTGACTCCAAAATCTTAAGGCCTAGTGCTGTGGTTCTTTTATAGAAGTTTGCTGGTGTGTATGTACACAGTATCCTCATTTGCCAAGGGACTTTGAACACCACTGGATCTGCTGGGTCATAAAATCCAAGCCGGTTACATTACAGCCTATTCCAACTGGTGGCCATTCTCTTTTCCTTGACCCATCAAAGTCAGGAGCTGTATGAGTTACTTGGTAAGCAGGTCAGCACAGCATAACCAAATGTGGTAGGTTACCTCCAATATCAAAAAAGATTAAATTCTCAGGATTTTTCTCAGTGGTGGCAGGTGTACAGTGCAATAGTTTATCTTTCACTGTAGATAACCTACCATGCTCCAGGCTACTGTTCTGGATTCCTACAAACCTCCTGGAGGTGGCAGGCTCATAATCTCCACAGGGATTATCTCCTAGCCTCTAGAACACATGTGTTTTACCAAGACATTTAGACACCTGCTACTTCCGATTAGGTCCAAAAACATGATGTTATCACATGTAGAGTGGTGTGCTGGGAAATGAGATGATTTAAGTGCCTACCAATGGGATTTCAACAGAGCTGGAGAGGTGATATAACCCAGATGTAGGACAGTCAGATGGACTGTTGACCTTGGCAGGTGAAAGTCATCTGCTTGTGATGTTTTCTGCTCATAGGGCTAGAGAAGAAAGCATCTTCCAGGTCACTGCCCCCAGGTGCTGGGGCAGGTGCTGACCTGCTTCATGAAGAGATTATATCTGAAATAACAGCTGTGAGTCAAGTCCTGTACAGGGCAAACCTATACTTTAAATGTGGATAAGATAGAGATCAGCACTCCTGAATTTCTCAGTCTTTGAGGGTGGCACTGATATCTAGCATGCCCTCAGGAATGCACTTACTGCTTTTGAATTATGATTCTGCTGGGGAAGGACAGTTCCAAGGGCTTTCTTTTGCTCTTCTTACCACAATAGCTTTAACTCTAGAGGTCAATGTGAAGATTCTGCCAGTTGCCAAGTATGTCTGTTACAACTGTTCCTACCAGAACTGAGAAATAACCACAGGATGAATATGTGAGATAGATCTGGGCCAAAATTCCTTTTAAAGTATTTGATCCCCATGCATTAGTCTGCAAGATATGCTATTACAAGTACCACAAACTGGGTGGCTTAAACACCACAAGCTGATTGGGCTAGAAATCCGAGATCAAGGTGTTGGCAGGTTTGGTTCCTTCTGAGGTGCTGTGAGGGAGACTCTGTTCTGGGCTTCTCCCCCTTCTGGTGGTTTGCTGGCAATCTTTGTCATTCCTTTGCTTCTGCTGCATCATCCTGATCTCTGGCTTCATCTTCACATGGCTTTCTCTGTTTTTGTGTCTCTGTGTTAAAATTTTTCCTTTTACATATGACACCAATCATATTGGGGTAGGGGCCTACCCTACTCCTATATGACCTATTTTAATGCAATTACCTCTGCAACAGCCTTATTTCCAAATAAGGTCACATTCTGGGGTATTAGGGGTTAGGACTCCAACACATACATTTTTGGAGTACACGATTCAACCCGTAACACCCCATAAACCTCTATTCTAAGTAGTGGGCCACAAAGACCTTTTAGGTCCCTTAGGATTACTGCTAGCATAGTCCTAGTTTCTAAGTATTCCCGAAAGGCCTGAGTATTTCCATTTCCCTAAGCACAGGAACATAGATAAATGGCTTAAGGTTCCTTTGGGGAAGGCTAAAAGGTTTACAATTACAGTTATGGTGATATTGTTGGGTGCTCCCTCCAGGGCACTAAGCACCCCTTTATTCAAGGGCCTTGGGTCTGAGAATTCAGTGAGAGTTTGTAACTCCATTTTGGTGACTCAAAATAGGCCTCTTTTTGCCAGATCTGGAGTCTTGCTTTGGGTTATACAAACCAAATAGGACCATCAACCCCAGCTCTGTTGCCTTGGGATTGCCCCTTGGCCCCTGCCGCTCCAGGATCCCATCATCCTCACTGGTATCAGGGATTCCATTTCAACAGCAGCATCTCCGAGCTTCAATCCCAGCTTATGGAGGATACAAACTATAGTATTTTTCCAGATGAGGTGTTCCCCTTATCTGTGTACTTTCCAATTCCTTCGTGAAAGGAATATCCTCTGAGCAATTCTGGAGGGCAAAATTAGATGAATAAGTCACACATATGATAAATCTGCATCAACATTTCTATGTTCATGTTTTTGGATTCATCTTTTAATGCTATACTAAGGAATGTCTGGCATTTCAATTTGAGTGTAGACCACTGTTCAGTCCAGGCTTCATCTAACCAACCAGCTAAGGACTCTTAGCTGCTAAAGTCAATATATTGAATCCAGTATCTCTAGGATTTTCATATTAATAAATTCAACCCAAATGAAAATAATGTTCTTTTCTTCCTGGTCTAAACTTTTAAAATCCAGGCTTCTGCTGATTCAAATCAACAAAATCTTATAATTCTGTAAGACTTCCCTTAGATCACACTTTGTGTTTGCTTCCAAAAGCATACTGGGATGGGACTCTAGTTACAGATCTGGTGGCAATACGGGGTAGTGGGTGGGACATAAGTATTGGTTCCCTTTCAAGGCAAGTACCCGAGGGTCTCCAAGTAAGACAGGACCAGCCACATCAGTGAGGGGAAGAAAGGCTGTTTCTGCCGGTCAGAGAAGGTAAGTGGACTCTGGATTCAGAACACTGGAGTTTATCCAAATCCACTCAAATGTCCTCATTTCTCATTTCAGGGTCCCACTCTCTCCCAAACAATGCTATAATTTTCACATAAGAGACGTGATAAGGGGGTGGCTCAGTCACTAAGCATCTGCCTTCGGCTCAGGTCTTGATCCCAGTGTCCTGGGATGGAGCCCCACATCAGGCTCCCTGCTCAGTCAGGAGCCTGCTTCTCCCTCTCCCACACCCCCCTGCTTGTGTTCCCTCTCTCTCTGTCAAATAAATAAAAAATCTTAAAAAAAAAAAGAGAGAGATGGTAAGGCTATGAATTCAACTTATGTTGTAATTCTATAACCCAGAATCTCCTTCTGATTTTCATGTATACCAGCCTTGTAGTTGCAAGAGATGAAATTCTTCTGGGGCTCTCCTATACAAGCTTTCAGCTGAAAACATAAAGTTCTTGAGCCTTTGGTTTTATTTCCTTTACTTTTTAAAAAATTTTTATTTATTTATTTGAGAGAAAGGGCGCACATGCATAAGTGCACCCATGTGTGGGGGGGAGGGGATGAGGGGCAGCGGGAGAGGGAGAGAATCCCGAGCAGACAGCGCAGCTGAGCATGGAGCCCAATGTGGGGCTCAATCCCAAGATCCTGAGATCATGACCCCAGCCGAAACCAAGAGTCAGATGCTTAACCGACTGAGCCATCCAGGCACCCCTCTTTCCTTTACTTCTTCAGCGCAGCCACCACCATCTAGGCCCTCATTTCTTACATGATGGTCTGTAGTGGCAGCCATTTGATCTGCCAAAGTCCTCCAAAAGACATTTCAAGTGACCACAAATATAAGTAATCTTTGTCTACTGCTTTCCAATGGCAATTTTATCCTCATTTCCTTCAAGTCCAACAGAGTCACAACTAATCTAAGAGTCCCATGTTTGACGGCCTATTGCCTATAACCATTTTTGGAACCAAATACCATTATCAGCGTTTAGTAGTTGTAAGAAACAAAACCCTTCTACCTATTTTAAGTAGAAAAGGATTCAATACAAATAAATTAGGTGCTTGCAAGAATTGGAAAGCCTGAGCAAGTGGGCTCTAGGACGGACCTCCAGGAAAAACTGACTGGTCTACCCTGGTAGACCTCTGCGACCATCAAGATGAGGCATCAGGAGGCCACCACAGGCTGACTATAAGAACACATATCACTGTTATTTATGGATCAGGAAGCCCTTCATTCACAAAACTATGGACAGATATTGGAATACTGTTGAAGAGAAACCCACGGCCTCTATATCCTTGCAGTAGCAAAATAAATCAAAATAAAAAATCAAAATAGCTGAAGATGACCCCTCAGTCACTTCTTCCTTCCACATCTTGTTTGCACATTTAATTGGCAAAACTTAAATTATATTCAGAACCTTGGTTTAAGGAAGTTTAAGACATGTAGTTTTTAGCTTTCCAGGCTCTGGAGTACAAGAAAGTATATTAGGGTCAGAATGAATAAGTACCATATCCATGAGTTTCTTTACATTAGCCCATCCAAGTAGGACTGGTGACCAGACACACCCTCTCCCAGTTTTAGCCCCTTTCAAAGTTGACTTGCAAGCATCCCATCTGTCTGGTTTGAAGATTACCTCTCTTCCTGGCCTCAGAGAAACTTAAAATTTCCTTGTCTTCAGAGCTGTTTTGCTAAACTACATACTCTCATCCCCTGCCATAGGTCTCTAAGCTGTGTGTGTGTGTGCACGTGTTTTAATCAGACTAAGGATGTTCCACTAAAGAGCCTTTGTACTCTATTCCTAATGCCTGGTATGTTCTTCCTCTAGATATTCACTTGGTTCTTCCTCACTCCCCTTAGGACTCTGATAAAATTACTTTTATCAAGGAGGCCTACACTACCATCTGAAGTAACACCATCTACCATTCTCTCTTCCCTCTCCCTGCTTTGTTTTCTTCAGTGCACTAATCCTCATCCAGGTTATAGACCTGATGGTCTTTCCCCACTAGAGTGTAAGTTCCACGGGGACAATAATTTTGTGTTTTCTTCGTTGCTGTATTCTACACTTGAAATGCGGTAGGCATTTCAAAATGAATGAATGCTGTACAAAGAGGAAGTTAAACTTTCCCCATTTTCTAAAGGGAGAACTTTCCCAATGCATTACTCATGCTCTCCCCCAGGCGGCGCTGAAGGGCCTTTTCATCAACTAATGTCTAGGATCTACAACAGGAGTGTTGCAAAGGATTAGAGTTAAGTTTAGTTTTTCATAGCTTCTGGTCTAGAGTTCCGGGCTTTTCTTAGATGGCACCCATAATCTCCCTTAACTTATTTCTTCTTATTCCTGCAGGAGGAAAAAAACATGGGTCTTCACCAAAAGCATTTCAGTACACCATCTCACTTAATCTTTACAACCCCATAGTTAAGGATTGTTTTCCCCGTGTTGGCTAAATGAAAACAGACTCAGAGGCCACTGCCCAAGTCTCACAGTGGGAAGAAGCGGAGCCTAGATAACAACGCAGGTTTGGCTGCCAACTCTTGCCCCTCCAAAAGACTTCTTTGATTTTATCCAAGTTAACGGCTGTCCTGGTGAGGCTTCAGAGAATTGCAATCTTGAGTTGATTATTTGCATTTCAGAGATTTCCAGACTGTCTGCCCCTTTTTCCAACAAGTCCCCTTTTCACACAAGAACACTAGGGCACTTTCTTCCAGAGACCCGAAGTCCACTAAGAGCACTTCCTGTCCTAGGTGCAGGGAAATGTGCTCAGTCTAGCTGCAGTGCCCAAGAGATAAGGATCTTCCAAATTGTCGTCCAGACTCATCCTCCTCATTGTGGTAAAGCACAGGCCAGGAAGACAAGGAGCAGGTGCATCTGTGAAAGGAAACAGAAAGCCATCTGGTCCTTCAGGGAAAGGATGTTTTCAACTCTTCCTGTGGGCCCAGGGCTAAGGGGCTAGAGAAGTTTGGCACTGGAAGCTCCTTAAGTATTGTTTAAGAGTTGGGGAAATTAGGGGCATGAGAGAGAAACTGATTCACAGTCACAAAGTTACTGCCAGATTTAGAATCTTACATCAGGTTTCATGAATCTTTTAAGTTTTCTGCTACACTATGTATGAGCTTTCTTGCTAAGGTCATTATTCTAGACAGAGCCAAAACCCTGAGTAGTACCAACTTAGCTCAATTCTGATGACTTTATAAGAGCAGATAAAATTAAATGTTGAGATTCTGATGGCATGTCTCCGCTCTCCTTTTATTACAAATTTTAGTCAGATTCCTTAGGCCCTCTTAAACTACACTGGCAAAACGAGAAAGCTTTTTGGAACAGGGAGTGCATACCAGAGAATATAACAAACACCTGGGTTATTGCTTGGTGATTAGGCAAAATCAGTACCTTTCCTTCTCCAGTAAGAACACTCTGTCCCCAAGTTGTAACCCTGCACCATTCACTGGGCTTTCTCTGAAGAGCCACTGAACAGCCACCCCTCTTCCCTCCTCTGAAGTACATTTCTACAAGCGACTACAATGCAGAGAAGTAAAGCTTTAACAGCAAAACTGCACAGCTGCCTCTAGAGGGCAAACAAGGTTCATTTTAATCTACAGCTTCTCCATATGGCTGACTCCGCTAAGTCTTCAGTCTGACTACGCAGTCCAAAGCAAGCTACCTTTGCTTCCTGTCAGGCTAGGAGTCGCTGGTTTATAGAGGACTCCACCACAGTCTAATTAGAATACAACCCTTTCCTGGGATTGGGAAAACTCCGATCTAGAGACTGTTAAAGACGTGAGTGGTCTATTCAAACACTTGGCTCTGTAGAACTATCCAAGCCAAGGAAAATGAGATTGGGTTGAATTATGACAGAAATCTTTATTAAAATGTGTTCTTCGGTAATATGTTAGCATACATACAACATATACACATACATCTGTACACTCTTTGACACACCTCACGGATTGCCACCATCACTTTAACCAATAAATTAAAACTAAAAAAAGGAGGGAGGGGGTGGGGGCAGGACTAAGGGCAAAAATCTCCATGTTTTTTCTGGTAAGAAACTGCAAATTTCTCAGCATTTCCCTGGGGAAAACCTGTGACCAGAGAATCTTTGAAATAAAATACATAAATCCCCGCCTCCCCCCAAAAAAATTCCAAAAGATGCAGTTACAACAAGTGTGCTTCTCAGAACAGGAGCATTCATTCCACTTCATACTCCGGCTTCTGCACCTTCTGGCTTCAAGACAGTCTTCCCCTCGGCTGGGGCAGAGAGGTTCATATGGGCACTTGGGCTCGGTGCACCTTGGGCTCTGGGAGTCGAGGGGCAGGCTGCCGTATGGGAGCGAGGGGAGCCACACTCATCTGAGGTGATGTCTGGCACATCGTCTGACTGCGTATCAGAGCTCTCCAGGTCACTTCGGATGCTCTCGGGCTGGGCCAGGCTGATGTCCCAAGCTTTGCTGGCCAGACAGTCTTTCTGTTCACAGCTTTGGTGTTTGCAGGAGGGATCCTCTTCATTGCTGCCACTGCCGCCACGACCACTACCTTCTTCTTCATTCTCTGCCATCTGAGCATGAACATGGAGCGAGTCCTCCGTGCTGCTTCCACTCACCAGCTGATAGTGGCTCGGTTTGGCTTCAATGTCCACTTGGATTTCCATGTTGTTGCATTCTCTGTGGAGACAAAATCCACTTTGCTGAGTCATGTATGGATCATGCTATACCTGTTGGTACAAGCAGTTTGTGGGTTCAGGATTAGGAAGTCCAAAACATAGGTAAACTGTAGACTAAAGCTCACTTTTAGCAAAAACAAAAATTTAACCTAACTCTCAAATAAGATGAAGAAGAACTAGATCCCTTTTGATGATTAAGAACACACACACACCTCTGCTAATTTCTTCACATAACCAAAAAAGAGCTTTCAAAATTCAACTAAGGGCCAGACCCTCACACTATCCTACTTAAATACGAAAGTGAAAGAAGATTCCTACTGTTTTACTACTGTGTCACAATTAAGAGAAACCAGAACCTCTCCAGTAGGGAGTGCTGCAATCACACCCTATCAGTTATACTAGCTTCTCAAAAATAAAGAGAACTAGGTGACAGGAGTCACATCAGGCAAAGGGTGACATGAGAGCAAAAGCCACAGACCCACAGACATCAGTGAACAGCAATTTAGCTCCTTACATTTCATGAGAATAATTATACGATAGCCAAAAAAGACCCAAAAAATGGGGGAAGGGAAGAAAAGGAAGAAAGAAACCCCTAAAAATCAAGTGCTAAGAAGAAGAATCAATCAAGAGATCCCAAACACTCTTATAACAAGAACCTGCCCAGTGCACTCAGGGCACACACTCTATATCCCATCTGATGGTACTCACAGCCCTAACATGAGGCATTGAGCTTCTGAAGGCCTAGGACCCAACCACAAACTGTAACCTCTCCTGGGCATCTCTGACTGTTCACATACCTGTCCTGTGGGTTGTAGGAACTGATTATGGAACCGGCCATAGCACGAGTACTTGCGTTGTCACTAATTGCACCAAGACTGGCTGTGTCTTTGGGGAAAATTTCCTTTTGGACATCGGCTTGGACTTCTAACCTGTGTAAAGAGGGGACGATCAAGTTAATACGAGACCTGGGTATTCCAAGACAGTCTGCTTCCTGGCACCACATCTCTATTATTCTCTTGCAAATTGAGTTGATCTGATCTTCTCCAATTGTCAAATAGCTCAAGTAGATGCCCACACAGTTTCTCTCTTGAATATCTACTGCAATCGTCCCCTCCTTTCTACCCCCAGTGCTACTACTTAAATTTAGGCGTTGGAACATCTCCTGCCTGGAAAATTGCAACTGGGTTCTCTCTCCAGCAGCCCTAAGTTCAAGTCCAACACCTTCCAGATCAGTGCCAATGTGGACAAAGTCCTGATCACTTTAACAGTCCTCTCTTGGCTCTCTACTGCCAACAGTCCTCTCCTGGTTTTCTGATCTGCCTCCAAGCTCTCTCTCCAGTTCCATCTCTCACCATAGGTTCCAAATCATAATCACTCTGAATTCTTTCTTTCCTTACACACCTATATGTGTTGTTTACCTCCATGACTTTGCACATGCTATTCCCTCTCTCTGGAAGTTTCCTTTCTCTATGTGACAAACTCATATTCAGTCCTTAACAGCAGAGGAAGTATCATCCCCCTCACTCTCCCAGCAAACCAGTCATTCCCTGTTAAATGCTCCCACAGCATCTACCTATTTATTAAATCAATTTATGCATCTCTCCCTCACTCATCTGTGAGTTCCAAAAAAAGGAGAGACCACATCTCATTCACACTTTACCCTTCGTGTCTTGCACAGAGGAACTCAAAACACTTAGCAATCAAATTACCCCCAGGCTACAAGATTAAAGGACATTGAGGATCTGACCTCCCACAGGAGCAGCAAACTTTCCCGATGGTGTCTCAAAGCTGAGAACCCATAACTACTTCCCTCCTTGGCTCTAACACCAGTTTGCTGCACACCTAAGTATTTCCTCTTAATAGGTTTCACAGTCAAACCCATCTGACTCATTCACTTCCTATAAAAGGCTTTCACAGAACTGGAACAGCTGGACTGGCTAAGCTGCAATTTCAGCAAGTCAGTCTCCAATTATGTCTGTCTGCTTATTTACAAGGGTGATGGTTGGCATGTGGGGGCGGGATCCCCTAACAAGAGACGACCAGAGTCATGAGGCACAGACAGGTCAGCAGCAGCCTTCAGCTGCACAGTCAAGCAACCCCCATCCTACTGCCCACACCTTCACTCTGCAGCTCCAGCCTCAGATACCCTTCAAGAATGTGCCATGGCCCAGGAAAATGAGGCAGTGGAATGGAAAGTGTGTCGAATCAGAGACCTGCGTTCTAGTTTCAGCTCTCCCATAGACTCTCAGAATTGGAAGAGGCCTTTCACAAATGTCATCACTTAGGCGCTTCCCAGATGCTAGCTTGTGCAATGACTCTGCTAGAATCACCTGGGGAACCTTTTCAAAACACAGATCCCTAGGTCCTACCTTCAGGAGATTCAATTTATTAATTTTGGGATAAGGTCCTGCAATCTATTTTTAAGAGGCTCCCAGGTGACTGACAGGCACTCAGGTGTGGGATCCAGTCCATCTGTCATCTGTTGCTTGACTCCTTCTAATAGCCAAATGGCCATCTGGTCTTACTTTAAACACTTCCAGGGATAGGCAGCTCAGTATCTTCTAAAGTAATCTAATCCTTCTTTGACCTTTTATACAGATTTTCCCAATATTCTCTATAATGAAACAAAATTAAGTTTCCTTCTAGCTTCCGCCAAGTTGTCTTAATCTACCTCTTGGCATGAGTCAGAATCCTTTCTTCCTGTTCAAAGTCCTTCAGATATCTGAAGGCAACCATTTCTCCTACTTGCCTACCTTGTTCTGCCCCATCTGCAGGTCTCTCTTCTCCAGTGCATTCAACTAACTGCTTCTCATATAACGCCTGCTATGCTCCTCTGAATATGTTCTGGTTTATCTAACTGGTAAAATGACTAAGCAAGTCATAACATTTTTAGTCATAAAGCTTTACAGCTTCTCAACACAAATTCATAGAACTGATTTTCCTTATCTATCAAATGGGAATAAGAATAAGAAGGTAATACAGCACCAGTAAGCCAACAAGACACAGTATAAATGCTATTCAATTGAAAGTCAATGACAAGCCTAATGGGTAGCACAGCCTTGGGAATTCTACAAAAATGCATGCTTTCCCTTCTAGAAGCAGGCAGCCTAATGTTTAGAGGGAAAATCTGAAGTCAGGATTGCTCTTTATATGGATCCACTATGGTGCAGTGGAAAAAACACTGAACTTTCTGTAAGTCATTTAACGTTTCAGAGCCTGTTTTCTTATTATAAAATTAAAAGAAAAAAAAGATAACAAAAAACCCCACAAACCACTGATGATTACATCAAAATGAGATGATATATGAGATGTGCCTAGCATAGAGACATGGCTCAATACAGGTATGTTACTTCTTATCATTCCAACTGGTTCTGTCAGAAATTATCCATTTGCTGGGTGCCTGGGTGGCTCAGTTAGTTAAGCGACTGCCTTCGGCTCAGGTCAAGATCCTGGAGTCCCGGGATCGAGTCCCGCATCGGGCTCCCTGCTCGGCAGGGAGTCTGCTTCTCCCTCTGACCCTCTTCCCTCTCGTGCTCTCTATCTCATTCTCTCTCTCTCAAATAAATAAATAAAATCTTTAAAAAAAAAAAAAGAAATTATCCATTTGCTTACCTGCTGTATTTTCCCTTGCCACTGGAAAGAATGCCACCACTCAGAGTGCCCCCTGAGAGAGCTGCAAAGCTGGCTGTCTCGCTGTATGGACCCTGCATAACACTGAGTCCATCTGTAGGACTTCCGCTGGTGCTCAGTACGCTAGTCAGACCTTCAATGCTGCTTTCCCCAATGCTGGGATTCTTGAGGGCTCGCCAGGCATCGGCCACTGGGGATGGAACCAAACACATCAATTCAAGATAACACAGCATCAAAATAGAGTCTGTTATTTTCCTGTAATGATTCTTCAGAGTGGAGAATGTTCATGTAGAAAAATCCTCATTTACTCACTTAATGAACAGATACTATATGCAGCCACCACACATCAGGTGTTTTAACATATTGTTAATATTTAATCTTCCCAATAACTACGCAATAACAGACTGAATTTTAGAGGAGAAAATGAAAGTCTAGAACTAAATGACGTGTCCAAGTCACGGCTGGTCACATGAAACTACACTTCCGATTCTAAGTCCACTATTCCGTCCATTATATCATAGATGCCATCTAATCAAACATGAAGATTTCAAAACATGTTTAGGTCATGTTAGGTGTTGATTCTAGTTGAAGCTTCAAAAACTGTGGGACTCTCTGTGCCCTAGCTTAGTTAATATGATAAAGTGAAAACATCAAAGTAGAAGTCAGGGGAACAAAAAAAGAAGCTGGAAGACTTGCTCTAGTCCCAGCTCTGCAGAAGCTCTTAAACCCATTTAACAGATGTTGAGACAAAAGCTTAAAGAAGTTCCCATTAAATGGGGATAATAATAGCCCCTACCCTCCCTATTCAGAAAGCTATTGTAAAAACCAGGTGAGATAATAACTGTGTAAAGTCCTCTGAAAATTATAAAGTACTGTGCAGATATAAGACTTTATTATAATCACTACTATTACCAGCATACTTGGAGTTACTTGGAATCCTACTAGTTTGTACCTGCCACACAGAGCCAAGTACCAGAGGAATTAACCTAATAATTCTGGGACAAAGAAATGAAAAGCTAAAAATACTTTACCCCCCACAAAGCTCATTATCCAAAGTAATCCAATGACAATCTCTCTGTAAAATGTGCTGAATTCTACTGATTTTTATTTTCTGCACCATAAATTCAAAGGGAAATTAAAATCCTCCCTTTACCTGTGATTGGACCATCATCTTCATCAAACTCAATTTTCACCCCCTTTCCGTTTGCCGTGCTAACTCCACAGCCACCTCCACGACACAGAGAAATGGGCACAACCCCATAGACATAAGCCAGCATAATGGGGACGCCAATACCTGGGGGAGGAGAAGGAAACAAGTCAGCAGGCCATCAGGTTGCAACTGCCCTAAATTCTCCTTCCCAGCCTGAGCACAGACAAACCACTTTATAAAGGGCCAAAGAAAGACAGAAGAGGTAGCTGGGGCTAACAGAATGATGACTGGTTTTGGGAATTAGAAAGGCCTGGATTAGAATCCTGGCTCCAATTTACAAGCTGTATAATCTCACATATCTTCCTAGGGTTGTCAATAATCAAAAGAGAAGGTATGTTCAGTGCCCAGCACAGTAAGTATATGTTGATTTCATTTTCCCTCTTCTACTCTCTGCTGACATGCTAATCCAAGAACCAATCAATACTCAAACATTAAATAAGTGACTCCTGGGGTTTAGGATCACCCCAGGATGTTAATTCCAAAATCTTACTGCTGTGAAGGCAGAATGTGCTTAGCTGTTAAGAGCACAGGCTCTGAAGTCAGATTGCCTTGATTCATGTTCCAGCTAAGTGATCTTGGGCAAATTACAGCACCTTACTATTACAACTGGTACTGCTGTGAGGATTAAATGAACTAATACACGCAAAACCCTCAGAACTGCTCCTGGTACATGGAGAGCCTTAATAAATGTTAGTTACAATATTCTTATTCTAAAACAAACCCTTATGCCTCCCAAAATACTGTGAGGCATTAACCAAATCAAAATAAAAGTAATTTTATTTTGTGGGTTCCCTAGCAAGTGGAGAAGGAAGATAAAAGGTGAAAAACTAGGCCTTAAAGTAATATTCTTTAATATAACCTTTTCTCTGAGCCAGACAGAGTTCTAAGCACTAATTTAGGAATGAAAGATCCCAAACTCTGACAATTTAGTGTGGCTGCTAATCACAGTAACAGTGCCTAATAGAGTTAACTTCCAAGGTGGGTTTGGCATAAAATGTAGGAGCCTCCAAGGTGAAACATCTGGCCAGCTGGCTAAACTGCTATTGTCAGAAAGCTGGGTAGGGGGGTGTGGTGGAAGAAAAGAGAGGGAAGGAAGGAGAAGAGTCGCAGTCTGGGCTAGCTTACCCACACTAACTGCAGCGATAACTGGGGATGCAATGACTGACAAAGTCACTCCTCCTGTGATAGCCAAATTCCTCTTATGTTTGGAGGTTTTCCTTCCCTCATACCTGCTGTGAATCTAAGAATAAGAAAGAAAATCCAGGTCAGCAGGTTAGGATATCAGTCTTTTTGCTGGGGTAGAAAAAGACAAGTGAATATTCCATCTATATTAAAATATATCCCATACCAAGAGGCCATCTTTCTCAAATTTTAACCTAACTCAGACCAGGGTGACATAAACTAATACAGAAAAAGTTAATCCAAGAAGAGACAAAATAATTCAGAGTTGTGAGGAAAGTATTTCACCTTTAAGTCACTGAGACAAACCAGGCCCAGGATGCTAATAAGAACTTTCAGATCTCTTGGGGTTTATGAAAATCCATTTAAGAAATTAAGGTTATTTTTATCTAAGAACCAGCTGGTTTTCAGGAAGCTCTGAAATATAAGCTCCTCCCTATTTCCTTCAAAACTTTACCAACAAACCTGGGGATAGAACACACACAGAACTCAGCATGTCTTACCTTCCTGCCAACATAAACAGGAATGCCAATGACCATGGCAGGAATGGCAATGCCAGCAATGAGGGAAATCCCCACTGGCGCACCAATCAGTGTTCCCAGCTGCCAAAGAATTTTCTTCTTACGGCTCCACGGCTTCTTGCCCCAGAATGTGCAGCCAGAGGGGCTGCAGAGGAAACATGCTAAAGTTAATATCAATATTACAAATGCAGCTGTTGTCAACAGAGGGCTTGATAAGAGCAAGAGCCTTCTTTTTCAATAAGATGATTAATGGTTACAAAAGGTTTTAAGAAATGAATATATTACATGAGGGGGAGCAAAAGACAAGGTCAGATTAGAGCTCTGGGCCCTTTACTTTTGTTTGTAAAGACAGCTTCCAGACTTGAAACCTCTTTTCCTTTCTTTGCTATTGAACTCTGTCCTCCCTAACCCAACACTGATCCAGCTTCCTTGATTGATATACTACTTGGGATCCTGCACAACCTACACACTTGACATCTCGTTCAAAAGCGCTGTGCCCTACAGCTAATGAACATTGATTTGAATAGTTTTCTTGGCATGTGTCCTACCCATATCCAATAGATACTGTAAACTATGTTTCTGGGGAAGGATATAAAAAGACTTTGTCACACCCTTTATGTCAGTTTCATACTCTTTGAGTTTGGCTACTTTTATACTCAGTCCTTCTGTGTTCAACCATTTTTGCTCACTC
Organism: Callorhinus ursinus; assembly: GCF_003265705.2. Taxonomy (NCBI): domain Eukaryota; kingdom Metazoa; phylum Chordata; class Mammalia; order Carnivora; family Otariidae; genus Callorhinus; species Callorhinus ursinus. The sequence goes on along the minus strand of NW_027397080.1, from coordinate 12,058,740 downwards.
CCTTTGTCTTGTCTTCTCTTACTAGACAGGATAAGCAATTTTTTTTTTAAAGATTTTACTTATTTATTTGACAGAGAGATAGAGAGCACAAGTAGGCAGAGTGGCAGGCAGAGGGAGAGGGAGAAGCAGGCTCTCTGCTGAGCAGGGAGCCGGACATGGGGCTCGATCCCAGGACCCTGGGATCATGACCTGAGCCGAAGGCAGCCGCTTAACCGACTGAGCCACCCAGGCGCCCCAGGATAAGCAATTTTGAAAGTAGGGATCATGTCTTACACACCTCTGTTTTCCCGATAATCAGTACAGTGTAAGTAACTCAATGTTTGCTATATTGGAAATGTAATGTTTCATCCACACAATGAATGTTAAGTTTGTAAATATTAACTCCTTCAGGACAATATTTTAATATTCACTCTGAATTCTTTGTAAAGTCATTACATGCAAGGAACTGTAAAAAGGTAACTCCGGCCTTAATAAATGTATGCAGTTTAGCAAAATTCAATATGTATATGAAGTAAAAGTAGTGATGTTTATAATAAAACATTTAAGGAATGCCAATACAGAAGAATGAGGCAGAAAAAGTTGGGGAAGGCATCATAGATGAAATGGCATTTAAGTGGACCCTGAAGGGGAAATAAGAACTGAACAGGTTGAGAGAAGAGGGGGTTGCTGGGAGGGTGACGTGATCAGAAAGTATTCTGGGCAAAGGGAAGAACATGAACAATTATGAAAGAACATGAACAAGAAAGGTAGCCAGAGGAAACACAGGGAATAGCAAGCCCAGGTTACCGGAATATAGCATGTATAAAAACAACATGGAAAAAGCTAGAAAAGGAGATTAGGGCCAGACTGTGGCAAAGCCATGCTAGGGAAATTGAACTCTATCTGGAAGGTAATGAAAATAGTCCCTGGAAATTGCTGAACTGAAGAAAAACATGGTCACAGGAGTGTTTGAGAAGAACTTTTTATAGCTTCCTTATACTGCAATGAGAGGACAGACAACCGTGTCTTTTTGACATCCTTTTCCCTAAATCAGTAAAAGAACAAGACTATAAAGCAATGGACACATTTCCCATCTCACCTGAGGTAATGCAAATCTGAAATCTCTTTCATACAAAGCCAACAGAATTCACAGCCACACACTGCACAGGTCATATGATTACAGCTTCCATCATTCATCTTGATAATGTAAGCACTGCATCGTGGGCATGGCTTGATGTCATCTGCTAAGGTGGGGAAGGAAGATTGGGCAGAAAAACACCCCCAGTTAAACCTAATTTGATTTATTATTCCTAGGAATATATATATAAAAAGTGAGGAGACAGTCAAGAACTCTTGGCTGAGAATTCCAAACTGTGCAACCCACTTCACTGGAAGGCTGGCTATGTCTAGACCTCAGGAATTTTCATAAAATGGATCCTGTCTCATACTGAGCTGCCTATCCCCAAAACTGGCATCTTACATAGCACTTAAGCCACACTCTGAACAAGAAGACTTCCCTAGAGACAAAGATGGTTCCAAGAAAAATGGAATTTCACCAGCCAATAGGCTGGCAGGATTCAAAGCAGAGTTCTGCAGGAATAATAGTCTGCAGCTTGGAATTGGCTTTAAGTTTTGAAAAACTTTAGCTCAGGAAATTCATTTCTCAGGCTCAGCAAGTATCATTGTGATATGCTGTTAACACAACCCACAGACCCCTCCCATGATACTTTCAAATTCAAAACCTAAAAATAATTGGGTATGCTATGTAGCACACACCTAGTAATTTTCACAGCAAGCTAGGAACTATCCTATTAAAATGACAATTTAGGTTATGCTGTGCCAGGAAAAAGTGAATGGTAAAATCTTTCCTACCAGCCTCTCCCAAATGACATCAGTGAAATAAAATACATTTATAAAAGGCAATAAACCCACTGACATTTTTAAATAGGTTTACTCTGACTTGCCAAGGTTCCTCCTTTTAAGGTTAATCATTAATCCATACTAATATTATTTCCTTTCCTTCACTCTGTACCCTACTTCCAAAAGTGGTGATGCACTTAAAGCTAGTAGGAAGATAGTAGAGGTTTAATACTAATTGTCTTTCTGCTCACAAAGTTTTGAAAAAGTCCCTCGCAAAAGGACCTATATACTCTCCAGTATAAGACATATCATTAAAAAGGTAGAAACTAAACAATTCAATTTTGTTGCATTCCAATTTTACCAATTTATAGGTTGGAAAACCTACAGTTGTCAGAGAAAGAAACTACATATCAAATATAATATTGAGAGTATTACCAAGTATTTTCTGCTCTCTGATCCCAGGAAAGACTTGGTTATACAGTAAAATAATCTCTCCCAGCTTTAGGCTCACATTATGAAATATCAAATAAAGAGAAAAACGAGACAATGCCAACTCATACCTGGTCCAGATTCTTGCCCGTAACTGAGACCTGAAGTGTGCTTGGTCCGCACTCGCAAAGCCTGCGCCCTCTGCTGCCGGGCCATATCGCATGTCTGATTTGGATGCCATATTTGCTTGCAGTGGTAGCAGAACTCCGTTTGGCAGCCTTCCCTCTCACAGGTCAGCTTTGGGCAGCTAGCACAGCCATAGGCAATAACTGCATAACTGGGTAAGGAAATAGGAAGAGGTATCAGTAAGGTAAGAATGATCGGAAAAAGACAGACATTATTCACCAGTTTTGGCGGGGTGATGCTGACACTCCTTACCACTACCCACCATGTAAAGAAGAGTATACATGTGACACATAACACACACACACAAGCATGCCTAACAAACTGTAAAACATATTCGATGTGAGAAAGTAAATTTCGTCTTGAGATTCTAAAAACACAAATCATTTACCTTCTAAAGAAAAAGGGGAAAATATAATATTTAGCCTGGATTCAGTCATAGTTTAAGAGTAGTTTACCACAGCAAGTTTCACAAATAACAGGGTACAAAACTCTATCGTTTTGATGGTTTGCTATATTTAGAGAGATTAGAATTTGTTTACATTAAAGGACAGAACGTTTGTAAAATGAAAGTATAGCAAAACTAAAGTATACTTTTTCATTTTTAACTTCCACAGTGAAGCTGGTCTGAGCACACAGCCTGAGACAATAGCCACAGATGGATTCAGGATCAACTTCTACTGAAAGCTCATTTTATTTTTCTTTCTTTTTTTTTTTTTTTTTTTAGCTCAAATCTATACCTTGAAATATCTACTTCCTTGACAGGCTCCAGAATCCAAGAATACCACTCATCTACCTTACTAATTAATCCATAATAAGGCTATTATCTCCCTCCCCTTCCTTCTCTCTTCTGACACATATTCTTAGTAAAGATGCACAACTCAGAATCCATCTGCTCCAACATCAACTGTTTCTTGTAATTAACACTTATTTTCCAAGAATTATTCTCTCACAAACAATCCAATATATTTACAACCATTAGCCCTTTTGACTAGTTCAAAATATGTCAACCAAATGTTCATATTACCCTAACAAGTGAAGACTTAAAAAAAATTTAAAAAGTAATTTAAAGAAACAAAGAAGGGAAAATAGCAGTTGTGAAAGTTCAAACAATTTTTAAACAGGTCAGTAAGTGCAGGCTTAGGTGTTGCCGTTGGGCTTTGTTGTCCCCCATTCCACTTTCTCCTCCAATAGCCAAAGACCTCAAGCAACTTATAAAAAAAGCTAATAACTTTTTCTTGGATTTATTCTACTGTTTGTTTTTTTGAATGTACATTAGATGTTCATAACAGCAACTCAAGTTCTCAGATTTATTATAGATTCTGCAAGGTGATTTGAGAATGACACTGAAAATATCAATGACATATCATTTGTGTTATATAATACAATCTGTACTAAAACTCTTCTCAGAAAGAGCAAAGTGAGAATAGGTCAATGTATGAATGCAAATGATTCATATCCTATAGGAGTTCTGAGCAAATTTACCCAACCTAGCTGCAAAATAGCTACTACAGATAAACAATGTTTCTCCTAAAGAAAGTGACATGCTTGCTATTTTGTGTTAAATGGGAAAGGTACTGGATGACCTCAGTACCTTAAATCAACTTCTGATGATACAAATTACATAGACAGTCAAGAAGCCTTGATCATTTCCTGATCTATTGCTACCTCACCTGGTGGAAATAAATACTTATTATTAACAGATTTTTTTTTCTTTTAAGACGAACACTTGACCAGATTGATAATGTCACTTTTGGGTGTGGAATTGGGTTCCAAGGAAGTAAAATAATGCCAAATACTCATGAGCCCACAACAATCTATTACCATGACACAGAATTACTCAGGGCACGAGACTTGGCATTCCTGTTTTTGGGCGCCTGGTCTGGGCTCCTTGTCCCTGACTCATACTGCATGACACTGAGCTAATTTAAATCTCCAAGCCTTAACCTCTATCCCAAAAATGGAGATATAGGTGCCTGCCACCTTCAAGTGTAACCAAACATATTCTAGAACTGCATTTGAGATCTTGCCCTGAAAGGTATGGTATAAAAATATAGCACATTTTGGGCGCCTGGGTGGCTCAGTTGGTTAAGCAACTGCCTTCAGCTCAGGTCTTGGTCCTGGAGTCCTGGGATCGAGTCCCACATCGGGCTCCCCGCTCAGTGGGGAGTCTGCTTCTCCCTCTGACCCTCTTCCCTCTTGTGCTATCTCTCATTCTCTCTCTCTCTCAAGTGAATAAATAAAGTCTTTAAAAAAAATATATAGCACATTTTATCCTACTTCCTGGCCTTTGCATAATCTACTCCTTCTGCCTAGAATGTTCTTTCCTTTCTTCTTGCCCTGGCAAATACTTATCCACTTAAGAACCAGCTCAAATGTCATCTTCCCTATGAACTCTTAATACTTAACCTCTCCAGGCGGCTGGCTGCCTACTTTATGCCTATGTACAATTACTTTATACTACTTATCACATTAATTATCTGTTTATATGTGTGCTTCCCCAACCAGACTAGACTCACGAAAAGTATCATCCATGTTTTAATCTTCAGGGTCTAGCATACTGGTTCATGCTCAAAATACTTGTGTTGAATGAATGATTGAGACCCTCTCCTGTTTAGTTTTTTACTTTCCCCAGGCCATTCTAACTCTTCTCCTGGGCTATTACTTTACCCTAAAGCAATCTTTAAACGTTACCCATGTATCTATTGGTTTACTATATGCCAGGTACTAGAACTTAGACCTAAAATTTTGTCTAAGCCCATTTTAGGAGGAAACCCCTAAATTCTGAATAGGGTAATCTTCCTCAGGTAGTTGAAAAAAAACTTCATCCTTGAGACCAAATCCGCTTTGACAATCTTGTTCCTTCTCTTCCATGTCCTACCCTGGAGCCTATCTCCTACCCTGCTCTTGGCTTAACCAAGAATTCAGGTTTGCTAATTAGAAGCTAAATAAGAGGGGAGAAAGAAGAAGCTAAATAGAGGGTGATGGAAATTACGTGCTGCTAAGAAAACAGATGTATCCTTCCCCCTCCCCTTATGTTTATATAAATTTACTAATTTCTTAAGTCTTCAGAAATATAATATGTGACAGGCTAGACCACAGCATTACCTAACTTCGGCCCTGGAGAAAAAAATCCCATTATTATGAATTTGATTATGCTCTAACAGACCCTAGTAGTTAAAGAAATGTGTTCCTATACCACGTTTGAACTTTCTAGCTCCAGGCCACATAGCTTCATTTACAAATGGACCCTGAGCATGTGTGAGGGCAGGAGAAATGCGCCAAGGTGTCATGGTTTGTACTCTTACTCTCTTCCTCTTTTTTTTTTTTTTTTGCCCTAGTTTAAATTTATGTCACCTCTTGGCCAGACAACTGAAAGAGACTAATACTTGGTCTCCTTATTCCCCACTCCAGTCCAAGTTCCAATTCCAGAAGGTTATCTATCATTATGTAACTCTTTTACTTAAAATCATTCAACAAAAAAGAAAATAAAAGTCCTTCAAGCCTAAACTTCTTTGCATGGCTTAGGTAAGTCTATCAATTGGAGTCCAGTCTACCTTTTCAGATTGATCTCTAGTTACTTTCCAGATCATGCTCTCTATATTGTGCATCCAGAGGCTGACCAAACTAGATTCCAGACCTACTACTGTATTTTTATACCTCTATGCATTTCACTTGCTCAAAACACTCTGGTTTAAGATGCCATTGTCTCTACTCGCATCATTGTTTGCCTGGTATAAATTCCTACTTACATTCTTCAAGGCCCAGATCAAATATTACCTCCTCTGTGAAGTCTTTCTTGACACCATCATGCAAAATCTTTCATCTACCCTCTAAGAGCATTTGTGTTTTCTTTAGTATGTATTACACTGAATTTATAATCTGTTATCTATATCTATCTATCTAATCTCTTCTAACAGGCCAAACTCCCTGTAAAGAGGACGTCTAAGTCCTTTTTGTAATACCCAATATTCACTTAAGGAAAGTTCAACACTACATAATTCTCAAAAGTGTCCACTGAATGATCATCTGTCTGTCCTCTTCTTGCCCTCCACTCCCATTATCTGTGTCTCTTTCAAAAACTGGGCTCTTCATTTTCTTTATCTACCTCATCAAAATTCAACTATCCCATTCTTCTGGGATCTAATGAAAAATTTTGCTCAGAGTTGTAGAAAAAGTTGGAATATGGATAACCTAGGCTAGAGGAACTCTCAATCTATTCAGAGCACAAGATTCATTGTTAAATAAGGACACTAACAGAAGACAGAGTAACTGTACAGAGTAACTGTTAAAGGAGTTTAGAAAACTGCAAATAATCAGGGAAAGTGTCAGTTTAAGATGCCATAGAAAAAACAAAAACATGTTTCCTGTTGATTTAAGTTTGGGAAAATTACACCAGATTGGAGATTTATACTGTATATTAGCATTAGCAAAATATATACTGTATATTAGCATGTTTAAAGGGTATAAAAAGCTCAGAAATACATTTTGTTCAATCCAATACTTCCCAAGCTTATTTGATCACAAAATGTTTACCTTTCCAGTAATACCAAAATATACATTGTAAAATATTGATGTAAGTGAAAAATAGCAAACAAGATGAAAAGATGGCAGTAGACTGTAAAGGGGCTTAAATTATAAGGGTAGATCATATAAATAATCAGTTCTTAAAGACATAAGAAGTCATTTTATAGGTCAAATATGAACAGTTTGAAGCAGGGGAGTGATATAAAATGTTCCACTTTAGAATGATACACTGGCAAATATGGGAAAGATGTATGGAGTTGGACGTAGATGCGCAAGTGAGGGGTGGGGGACAGAGTGAAGAGTTGTGAATATAGAAGGTACAGAGCTAAATTAAGAGAAGACGTCCAGATCAGCTATATCTCAATTTTTAAAATGTCATACCAGAGAGAAAGAGAGAGAGAGAGATAAAAGATGTAGGAAGGCTTCAGAGAGGAAAAAAAAATCCCTTTCCACTGACTGAGAAATTTGTCTGCTCAAGGAGTTTGTTCTTCCTTCATAAATGTGCTAGAGATGAACAGAAGCTTCCTATTTATGGGATGGTCTAGTCCAGTTGCCCAGGAAGGCCAACAGCTGATACTACCTGTTAGGGTCCGGTAGGAGGGGGACTCTGCAGGAGAAAGAGCCAGCAATGAGAGGCTGGAGTGGTGGACCTGCACAAAGAATTTAGGTCAAGACAGCCTTATCTCCTATTCATCTGTACAGAAGATCTGCCCCTACACACCAGGAAATTTTCTGTTACCTCCTTTGCTCATCCCTCAGTCTTCTAGAGATTCTAAAAGGGTTTAAAGATCAGTAACAGGGTACTTGAGAGGAAAACATTATATATTTACATGATGTAGGGGTTTCTGAGAAGACTCAGGCTTAAGCAGAGACTCTAAGGGGTATCAACTGCACCATTTATTAGCTATGAGACATTGAACTTAAACTTCTCTGAACTGTTTTCTCCTTTATAAAATAAGTGTACCATCACCATCCACCTGTATGAAACTAAATTATTCCTGAATAAGCTTATAATCTGAAGATTATAAAGAACTATAAAAATGTCAGTTATTTATATTTTGAGTTAATTTTATCTCATTTGAAAGTATGTTTTAAATATACTTGGTAATATTGTACTTAATAATATTAAACAATAATGTAAATGTTGCCCCACTGAAACTTGTTCTCTTATTTATGAATAAGATCATATTCAAGTATGGGAAAAGAAAAATTCAAGACTCTGCTCTACAATTATTTTGTAAACAAAAAACTTTTAATATATAGTGTTCTCATTATCATAATCACAGTGAAACTAATGACCAGAACTCTGTAAGACCACTTACATACCCCCTTCACCCTGCCAAATATAATTTTTTTTTAAGATTTTATTTATTTGAGAGAGAGAAAGAGGGAGAGGGAGCATGAGCACGGGGAGGGGCAGAGGGAGAAGCAGACTCCTCACTGAGCAGGGAGCCCTACCCTATTAAATACATATACATAGACAGACAGAGTGCAGGGAGGACTTGATAAATTTGGCCACAAGAACTTGATCTGTGAGTAAAGTAAAAATGGTCAGGTACAAGAAGAAGAGAACTAGGGATTACACTTACTGCTCATTCATGATTTTTACCAGACACAGAAGAATAGAACAGTTTGAAACAAAACAAAACAAAACAAAACAAGCTGTTTTTCTACTGACATTCAAGAGAGGTGGCAAAACCATTGGCCACATCCCCAGGGAACTCAGATACCTGTTTGGGAAATGACAGAATTTTAAAGTTACTCCCTGTTTATCTAACACCTCCAATTGCAGACCTCAAAACACTTTGCAAAGGGACGCCTGGGTGGCTCACTCGGTTAAGCATCTGCCTTTGGCTCAGGTCATGATCCCAGTGTCCTGGGATCGAGTCCTGCATCGGGCTCCCTGCTCGGTGGGGAGCCTGCTTCTCCTTCTGCCTCCTCTGCCTGCCACGCCCCCTGCTTGTGCTTTCTCTCGCTCTCTGACATAAATAAAATCTTTAAATTAAAAAAAAAAAAAAAGAAACACTTTGCAAACATTAATTAAGCTTCTCAAGTCAGGAAAGGATTAGGCCTATTTCAGATAAGAAAAATAAAGTAGATAAGAGGCTGTTCACAAAAAGAATCAGAAAAGAAACTAGATTTCAGATCCAAGGCTCTCTCAAAGTTGTCCTTAGGCCACATTTGATAAAATGATACAAACAGTAGCATCCCCAATAATGCCAACAAGTGCATGCTTTTTTTAAAAAAAGGAAAGGTTGAGAGAAAAGAATATTGGCCTTGGTTGGAGTTAAGACCAGTGTTTCAAGGCTGGTTCCACCACCCACTAGCTATATGACCCTGAACAGTGACTCAATTATTTAAATTTCAGTTTTCTCATCTGTAAAACTAAATCAAATCTATCTTACAATGTTGTAAGGATCAAATTAAATTATGTACGCCTGGCACCTGGGATACTTGGATGCCAGCTTTCTTTCTTTCTGCAGACTTCACCTTCTTTAAACCCACAGATAACACATTAAAAAATATATATAAAATTATTATATGCTTTTAACTAGTTAAAAAAACCCTCTAGATGATACTAAACCAATACTTGGCTAAAATAAGAAATGGCCTTAATTCTTTAACTTTTAGTAATGGTTTACAGTTGTCACCATAAAGATTATAAATTAATTCCTGTCCATTTTTAATGTTGTGAGCAAAAACAGTCATTGACTTTAGAGAAATAAAAACAAAAAGGGAGCTTTTCCAGAAAAATAATCAGCAACGCCACATTTCTCAGTTAAAATTCAAGGAAACACATCTCAAAAAGGAGTTAATATACTATGTCAAAATTAACCATGCAGTGTTCTCTTAAGTAAATATTCCTTTGGTTCAGAAAATAGATCAATAGTATTTATAAAACCTATCATATACATTAGCCTCCTAAGGCCACTGAGATCACCAGGCCACCAGATGTAAGAGCCTACAAGGTTGTTTCCAACACTTAGTAATTCAAAGTGAAAGTGATCTACCATAGACAAACACCATACCTTTGACCACACTTCAGAGTAATTTAGAAACCCCATCTCAGTGAGGTTAAATAACACACCCATCTCTAAACAAGTCTGGCAGAATAGAAAGACAGATGTTAACTCTTCTTACTCTCCTAGACACTCTAAGACAGCTTCTTTTCAAGGGGACAAATAGTAGCATCATAGAAATCTTTTTTTTTTAAGATTTTATTTATTTATTTGACAGAGAGATAGAGAGCACAAGTAGGCAGAGTGGCAGGCAGAGGGAGAGGGAGAAGCAGGCTCTCCGATGAGCAGAGAGCCCGATGGCGGGGCTTGATCCCAGGACCCTGGGATCATGACCTGAGCCTAAGACAGACGCTTAATGAGTGAGCCACCCAGGGTGCCCCAGCATCACAGAAAACTTAAAACAGCCTTGGTATACAAGCTACAATTAAAAGCCCTTCTTAACTCCTTTGAAGCAAAGGCCCATGCAGCTTTTTTACTACCATTACATTCACACACTGCAAGGAGTCCCTAGCGTCTTTTTGTCCCCAAAACATAACACACAAGAATAAAATGATCTGCCCAAGGTCACAGAACTGGTAAATGGCACAGTCTGACTTCCAATCACTTAGATAAGCTCTTCTTTGCTGCATGCAACCATTCATGGGATGTACTGACAATAACAGATTTTTTTTTTTAAGTGGTGGTAGGGTGGTCTCCACTGAATACTTTAGACAGTAAAATCTGGTGGTATTCTGTCTCTGCACATATTGCATATTTTCTCACTGACCTTAAAAATTCAGGATACATGGTGCCTTAAAAAGACTGTCGTCAAGAACTCAAGATCAGAGGGGCTGGATAACACATTTTCTCCTACCGCGTCAGCCTCTGGGCATCCTTCTTCTCAGTGCCCCGTTGCTTCTCTGGACAAAGAAAAGGTCCGTCCACTCCTCACCCTGCCCAAGGCAGCAGTGTAAGAACCACAGGGGGCCTCCCAATAGCTTGGCACAGAAGGCACACAACGCCCAGAGAGCCCCAGAGCTGCCAGTGAGCTGTCCTTTCCCCCTAGTGCCATTTCCATCACCTCCATCCCAACTTTAGCAGCTGTGGTCAGGAAGAACACACCTTCCCCCGTAATGCTGCGAAGTCTGCCCCTGGCCAAAGGGACACACCCCTCCGAACGCTGTGAGGCCCTCAGAATATTCTCATCCCTTCCTTTGCCAGTTATCGCCTCCCCGCCGTCATTAAGACATGGCCCCTACCTCTGGACAGAGGGGCGTGCACCCCACCTAAAAGCCTCTCCCTGCCTCCTGACTTGATGGACAGCTCCCTTCCCCTCACCGACTGCTCAGCCCCCACTTCAAGCCCTCGGGCAGGGCGGGTGGCGGGTGCCTTCCCCCGCTCGTCTGGGCTTGCGGACGGTGACCGGTTACCAACCCGCCGCAGTTGCCGCCTTCTCCTCCCTCCAGCCCTCACCTCTTCCCCGGTGCTGGGACACACACACGCACACGCTGCACCGAGGACCGCCTCTCCGGGCCGGCCACACGCTGAGTGGGGGTCCAGTCCCCCGACCCGGGTCCCCTCCGCCGCAGCCCCTGCCCTGGCGGCCACGCCCCCGCGCTCACCCGCAGTCCGGGGCCGGGCACCAGCGGCAGTCGGGGTCCGAGGCCAGGTAGCGGCGCAGCATGAACTCCTCGTACTTGTGCATGAGCGGCGGGTCGGCGAGCAGCAGGCGGATGTCGTGCGGGTTGAGTCGCTCGCTGCACTCGGGGCAGCTGATGGGCACCCGACTCTCGCTGATCTCCAGGCGCAGGTAGTGGCGGAGGCAGTCCCGGCACGAGCGGTGCGGACAGCTGAGCAGGCGAGGGGCCCGCTCGGGCGGCAGCCGAACCAGGCAGAGCGGGCACTCCACCTCCTCCGGGCCGGGGCCGCCGCCCTCCGTCGCCTCCTCATCGTCGAACCCGGGCCCGGCGGCAGCCGCGGCCTCCGCCTCCGCCTCGGCGGCCGGCTCGGTGGGCAGCGCCTCGGGCGGCGGGGCCTGGGCCGCGGCCGGGACCGGGGCGGGCGGCGGCGGCGCGGCCGGGGGCGGTGGCTCGGCCTGTGGCTTGGCCCGGGCGCGGCGACCGCGGGCCGAGGCGGAGAAGACACCGTGGAAGGTGAGGCGCCGGCGCCGGCCGCCGCTGCGGCACTTGGGGTCGGGCGCGGCCGCGTGTAGAGATGTAGAGCGCGGCGACTCGGAGTCCTTCTCAGAGCCCATGGCCCCCAGAGGCCGAGGAGCGAGGGGCGCCCAGCGCCGCCACAGCTCCCGCCTCAGCGCCCCCTCAACCGGCGCGGCGACTGCCGCCGCCTCAGCCGCCCTCCCCGAGATAGAAGCCGAGCGGCGGCGTCGAAGTGATTATAAAGCCTCCGCCCCGCGCGCCGCTGCCCACTGCGCAGGCGCTCCGCGGAGACACCTCACAACCCGCACCGCCCCCCGCCACCGCCGCGCGGAGGGGGGGGTGCTGGGCGGGGCCGAGCGGGGTGGGGCCGGGCGTGCTGGGGCGGAGCTCCGCCTCCTGCCAGTCATGGGGTTCCAGGGCAGCCATCTTGTGGAGGCGCTAACCCAACTGGTTTTCTTGGCCCCCTCCCCCGATTCCGTCACCCTGACCGCCTTCATCCCCAGGGTGGTGGTTTCGGTTTGCCTTTGCTCACGGATAGGATGATTGCCCCTTACAGCAAATGGTACTGAGGTTACTTCATCTCTAAAACATAGGCCAGGATAGATCACATGGTGATTCCCAACTGGTCCACCTTCCGACACTTCTTTTGTTAACAGCATTAATTAATAAAGAATACAGTCATTCGTTAAGCATCTACAAAGTGGAGGCATTACTAGATAAGACAGACAGGGTCCCCTATCTGCAAGGGATTTACAGAATAAAGGCCGAATTCCTTAATCTAGCATTCAGTGCTCTCTGTGAGCTAATAAACTGTATTGCTAGGCCCACCTCCCACTCTATCCTCCTAGTAGCTTGGTTGTTTACAGTTTGTGGGAGGAGGCCTAGCACCTTTCCCCCCACCCCCACCCCGTACGTGTCATTCTTGTGCTCTCGGCAGCCTTCCTGATGGGAGGCAAACACACAACTAGAACAGCAACAGGAATGGTCTGTTAGGGTTAGGTTCAGTTGCACATAACCAAAGGAAAAAAAAACTTACAATAGAAATTTATTTATTTATTTTTTAAAGATTTTATTTATTTGACAGAGAGAGAGGAGAACACAAACAGGGGAAGCGGATGCAGGGCTCGATCCCAGGACCCTGGGATCATGACCCTGGCTGAAGGCAGACACTTAACTGACTCAGCTACCCAAGCACCGGGAGATTTATTTCTCTGTTCAAAAAAAGAAGTCCAGGGGTAGGCAGTCCAGGACTGCTCTGCTACACTCAGCACTTGCTTTTCAATCTTAAGTTCACCTCATTATGTTCCACCTTTGGAAGTAGAGAGGAGAAAGGGGGAAAAGTGCACCCTTTCTTTTTAAGATACTGCATTGGAAGTCCCACATATTTCTGCTTACATCTCATTGGCCAAAACTAGTCCCATGGCTATATTGAGAAATACAGTCTTTTAACTGGACACAACGTGCTCAGCTAAAAATAGGGGCTCTGTGATTAACAGAGAAGGGTAGAGTGAATACTGGAAGGTACCAGGTGTCTTTCTCATGGGTGGAATGTAAAACCATGAGAAAGGTCCCCAGGAATAAGCCCTGAGAAACTTCAAACTTTTGAGGTAAAATAGTGAAAAAGGAGCCAGCAAAGGAAGCTAAGAAACAGGGGCTGTCAGAGGAGAAAAACCAGGCAGGTGTGATGTCACAGAAGCCATGGTAAAATGTTTCCAGCGGGGAGTGGTCAATTGTGACAAATGCTGCTGAGAAATCAGGAAAGAATAGAGAAGCGACCACTGGATTTGGCAAAAACCATAAGGAGGGGGAATGTTCTCTTCGAATAAGGAGGTTTGATGCTGGATGGCTAAAACAATTTCTATATATTGGTCAGAATAGGCTAGGCTTTGCTACGGTAACAACCCAAATAGCTCAATGGCTTAACCTAACAATGGTCTATTTTTTCTCACTCAAGCAATGCCTGATATGGGTCAAGGCACTTTCCAAGATACATATCCTCTACTCCACTGGAAAACTCAGCGATCCAGGCTTTTCCATCCTCGCCTCCACAACCTGCACACAAGGCTTTCAGGATTGCTTCAGTGAGGGAAAGATTGCTGGAGGGTTGTGCACTGGCAATTAAATACTCCAGCCTGGAAATGGAATTTGTCATATGAGCCAAATCTAACTGCAAGGGAGGCTGGGGATTGTAGAGGGGAGCCATGGACTAGTAAGTACCCAGTATTATCAAAGCCACGGTTCCCTGTAGTTATTTTTTATTCTATCCTTAGTGCCAAATGTCCTCATCAGCTGCAGGGCCCCCTTCGAGGAGGTGTGTGCCTGTGGTGGGGACAAAAGGTGGGGGAGAGGGCTGCCTTGTTCCTTGGGTCAGATTGTGTTGAAGGAGATGGGGATCCCCTGATTCCAGGCAGACCCAGATGGCTTTTAGGTGCTTCTCCCGGTGCAGCTGTCAGAATCCAAGCTTGCTGAAAAGCTCAACACACTGAATGTTTGCTTGTCTTGGCACTGGCACCCAAACAAACTGCCTCAGCTCAAAGCTGCCACCATCGGAACTTTGGCAGAAAGCTGACCTCTCATAAATGCCATTGAACTTTGCAATGGCCCCATTTCTACTGGGTTTTCTTCCCTTCTGGATCCATTCACCCTTGAATTGAGGGACTAAAGTAATTCCTCCCACTTTTTTTTTTTTTCTGTGTCCCTACTTGGTAGAAACTGAGTAAGTGACTCAGGGAGATGGCATGAGAGAAAGAAGGATTCTTACTCATCTATTCACCCGTTCAGTAAACATTTAGGATACTTTGTGCTGGGCTGTTTGTCAGGCATGAGGGTCATGGAGATGAACAACGTAGCCTGATGAGGGTTACAAACAAGAAAGCAGGTCACTGGGATCCTAGGTGACAAAGACATGTACAAAAAGGAAGGCATATATAGAGGAACGCATGGTAAGCCTTGTGGTCAGGAACGGCTTTCCGGGGAAGAGCCCTTTGAGCTGGGTCTCCAAGGATGAGTAGGAGTTGACACTCATAAGTAGGGGAAAGGGCAGAGGGAGCCTGGAGGAGAGGCACAGGATTGGTCTGAGGAAATGTGAGCAGCAGGGTGTGACAGGAGAAGAGAATGTCTGAAAGGATGTGAGAGAGAAGAGAGAATGGAAAGTTCCTATGTTAGGACTCCATCAGATGCAAGGAAAAGAAGCCCAACGTGAACTAGCCTATGCCAAAAGAGCACGTTTCTTGGCTCATGCAACTCTTATAGACAAGTACTACAGCAACCGGGCCCAAGGACCAACCACACCCGGGAGCCACCTGCCCTCCTCCAGCTTTTAACTTTGCTTGTCTGCCGGCAACTGTTCCTCCACCTTCTCCTCCTCCCTCTTCTTTGAATTGTGGTAAAGTGTACATTACATAAAATACCACTATAACCAATTTTAAGTGTGGGATTCAGTGACCATTAATTATATTCACATTGTTTGTGCAACTTTCACCACCATCCATCTCCAGAACTTTTTTATCTCTCAGATTGAAACCCTGTACCTATGAAACAATCTTCTCCCTACTTAGATGTTTTCAGACCACTTACCTCTCCAGGCTGGAACTGTGCCCAACGGCAATCCCCAGCTCACGCCTCCTAGCTTCCTCATCAGAGAGATGAGAGAGTCTCTTCCTTTTGCTCCAAACCTCCCAGAATCCTTCAGGAGGGTTCTGATTGACCAGGCTTGGTCACATGCTCACTCACACCCTTGATCAGGGGGAATGGGGTGCCAAAATTGATAGTCCCCACCTGGACCATATGGTTGGACCAGGGGAGGAGCAATTCTTGTGTTTCCAGAAGAAGGGAGGAGCCCAACATGACCAGACGAAATATGAATCATTCACCAGAGATAGGTTGGGGCCAGGTCACTAGAAGCCTTGAGCACCAGGCTGAGGACCTCAGCTTTTATTCTATTAGGTAGTGGGGCACTGTGGGAACATAATAATCAAGGAGTGCAATATATGCAATGTAGTTGGTCTGCAAAATCTGATCTTTCTTTACTTGAGGCTCTATTTTTGAGCTTTCTCTTGCCTTTCAAGGTTGCTCTGAAAGCTAATTTCAATCAGATGTCACCTGAATACTGACTAGACCCCAGCTCCTTCCCCTGGCCTCAGAAGTGACCTCTACCTCTTATGACCCCTACTCTTTCCCTCTGGATCAAGAGTGGTGAATGCCACAAGTCCAACCTGGGTCGCCTCCTGTCTCCAGGTTTCTTGGCCCTCCCTTCTCCCCACCTGCTTCAGTGAATGGCCTCCCCATTCACCTGGAAGTTCTCCTGCCCCCGATCTGTCCTCCAACTCCCACATCCAAGTCCATTTTACTTCTAAAGTGCTTATAGAATCTTACCTGGCTACAGGCCTCATTATTTCTCTTGCCTGGACTTTGGCCCCAATTCCTCAATTGGTCTCTTTTGTGAAGCCACCAGCTCATGTCAATCCCTTCTACAGTTCCCATTGCCAGCCCCATCTCCTTCCATGCCTCTTAGAATAGACCCATTTGGCCTTTTTTTCTTTTTTTTAAAGTAATCTCTACACCCAACGTGGAGCTCGAATTCATGATCCCGAGATCAAAAGTCACATGCTCTACCAACTGAGCCAGCCAGGTGCCCCTTAAAAATATGGGACACTTCACAGGTTTGCATGTCATCCTTGCATAGGGGGCATGCTAATCTTCTCTGTATCGTTCCATTTTTTTTTTTTTAGATTTTATTTATTTACTTATTTATTTGACAGAGAGAGAGATCACAAGTAAGCAGGCAGAGGGAGAAACAGGCTCCCCGCTGAGCAGGGAGCCCACCGTGGAACTTGATCCCAGGGTCCCGGGATCATGACCGGAACCGAAGGCAGACGCTCAACCACCTGAGCCACCCAGGTGCCCCGTATTGTTCTATTTTTAGTGTATGTGCTGCCAAAGAGAGCACCATTGGGCCTTCTTGATGTTATCTAAACATGCCCCAAATTACCAAGTTTTGTTTCCTTTGCAAATGCTGGTCCCTCTGCCTCTCATGCCTTTCCTATCTCTCTTCATTTGGTGTAATCACTTGCATACTTCCAGACTCATTTCCTTGGTCACGGCCTCCCTTCCTCCAGTCAGCCCCGCCACCCTCCCACCTTTGTGTCTCCAGGGCACAATGGAGATAACTCTAGTGTCACACTTATTGCTAGGATGACCACATAATTTATGGTGCAAACCCAGGACACTTCTGAGAACGAAAGGGAATGTCATGATTAATTGCCCTGGTTCAACGGGTGTCAGCTAGTCTCTTCCAGGCTAAGGAGGAGGCATGGTCAGCCACCTACACCCAGCATTGTTGTAAAACCTGGCACTTAGTGTTTTCATTTATCTTGTCCATATCTCTCAGCCCTTTTAGACAGTACCGTTATTTCCCATTTTTTTAAGATGAAAAGATGGAGCTTCAGAGAGAGAAGGGACTTGTGGTCACACAGCCAGAAGTAGGCAAAGCTGGCCTGGGAAGCCGGATCATTAGATTCTAAACCCTGGACTCTTCTGACTGTAGAGGTTATTATATACTACTACACTTGACCCCTCCAACCCCAGAGTCTTATTTGTCTAGGTTGGTCATGTGTGGTCCCTCCAAGATGAAGGAGGAAGGTAGAAATGGTGTCTTGTTCAGCTTGTGCACCGGTCCCGCTGAGGGGCTAGCCTAGAAGGCCTCGGTGCATGTTTGTTACATAGATGACTTCATGAGGATAGAACTGTGTGTCCCATCTTAAAATCTGTGTCCGCCTCCACACCTAGTACCTAGCACAGGACTAGCCATGCATCTATTCATTTAATAAAATTTTATCAAACACCTACTGTGTGCCAGTGCTGTGTTGGTGATACAATGGCTTGCAAAAAGACAAGGTCGTTGTTCTCATGGAGCTTACTGTACAAACACGATCACAAATAAACATACAGCTACAAACTGGGATAAATGCTAAGGGAAAATACTGGATATTGAGGTTTAAGAAATATTTTGGAGGTAAATTTAATAAGTTTCGGTCATAGATTTGATGGGGGACAGCAAGAGGGACATGGCTATCAGGTTTTTGCTTAAAACAGAGATGGGGACACAAAGAAGAAACAGTTTGGGGAGAAACTGTGGTTGGTTCGGATGTGTGGTGCTTGAGGTGTCTGTGAGATTTCTATCTGAATCTTCCCCACCTCCAGGCAGGTTAACTGATTTGCCCAAAGCTACAAAATCTTGGCGAGTAACAGAAACCTGCTTCAGCCAGTCCCAACAAAGCTGGCCTTCAGGTAGCACAGTAGGAAGAGGGACAGATGGGGGAAGGCAGAAGAGAAGCAGAGAAGGGATGTGTTCACGGAGACAATAATCAGACCTCCCAAGCTGCAGTGAGGATCGCGGCGAGAAGCCAGGGATCTGGCAGCGTTTAACAGGGCGGGGAGAGCGCGGCCCCCGCCCTACCCTGTTCTGCGCTGGGCCAGAGCATCCCCTGCAAGCGGGAACGCGGGAGGGGCTGCTCCTTGCCTGGAAACCCGAGCAGCCGGGCGGGATCGGCTGCGGAACCTCCAATCCGGCCGCGCCTGGTGGCGGCGCCACGTGACCGGCCTCCTTCCCCCACCTCCTTCCCCACCCCCTTCTCCGGCCTTCCAGGGAAGACGGGCATCCCCGCCACCCTGCCGCCCCCGCCCCTCGCGTGCCGCAGCGGCGCGGGAGGGCGCAGAGGCGAGGGGCCGGGATTCCGCCGCAGTCCGCTGCGCCGCGGGGGTGGGGAAAGGCGGGGAGGCGAGCGCTTTGCCGCCGCAGCGCCCGCAGTGTCTTCTGTCAAGGTCAAGCGTATCCATGCCTGGGCAACCCAGTCTCTGGACTCCCTCCCTTGCCATCCTCCGAGCCATTCCCACCGCCGCTGCCACATGCCTGGCCGCAGCGTCCCTGGCCCTCCTGGACCACTGCCTCAGCCTCTCGCTGGGCTTGCTGCGGGGATAGCGGGGGGTGGGGGGGGACGGGGGCGGAATGGGAGGGTTTCAATCCATCCTGCCCACGAGCTTCCCAGCTTCTTTTGTCATACGCACACCTCATGCTGTGCCGCTGCTTTCAACACCGCACTGGCTCCCAGAGTCCTGTAAGACAGCGTTAAGGCCCTTCAGAACCAAGCCCCAGGTTAACCCTTTCCAGCCCCACCGCCCCCTCGCACCAGAGACCCAGTCCCTCCGGACCCTTTGCCCTTCCAGGAACAGTCACCGCTCACGTGCTTAAGTGACCACTGTTGCTGTATCTTCTGCCTACGGTGCCCTTTGCGAACCTAGCAAATTCATGGACCCAATCTGATTGCAATAATGCAGTGGAGGGCGGAAACCGGTCCCGAAATGCCCTTTAGCAAAGGTCACAAAGTTGAAAGCCTACAGGGATCAAGCTGGAGAAATAAGGCCAGTGGGTGAAAGCATAAGAAAAACCTGTCTAAAGGGCAGGGACCCTGCTCTCCATTCAGGCCAACAAGCTCCTTGCGGGGAAATGTGAGTCCTATGATGCCAGATATTATGAGTTTACAAGAAAAGGCACAAATCCAGATTTTCACGTGTAATCTCTCAATTTTTTAATGTTCATTTGATTTTTTTTTTTTTAAATCCCTGTGGACCACATACAGCTTGTAGATCCTCAGCACGTGACTTCCTGTCCTAGGGAAGGAATGGCTTTCGTTGAAAAAACACTTTGAAAAACTGTTGAAAGTGAAGGTTTGCTCTTGAAGCTCTGAGAGGCAGCTGCTGTGGAGGCAACAAGAAGTGGACTAGGATTTGAATTTGTTCCTAAAACGACACGGGATGTTTTAAGCTACCGAGTGCCCAAGAGAATTTACCAGAAACTGGAGGACTGGGTTTGGGAAATGGGCAGGAACCAAGGGTGGGGAGTGTGGGAGAGCCCTGTGGCAGCCAGCAGCCAGGCAGGATCACCCACCCACCAGCATCAACTAGCATGAATGATAGCAAACATTTCTTCCCATCCTTGTTGGGGCTTCCTGAAGGCCTAAGAAGCACTCTGCAGAGTTTTACTTGTGGGGGTGGGGTGGGTGGGTGAGGGGGAGATAGGAGGGGAAGCACACCACCACCAGCCCGCCCCCCACCCCCAACCTCTAAGGCTTCACACGGTGGGATAATGCCTGGAATGGAAATTGGAGAGCTCCTTAGGAGGAGAGAATTGGAAACCATAGCCAAACTATGGCAACTGTCCCAAGGCTGAGGGTCTGGGGACAATGGAGAGGGAAGCAGAAGAGCAGGCTGAGGCCATCTTGGGAACTGGGTTACTCTTAGTTCATCGTGAGGTTTTGTTTTTTGTTTTTTGTTTTTTTTGTAGCTATGATGTGATCCCCTTCTCTGTCTCCCATACCTAGAAACCTTAAAAAAAAAAAAAAGTCTCCAATACTCACTGAGGCTGCCTTGACTGGGGTGTTTGTGGAACTAGTAGAGGGGCCAAGTTTTACATCTATTTTGGTATAGTGTTGACCAAAGACGGTATAGGCTGAAGCCAGAGCTGGATTGGGAGAAATCAAATCGCCCAGGAATTTGCAGTAATCTTGGAGAGGGCTTTGTAGTGGTTACTTGGGCTCATCCTGTGAAGATCTCAAGGGGTCAGGAGGCCCCTGGCTGACATCTAGGTGACAACGAAGAATCAGCTACAATTTACTGAGTGCTTGCTTGCACCACTGTGCTACATAAATACATTATCTCTGTTTTCCCTGCAGTGATTGCATGAGAGGGTCATACTCTCTCCTATGAGACTATGATCATGGTGCCCATTTTACAGATGAAGAAATTAAGGCCCAGAGAAGTGAAGGGACTTGCCCAAAGTCACAGAGATGGAAAAAGTGGACTGGACCTGCTCTCCAACCGATCGCGCCCCCCCGAAAGAAATTGTCATAGTGTCAGCACTTACCATGCGCACAGTGGGTGCTGAGTACATGTTAAATCAATTCATCTAAGGAAGGCCAAAAGCAGTGCCCTCAAGTCTCAGATCTCTGTGCCCTCGGGCACATCATACACCCTCTCTCGGCCTAGGTTCCATCTGTGGAATGGGAATTATAATACAGACCTCAGGACTATTGTGGGATTTACACGAGACCAAGTCATAGAATTTCTGTAACTTGCCGTACAACCCGCAGCTGTTGTTGCTGCTAAAGATGATGATGATGGTGGGGACAGAGGAAGGAGCAGGGAAGGAAACCAGGATCTGGAAGTACCAGCCCTGTATCAACTCAGACGCGAAATTCTCAGGAGGCCCTGCCAGTTTGCAGTTGCTAAGACTACTGTGTCTTCATTCGTTCATCATTGCTGGAACACCTACTATGTGCCAATGCTTGATCTCATTTCATTAAAAACCCTGTCTCAGTGTGCTCCCAGCTTGGGTGGCCATGCTGAGGACAAGGCCATCTCACCCGCAGACATGGGCCATGTGTGAGTCCCGGGAACTACTTCTGGTGTGGTTCCGGTGCTGGCAGTGGATGGCGCTGAGCATGTCTACTGGCCTGGCCGCAGGGTGTGCGCAGTCGGGGCTCCCAGGGGCCCCGAGTCTGAGTCTTTCGTGCAGCAGATGTACCAACCCTCCCTCACCATCTGTGATGGCACCAAGCCTGCAGCACCTACCGCACCATCTACAGGACTGCCTAGTGCCGCAGCCCTGGGCCGGCCTCCACCGGGCTTCGCTCCGCCTGCTGCCCTGGCTGGAAGAGGACCAGCAGGCTCCCCAGGGCCTGTGGAGCAACAATATGTCAGCCACCATGCCAGAATGGACAGGGCTATGTTCCAGCCAGGCCGCTGTCACCACCCTGCAGGATGGCAGGGCGACACCTGCCAGACAAACGTGGACGAATGTGGTGCTGGAGGGGGCACCTGTCCCCCGCACTGTGTCAACACTGCGGGTAGGTACTGGTGCCAGTGTTGGGAAGGGCACAGCCCATCTGCAGATGGTGTGCTCTGCCTGCCCAAGTGAAGGCCTCCCAGGGTAGCCCCGAACCCCTCGACAGGAATGGACAGTGTGGATACTTCGGTCAAGACTGGATGTGCTGGAGCAGAAGCTGCAGCTGGTGCTGGTCCCCACTGTACAGCCAGGCCTCGAGGGCCCTGGAGTACAGGCTGCCTGACCCTAACAGCCTCCTGGTTCACTCCTTCCAGCAGCTGGAGCGCATCGAGCAGCTGGGGTTCTGCTCCTGCAAGAAGGAGCTGTGACAGGCCTGGTCCAGGTCCCTGGCTCTGGCTACTACGAGCTTGTGCCCACTGGGCTGCCTAGCACCCGTGCACCCCTGCCAGTGGACCCATGGCTGAGGGAAGGTACGAGGGTCCTGCTTGCTGGGCAGCATGTTGGGGGGCACCTCTGATCTGTGTCAGAATAAAATGAGGGTTCGGGGCAGGGAAAAAGCTCTGTTTCATTATGAACAGACACTCAATTTCATTTTACAAGTGAGAAAATGAGGTTAGAGAGATGATGTGACTTCCCCAAAGAGAACACAGCTGGAATGTGGCAGAGGCAGGATTTGAACTTGGACCTGGGTGGCTCCAAAACCTTGTTCTTTCTGCTCTCTAGTCAGTCTTTCCTCCATTCACCAGAACATTTATCAAGCATCAACCAAGTGCTAGGCCTTCTGCAGGGGCAGGGGATACAAGACCCAGGCAGTCTGAAAGAAGTTTCCAGGTCAAGTGGGGGAGGTAGACAACTCAGTGGACACTCACGATTCAGCATGACAAGCTCTCTGCCAGGGGGAGAGAAGAGGGGCTGTTGCCTTAGATTTGCCTTTGTCTTTGGCCCATGGACCACTGAGGCACATCTCAAACTTGCCAAGTGGTCTCTAAGCCTCCTGCTCTAAAGTGAGGAGGAGACACACCCTCATCCCTCCTCTCTGGGTGAAGGGGATTGTTACAATAGGAACAGACAATAATCAATAATCCTCTCCAAAAGAAATCCCTCCCAAGCAGCCTCTCCTCTGTCTCTGTGTCTCTTTCTGTGTCTGCCTAACACACACACACACACACACTCCGTGATGACAAGAGGCCGGTGATGGGTTCATGCGGGTAGAACCAGTTTCTCCAGCCGTAGGCATGCCCTGCCTGGGTGGTCCTCGGTATTTGTTGCCTCTACTCTAAAGGCAAAGTGACAGGACACTTGCATTTAACACCCTGGGACACATGCATTAAAAAAGAAATCAGGAGGGCGCCTGGGTGCCTCAGGTGGTTGAGTGTCCCACCCTTGATTTCAGCTCAGGTCATGATCTCAGGGTCCTGGGATCGAGCCCCGCGTGGGGCTCCCTGCTCAGCCCAGTCTGCTTGTCCCTCTCCCTCTGTTCCTCCCCCAGCTAGCACTCTCTCTAATAAATAAATAAAATCTTTAAAAAAATTTTTTTACCATGGACTTACTATTTTTGTAATCAGGAAAAATATAAATGAAATTATCCTCTATTTTAACAAGCATGTGTGGCCTCACAGGTGTGGGAGGGGGTCTAGTAGAAGCAATCTCACAAGGAGCTTTGCCCTGAGCACAGCCGGGACTGGACAGGACATCACCGAGGGGAGGGGGGAGGAAATGAGAGGTCATCGAGGATTAAAAACAAGAGCCACTGTTCCTGAGCCTAGGTTCTTCCCAGCCCTTGATGTGCATATCTCACTTAACCCTCAAAGCCAGATTAGGAGATAAGCTAATATTTCACAGCTGAGGAAACCAAGGATCCATTTTATAGAACCCTCCCAGTGGCACAGAGCTTTTGTATTCCCAGCTCTTCACACACACACATGCACATGCACACGCATCCACACTAGTATTGTGCAGAGAAGCAGGTGAGGCGAAATCATTGCCCCGTTTTCCATGTGAGAAAATCAAGGCCAGAGAGGGGACTTGTTCAGTGTGGTCAGCTGAGAAGTGGGGGCACTCCTAGAATCAGATCTCCTTTCCCTTTTCTGGCAGTCCTCCTTCTTCTGCTACCTTCTGCCAATTGCGGAGGCTTCCTTCTCGAAACAAATGACTCAAGGTAAATTGCTGACTGGACTTCCCCTTTCGGAAAACACAGGAAGTCTGTGTTGTTTGTAATGGTGGGAGAACAATTTCAGGTCTGTTACTAAGTGGGTAGGGCCACATAGAGGATTGGGTCCTGCAGGGGCAGGGCTCTCTGCTGCCTGGGCTGGCAAGAGATGACCCCATTTTTCCTGAGGGTCATGTGAGTGTGTCTGCCAGAGTCCGCCTGAAGCCCCATCCCAAAAAGCTGACTTAACTATTATGGAATTTAGGAAAATGAGCCCAGGATGGGGGGAGGCTCAACAGTAATAATAATAATAATAATAATAATAATAATAATAATAATGGTGATGATGATGATAGCTCACATTTATGGCACATTAACCTTTGTACCAGGCACTCTGCTAAGTGGCTGATACACGCAAATTCATTTGAGCCTCATAACAACCCTAGAAAGAAGATTCTATAGCTTTGGAGCCAAAAAAAAAAAAATTGGATTCAAATCACAACCACGCTGCCTCCCAGCCATGTGACCTTGGGGAAGTTATTTATATTCATTCAACAAATATTTTTGAGCACCTACACTCACCACACACTATGTGCCACACACTCTTCTGTGAACAGTACAAGAATCGCTGCTCTCCTAGTGCTGAGATTCTACAAGCGGAAGCAGACGAACTGAAAACACAGCAGGTTTTGTTAGAAGGTATAAAGACCAAGCAGGGTAAGGATAAGGAGTGCTGAGGTGTGGAGGGTGGAGAGGGGGTCCATGGTTAGACAGTGGTGGCAGGGAAAGCCTCACCGAGAAGGCGATATTTATGTAAAGCCTTAAGGAGTTGAGGGAGTTAGCCACGTGGATAACTGGGGGAAGTCTTCTCCAAGCAGGAACAACAGCCAGGGCAGAAGCTCTCACTGTGCCTGGTGGGCCCGAGGGCCAGTATGGCTGGAGCAGAAGGAGCCCGCGAGAGAGTCCTCATAACCCCAACAACGCTCCAGTCGTTCTTTCTCATACCACACTTTGTGCGTCCTTCACCTCTCTTCTCATATTTGTGATCGTTTTATTTATTGGGTGTTTGCCTATTTCCTGTTTGTTTCCTCACAGCGCTAGCCTCCTCATAAGCAGAGGTCATGTTAGTCTTGTTCAGGGCTCGTCACTGAGAACCTAGGAAGCGCTTAATACTAGTCGAGTTAATGAATTAAATCCATTCCTCCATCCGTCTAGTCATATTTATGATGGAAGCTCCCCATCACGTATAACACCATTTCTCAGGGCATCTCGTTCGGAGTTCTAGTTCACAATATTAGGAACAGAGGTAGTAGTTGAGAACGTAGGCTCTGGGGCCAGGCTGCATGGCCGGTCCAGGTTTCACTACTTACTAGTTGCGTGATCGCAGGTAAGTTATAGGAGAAAGAACCTCCCTGTGCCTCAGTTTCCAAACGTGGAAACTGGCATCATCATAGTATCTCTCTCCAAGACTTGTAAGCGTTTGACGTCATGCCAGGTGGATCGTGTTTTTACATGTGTTGGCTACTGGTGTTTTCCCTATGCAGGCCAGCCCTGGGAGCCAGGCCTATAACTCCTTTCCTCCCGTGCCAGATCCCCAAAGGAACGAACCCGCGAAAGGCAAGCGGTGCCTGCAGAGCATCGGGGTGCCTCTGTGCTAGCCCCTGGGGGGCTCTAGCGTCTCTACTGGAGTTGCATTCTGGGGAGATTTTTCCTTGCTGTACAGCCTCCCAGAGTGATTCTCTGGCCCTTTCCTGCTGGACACTCTAGAGCGGACTCTTGTTTACAGTTGAGCATGTTAACGGATGAAGACATCAATACTGAGGTAGGTAGGTAGGTAGCTGCACTAAGTCTGCCGGACTTGTGGGTCCAAAGATGGTTCCCAGACTTCTGTGCCCGGTACTTTATGGTTTTTTTTTTTATTTTTTATTGTTATGTTAATCACCCTACATTACATCATTAGTTCTTGATGTAGTGTTCCATGATTCATTGTTTGTGCATAACACCCAGTGCTCCACGCAGAACGTGCCCCCCTTAATACCCATCACCAGGCTGACCCATCCCCCCACCCCCCGGTACTTTACGTTTATTATTTCATTCACTCCTTATACAGACCTGAGAGGCAGTTATTAATAATCCTCTTTTGCAGATGAGAGAACCAACTCAGAGAGGTGAAGTGACTTGACTAAGGACGCATAGCCAATGAGTGGCAGAGCCAGGAATTGAGCTCACGTGCAGCTCCGCATTGCTCTCTCTCCGCATTGCTCTGGCAGGATTTTCTCCTCCAGCACTTGAGGCTGTCTGGGAAGACAGCCCACATCTCAGCTCTGCCTAGATGGAAGAGATTATGGGAGTGTGCCCCTCAGCCAGAAAGATAGACAGGTCTGGGCTGCCTGGGAGGAGCTCCAGCACGGGGAGGGGACCTGACTGCTCCTTGCCTGGCTCAGTACTTCAACGGGAGAAGCCCTCCTCCCCATTGCCCTGTAAACCAGAAACATTTTCACTCTGAAGTCTGAGCCCAACTGTCACCGGGTGGCCTGATTCCCGTGGGAATGTGGAGATGGGAAACATCTGGGGCTGCTGCAGTTGCCAGGCAACACCCAGCTCCTCACTCACTAGAAAGAGTCAAGGAGGCTGCCGATGCTGTCAGAGATTGGAACTGATGCCCGGAGACCTTGATTCTGGTTCTGACTTGCAGTGTGATCTTGGGCAAGTCCCTGCCCCTTTCTGGGACTCAGTCCTACCCGCCCCCCCACCCTTGTTTAAAGAGTGGTCGGACCACGTAAGCAACAAGATGAGTGGACACTAGAGAGTTGGAATCAGATGAGAGGGCATGGCCAGAGCCTCAGGGGCTGGTCATGGGTGAAAGCAGACTTGGTTCTCCTTCTGTCTGTCCTGTGCTAGCCTGCCCTGGCCCTGGTTACCAGCTGAGGGTAAGGGACGTTGCCTTTCTTACCCCCAAGCTGACTCAGTCCACCCAGGCTCCATCCCAGGCCCACTTCGGCAGCTCAGTCTGGGAATCATCTTTGGACCCACAAGTTCGGCAGACTTAGTGCAGCCACCTCCTACCCGGTATGGGGGGCTTTCCTGAGTTCCCCCCAAAAGGAAACTTTCCTGAACACCCATCAGAGGCCCTTCTGATGCTGTTTGCAGTGTCCTCACTGATGGTAAACCCTGAGGGTGGTGTGTTGTGCAGCCATCAGCCGAGTTAACACGTTGCATTTCACAGCCACTACAAAAAATGACGGGGGTTGCCATTTGCTGGGCTCAGCCCTGCGACACGTGCTTTGTGTCTGTGATCTCCTTTAATCCTCATACAATCCAGAGGGGTGGAAACGCAGGCCCGTGTTTTACAGATGAGGAAATGGAGCTTCAGAGAGGTGAAATGACTTGCCCAAGGTCCCAGTAAATGACGGAGTCAGGACTCACACTCAGAGCTGGTGCCACCGTCTGGGGGTTCAAACCATGATAGGGTGCTATTCCTCCACAGTCCTGGAAGGACTGTGTCAGAGCTGGAAGGGCTCAACCTGCCCTCAGTCCCCACTTTAAAGATGGACAAATCAAGACCCGGAGAGAAATGACTGGCCCAAGGTCACCATAGCAAGCCAGCCTCAGAGCCGATTCTAGGACCACTCCCCGCAAAGCCTCACCACACCGGTCCAGAAAACGGAGAGGGCCCCAGGCATAAACAAGAAATCCTGTTTTAAGAATGTCTCCAGCATTTCCTAGGAAGTGGAACAGTGCCTAGGGTTCACAGATGATGATGTCCTACAGGTCTCAGAGTTAGGGCTGGAGTCCTAACCCTCCTCTAGGCAGCAAGGGGGCTGCGGGTGTTACTCTCTGGGGCCTACAGAGGAGGCATCATCTCTAACCATTTGCTGAGGTGGTTTGTGTGCCCAGAATATTCTCCTTCTCAGCTGCTTTGGCTGGTTAATGCCCACCTGTCCTTCAGGTGTCAGTTCAATGTAACTTCCTCTGGGAGGGCCTCTGCGAGCCCCCACAGTCCCCCAGCCATAGTCTCATGAGTCCAGCTCTTTTCCATAATAGCCCTGACCACAACGTGCCCTGTGGACTCACCGCAGAGGCACATGTAATGAATACCAACTTCAGAACTCACCTTCCGACCATGACCTGCAGCTGCACCCCTGGAATTTGGTATTACCCTTACAAAAGCAAGCTAGTCTTTTAACACTCACTAAGATGATGATTGCTTAATATAAAAACAGATTGGAATCACCCCTGCAGCGTCCAGGAGCACCCCTGAATGCTCTGCTCGATCTCAATTCATCCGTAAAGATGGGGTCTATTTCTTAGGGTCAGAGCAGCGTTAATGTCCCAGTATCTCAAGACAGCTTTTCCTTTGGTTACCTCCTTCAGCCCAGGTCTCAGACCCAAGCATGCAATAGATTTATTGTGCATTACAGGTAATTTAAGGACTTTTGAGTGTAATTTTGAATGATATGCCCTTTCCACCGGAGGGCTGACTTTAGAGGTGAACCTCCTCCGGAGACAATCCTCACCATGTGAGAGAGTATTGAATTTCTATCCCCCCTCCCACCGCTAGACCAGAAGCCCCAGGAAGATCTGTTTGGCTCATCTCTCTGTACCCATATCCAGCACCATGCTGGGCACAGAGCATGCACCCAGTAAGTGTTTATGGAGGGAATGAATCACGTTTGTTTACTTGTGGAAATAAGACCAGCGTGAATCTGTGTGGGTCTAGGTGGCCGTAGGTGCCCTCACTGCTCAAGGCTGAAAGCCACTTAAACATCTATTTGCACTTGCTCTCATGCATACACAAGGCCAGAAGCAGTGTGAGTGTGAATGTGTGTCTATTTATTTGCTCACACAGATATGTGAAAACCAGACACAGTTTTCTATTTGGGGCAGTTACATTTGTATCAATTTCATATTGCTTCTGTAACAAATTGCCATAAATCTAGTGGCTTAATACAATGACAATTTTATGGTCTCACAGTTGGAGGTCAGAAGTCCAAAATCAAGGTGTTGGCAGGGCTTGCATTTCTTCTGGAGACTCTAGGGAAGAATCTGTTTCCTTGCTTTTTTAGCTTCTAGAGCTGCATTCCTTGGCTTGTGGCCCTTCCTCCATCAGCAAAGCCAGAGGCACAGCATCTTGAGATCTCTCTCTCTTTGTGTTTCTGCCTTCACACATTGCCTCCTCTCTTATAAGCACCCAGTGATTACATCAGCCCCACCCTGATAATCCAGGATGGTCTTCCCCCTTTTTAAGCTCCTTAATTTAATCACATCCGCAAAATCACTTTGCTGTATAAGGTTATGTTCACAGGTTCAGGGGATTAGGACCTGATACCTTTGGGTGGCCATTGTTCAGCCCACCTTGCTCCATTGAGCAAGACACTCAATTCGTGTTTGATGAATTGCATCATAAGAAAGGGAAGAACTGCTGTCCCAGCAGAGAGCCCACAGCATGAGAACCTGGGGCTGGAAGAACTGAGAAATTCTGGGCATGGTATAACCCAAAGTCCCTCCAACGTGATATCATCCTCACCTCCCCCCAGGTATTGCCGTTGCTGTGCCCCTGGAATTCTGGTGACACCTGCCCCAGCCTCTTCCGGGCATCAAATTTTTTGTTCTTATTTTAGATCTTGAAGAAACAATTTACAAGTTTGTTACCAAACAAGAGAATCTTATTTGTTTATCAATTAATCGAACAGAAGAACTGATTGTTTTGATTAAGCATGAACTTTGGAGTCTAGAAGACCTGGATTCAAACCCGGGTTCTGCCACTTACTAGCCATAAACAATAATTTTACCTCTGGGAGGGGCCTCAGATGATATGTGTTGTTTTGTTTGTTTTTGATCGGTAAAATGGGGATAATAACAGAACCTCCATCGTAAGGTAGTTGTGAGAAATAAGATAATGTAGATTGTGGTTTTCAAAGTGTGGTTCCAGACCAGCTCCATTAATATCACCTGTCAGTTAGACCCATCCCTGATATATTGAATCAGAGACTCTTAGGATGGGGCCCAGCAATCAATGTGGCAACAATCTTAACCTTTCAAGTTATAGTTAGAAAAGTATATAAATATATTCCTTACTTATATATATATATATATATATATATATATACCTTACTTCTATGTATGCCTATATATAATTATATTATATATTGTATAACATACCATATGTTACCTATACACTTAACATAATTAATATAATACATATACTTAATATATATTATATAATATGTAATTAATATATATTATACTATATATAATGTGCTAGGCATAAGGAGCCTGACACACAATAAGCACTCAACAAATGGTTCTCATTATTCTTATCACCAATGTCTCTTATTGATAGTTCTAGCACATTCTCTGAGATGTTGAATTGGGTATGTATCTCTCCCCCTTCATATCCTACCAACACTGTACATGTTAGGGAGGTCTCCTACTGCAATCTGTCACCCATACAGCTGCCCTTTAATGAAGTGTTCTTCCTGCTTCTCCTTGCTCACTATTTCTCTTCTTAAGCCCCCTGGCCAAGCCCTGCCCATACCTGCATGCCAATTTTCCATGCATTGTAAAGACCTCCCCTATGTGTCTCTTCTCCAAGGTACCTCAGCTGTGCTTAGGGCTCTCCAGCATGTCTGAGCCTCAGATGAGGGCTGACCAGTCCTGAGGCGCAGGGTAAGTTTCCTTCACTAATCTGGGACCTATGTTTCTCCTTGTCTGTTTGGCTTTGGCAGCTACTTCTGCTGCTGACTCACTCTGCTCGGAGTTTGACCAAAACCCCCAGGCCTTTTTCTCAGGAACTGCCTGAGCTCTGGTGGCTTGGGTCACCCCAGTCATTGACATGTGCAATTCATTTCTTAAAAATAACATCTGTTTTCGAATTACAAGAGTAGTACATCCGTGGTGCAGTCATTTAGGAAACAGAAAGGGGGAAAAAAAACCGCTGATAATGGTCACTTCTAAATGGACCGATTTTCAAAAGTGATCCTATATTTTTGTAATCAAGAAAACCCCACACACACTTAAGCAACTTTCATTTCTGGGGGAAGAAAAGGAATTGGAGAAAACAAAACTAATGTACATGGGGTGGGTGGCCCCTGGTGGCTCAGCCAGTCAAGGGTCCAACTCTTGATTTCTGCTCGGCTGGTGATCTCAGGGTGGTGAGATTGAGCCCTGCATGGGGCTCCTCGCTCAGTGGAGTCTCCTTGAAATTCTCTTTCTCTCTCCCTCTGCCCCGCCCCCCACTCACACATGCACCCTCTCTAAAATAAACAAGCAAATAAATAAATAAATAAATAAATAAATAATAAATAAAATCTTAAAAAAACTAATGTACATGGGGATAATTGTGAATTCTAGCATATATAGATATCTCTGGTCTCATATACAATTCAAACATGTGTCAGTGTATAACACTGTAAACTCATCTCCCAGAGACTGCCATTGCTAATATTTGGGGTATAGCCTCCAGGACTTTACAGCTAACATCCTGTATGTTTAAACTTAAATTTAGGTCTAGGGGATGCAAACTGGTGCAGCCACTCTGGAAAACAGTATGGAGGTTCCTCAAAAAGTTAAAAATAGAACTACCCTACGACCCAGCAATTGCACTACTAGGTATTTATCCAAAGGATACAAACATAGTGATTTCAAGGGGCACATGTACCCCAGTGTTTAGAGAGGCAATGTCCACAATAGCCAAACTATGGAAAGAGCCCAGATGTTCATTGACCGATGAATGGATAAAGAAGATGTGGTATATATACAAAATGGAATATTACTCAGCCATCAAAAAGAACGAAATCTTGTCATTTGCAAGCACATGGACAGAACTAGAGGGTATTATGCTAAGTGAAATGTGTCAGAGAAAGACTAATACCATATCATTTCACTCATATGTGGAGTTTCTAAGAAACAAAACAGATGAATATAGGGAAAGGGAAAGAAAAATAAAATAAGATGAAAACAGAGGGAGAGAATCTTAATCACAGGAAACAAACTGAGGGTTGCTGAAGGGGAGGTCGGTGGGGGGCTGGGGTAACTGGGTGATGGGCATTAAGGAGGGCACCTGATGGAATGAGCACTGGGTGTTATATGCAACCGATGAATCACTAAATTCTACCCCTGAAACTAATAATAGAGTATATGTTAACTAAATTGAATTAAAAAAAAATTTAAAAAAGAAAAAAAATTTAAATTCAGGTCTAAACTTAGCACTGGATTTGGAGATAGACCTGGTTCAAATTCTGGCTCCCATATTTATTGGTTGTATTACTTTGGACAATTTATTAAATCTCTTGGAGGCTCAGTTTCCTCATCTGTAAAATGAAGGTGATAATATCTATTCCCCAGGATTGCGGCCAACTTGAAAATTAATGGAAATAAAACACACAGTAAGCGTCTGCGAAGAGCTTATATTGGGGTTATTACTATTATTAACCGTTCACCTGGTCACCTGCTGTTCCCCTCCAGATCCAGGTCAGATGCCGCTCTTCTTTCTAGTCTTCCCTGGCGGCTCCCACGCCTCCGGCTCCCTTTATCTTGCTGCTGTCCCGTGTCCATCTTTCTGTTACAGCATCAGACACACACTGCTGTGCCCCCTTACAATCTGAAGCTCCTCTGGGGGGGAGAGACTATGTCTTCCTTGTTCATTTCTGTGTCCCCGGGGCAGGGTCCAGCAGAAGGCGTGACCCAGAGTGGCTGTCAGAATGCATCAAATGAGAGAATTAGAAGGGGCTGGATAAGAATTTGTTAGGGAATGGATGAATAAACATCGGGAAGACTGAATGCGTGAATGGACGAATGTATGAATGACTCGGGAGCGGCAGGCGTCGCCCCCTAGGGTAACCCTCTTTTCTCGGGGAGGGGGGGAGCGAACCCTCTTCTCCCTGGTAGGTCTCGTCAGGTCGGGGGCGGGGATCCTGCCCGGCCCAGGCCGGGGCGGAAGTCCCGCCCCTCAGTAGCTGGGGTGTTGCTGGGGGCGGGGCCTTTCGAGGTCGGGGGCGGGGGGTGGGTGTCAGAGGCGGGGCCGGACGGGGCCGGGGCGGGGCCGGGCAGGGCCGGGCGGGGCCGGGCGGGGCTGCAAGGGTCAGGGAGGCCAGCCCCGGCTGGGGGAGGCGGGGCCGGAGTCTGTGCACCCACACAGCCAACCCCCCCACAGTCTGCGGCCCCACCCGAGGCGTGCTCTCTGGAGGGGCCCCTGCCTAGATGGCCAAGAAACTGCTACCTCAGGGGTGGGAGGCAGCAGCCGGGCCAAGTCCGACCCCAGCCAGCTAGTTCACTTGCTGTGTGACCTTCGTTGACACGGGTCTCCGTCCCCGCTCCAATTTCCCCCATCCGCTTTGGCATGATAAAGTCAACTCTTTCCCAGGCAACCTCCAAAAAAAAAAAAAAAAAAACCCGAAAGCAAAACCAAAACCTGATACCTGACACCACTGAATAGATCTTTAGGAGGAGCAGACAGCTGAGTCAGACGGAAAAGTCGCCTTACCCAGCTCCTTCCCAGCCTTCGGTTTCCTTATCTATATAACGGGTCGACAGTAACTGCTCCCACGCCCACAGGAGGGCCGCGCGACTCGAAGGGGCTGTGGTACGTAAACTGCTTTGCAAGCGTTGGGAGCGAGTTACTCTCACTCTCGGAGGCCCGGCCCTTCCTGAGGCCAGCCCCGCACACCGCCGCTCATCGAGTGGCAGGGGCAGGGTCAGAGGGCCGCCGCCTGGTATATTCCTGAGCCCATTCCACTGCAGCTCGAGAAGCTACGCTAGGACCTCTGTGTTGAGGGCCTCCTGGCCTCAGGCCTGCGGGGAAGGAAGTTTTTCGAGAAGGAAATGGTTGTGGTAAGACAGAATGATGGAGCAACTTCGCGGGGATGCGGGTGAAAAGCTCCCTGCTCCAGGCGTGTTCTGGTCGTGAACATGGGGCAGCCACCGAGTGGCTGAACACCAGAAAGTACCTGGTGTTCACCCAGCACTTCATAGGGCAGCAGCAAGCCTTAGCTTGAGGAGCCTCAGGCTAGCCACTCGGGCCTCAGAACCTTCCTCTGCTCAGAGCCGTTTCCCAGGGTTACACAGAGGCTAGTCCACCACCCAAGCCTCTCTTCTCCTCCTCCAAAGGACGGCCCTGGGAAATAGCCTTGGGAGTTAGCTCCCAGCTTGCCAGGTGTCGTGGGAGGGCTTTCCCCTCTCTGGGTCTCAGTACTGGGTGAGAGTGAGTTGTATCTCATCATCCAGTGGCGTGATCTTGAACCCAAGATCTGGTGACCAAGACAAGTAATTTTGTAAACTCTGGGGTTGGGGACAGTAGAAAGGCCCAGTCCCGTGGACAGATGAAAGGACACCCAGGATAGTTGGAGGGCTTGATCACTATTCACTGCACAGCTTGGAGAAGACCCAACCTTCCTGTGTTTCTCCTTCCTCATTGGCAAAATGGGGACATTCCCTTTCAGGCCTCTCGTTCCTTTTTTGTAAAACAGGAGGGGGATGGGCTCCAAGGGTCTCGGGTCCTGTGATTCTGCTTCCTAGCTGTGACCCTGGGCAAGCCACTTCACCCCTCCATCTTAGAAATGTTTTAGTCTCTCCATCTGCCCAATGGGCATTTTACCCCTCCCCACTTCTCAGGGTTACTGAGTTCAAATGGGGTGAACAGGAAGAAAGTGGACACTGATATAGGCACAGTCCAGCTTCATCTCCCCCCACTTCCTGAGGAATCTGGGGTGTGCTGTTCCTTTGGTGCTGGCTGGAAGTGACCTTTGGAATCCATCCCCCTGAAGTTCTTCTGAAAGAGCTTCGGTGGCTCTCTATTGCCCAAACGGGATCAAGGACCAACCTCAGTGTCCATTCAAAACCCTCTCCCACTCATACGTGATTCTCCTCACCCTCCAGGACACACCAATAACATCCTCAAACAAACCTTCTTCCCCCAGCCCTTAATTCGTGATTTCAGGGTCCCAGCTGTACTTGTCATCAAGATCTGCTCTTCCTCCAACTGTTCTCGAAATTAGAGAAGGCTATCCTCACATACCCAGGAGCTGAAGCCTGGAACCTGGAGGGTGTTATCCTCAACGCCTTTTCCTCCTCACCCACATTTATCCTAGCCCACATCATGAAGATTCTGTTCTCTGGGAGTCCATCCCCTGTGTCTCTCATAGGTACCCCCAGGACTTTGTGGCACATTACTGAATAGCCACACACCTTCGCTATGCTGGGCCCTGTGCTGACGCTCGGGGCACAGAGGTGGGTCAGTCTTTATCCTTAGGGGCCCCAGGCCAGTGGGGAGAGGGTCACGTAACCACTCTCCTGGACTTGCCTATTCAATCGCTTTACATTTTAAGCCCCTACACAGGAGAACATGGTAAGACCTACAAACATGGGTGGGAGAGAACTGGCCTTCTCCCTCTCTGGGTCTCTGTTTTGCCATCTGCATAATGGTATGGAATGGATTCGAAGAAAAGATGGGTGGGGGCTTTTCCAGTTCCAACAATCTTGGAAGCAGCGATTCTCCAAGCCAGGGAGCAGGAGGGGGAGGGAGGGAGATGGGAGACCTAGACACAGCTGCTCAGCTGCCCCCTGACTAAGGAGGAGGGGGTCCCACTCCTGCCAGGCCGTTCCTTGGAAGTCCCACCCCCTTGCCCTCACCTCTCCTGCCAAGGCAGTGTAAAGCCTTTGTAAAGCCTTGCCTGAAACAGAGAAGCTGCTGGTTAGCTCCTTCCCAAACCCTGCTGGGCTATCTGGCCCACTGCCTAACCTGGCTGGTGACCGGCTGCTCTCTCCGGCCGGCATGGGGCTGGAGTCCAGGCTGGGAAAGGAGAGCCGCGGATCTCTGCCCCAGGGCTTCTGCAGTGAAGAGTCTGTGAATCGGACAGACCTGGGTTTGAACCCAGCCCGGCCACTTTTTAGCTGTAGGGCTGTAATATTTCATTTTATGTGTCAGCCTGACCGGCTCACAGGGAACTCAGACTTGTACCAGCACTAAGTGAAAACAGAGGCTTTGGGCAGTTTGCTGACTCACTCGGAGCCTCTATTTTGAAATTTGTAAGAAATGGAAATCATAATTCCTTGCACAAGTACCACTCCCTCCTTTAGAATTCCCATTATTTATGGAAAAGAGCTCTGAGTCTTCTTTGCAAGCATTTCACTGCTCTTCTCCACCCTGCCCCGGGCCGCCTTGCGAAGGCTCATTTCCCCATCACTGACTGGATGGGCTAGCTAGACACCGTTCCCTTTCCAGCCCCCCCCCCCCAGCCTTTGCACCAGCTGTTCCCTTCCCGTAAAACGCATGCCTAGTCTTGCCTTTTGTCTAGCTGGTAAACTCTCACGCACCCCTCAGGGGCCATCTCGGAGGTGTCCTCTTAGAGCCTTCCCTGACTCCCTTAGGAGTTGTCTTTGCGGTGCCTGGCACAGCCCTTGGCTGTCACATTATTTATGCCATGCTGGGGGCGTGGGGCTGTGTGTCGTCCTCCCCGGACTCTGAGCTCCTCGTCTATGTACACAGGAGGGTGATGGTTTCCCTTTCTTTGCGTCGCTTCAGTGTTTTTCAGTTTACGAAGTACTTTTTCAGATCCATGATTTCACTTAAAGTCACAGCAACAGCGGAAAGGAGGCAGAGCCAGGATTATAAACCCCCAGTTCATCCCCAAACAGGGCTTTTTTAGAAAGAAAAACTTGGGGGGGGGGTCGGGAGCAGGGTTTGGCTCCCGAGGCCTACAGCTCAGCAGGGGCTGGAAAGGCAAGGCCAGGTTGGGTTGGGAAGGGTGGGCCCCAGGCTGGCAGAGGGTGTGAGGGCAGGTGGAGGCCACAGGAGAGGGGCAGGTCTGATTCCAGATGTGTCCCTCTCTGTGGGGTCCTGGGCAGCTCTCCTCTTTTCTCCATCTTTAATCTTTAGCTCCATAAAATGTTGCTTGGAAGGCCAATGTGGAAGGCACAAGATAATCATGGGGTGAGGGCCCTGGGAATGAAAGGCCCTGAGGAACTTCACAGACGCAGCAAATACGTGCACCCAGATGGACTCAGACACTCTAGCTGTTCCTGTCTTTCTCACGACTCATCTGTTATTGTGAGGACCCCCATCCCCGGGGCCAGAGTATCCAAAGACCCTTCATCAGAACTCGAAAATCCTCTCCTGGAGGGCCCAGAGACCCTCCCACTGGGCCCAAAGAGACCCATCCCAGTTCAGGGCTTGAGGGCCCAGTGCTAAAAGGCTTAGAGCTTCCTACAGTAGATAGGCCTTTCTGATGGTGGTGCCCACATCCCCTGGGGAGGACTATGTGAACTTTGTGTGGGGCTCATGCTCTATTTCATTCAAAAGCAGTGCTGTTTGCATGCTCAAGGGCAGAAAGAACCACAATCCAGTGCCTGCTGTGAGCTCTGACTGAGCAAGGCTGGGGAATCTGCTTGGGGTTGCTAGACTCCCTCAGGCTCAGCATGGGGCTGTCCCCAAGTCAAAAATATCTCTTGGGTCGTTCTCACGTCCCTCCAAGAAGTTCTTTTCCAGGAAAGTCCCTTGGGTGTCTGTCATCCCAGGGATGGCCTGACCCAAGGCAAAGCCAGGAAAGACAGCAGTGATTTTCCTCCACGATTTTACCGTGTAGCTCAGAGCCCAGGGATGTGGGTTCTTGTCCCAGTTCTGACTTGCTGTGTGGATGGAGGTGAGTCATTTGGACCTCCTAGGTTTCAGTTTGCCTCTGAGTGGGGATTGTGGGCCCCACCCCACAGAGGATCCAGTAAGATCAAAGATATGGACATTCCTTGCTGTTGACATTTGAATGATGGGGGAAGATTATTGATGGGAGGTGGCGGGCTGGCAGTCAGATCCCCCTTCTGGCCAGATGATCGTGGACAGGCTTCACCCGCACTGCTTCATGGAGGAAGCCGGCTGCTCCGCGTCTCAAGTTAGAACAGCAACAACACTTGCTTAGGAATAATGCTTTTCCTGTCTGCCCAGAGAGGCCGGCTTCCTGTTATAAAGCTCTCCAGCTAAATATATTTTTCTAAACCACCCAAATAATCGTAAATAATTCATCATTGGCACCCCGACATGTTTAGCGCCTGTCCTCTCAGCCAGACTATGGGCTCCAGGCAGGAACCCTGTCTGACCTGTCCTCCAGAGGTCAATATGGGGTCTGACCCATAGGTGCTCAGGAACTGTTTCTGCAGGTTCTTGGAGTTCAGAGGCTCACTGGGCTGTGGGAGGAGCCCAGAAGATAGAGGATGAGGCCCACAAGCCTGAGGGGTCTGCGTGAATGGGTTGCTCTAGGAAGGTCTTTCTCTGAGACCAGAGGGGAGGGAGCGGCCCAGGAGGTGGGATGGCTTTGGCATCAGGGGAAGGGAGGAGGTGGTGAGGGCAAGCTGAGATTCCAGAGGCTTTACCTACGCCTCCACCTTACCCCACCCCCCCCCCCGGCCCCCCAGATGCCTGTGAGGCCTGTGGGTGGGCCCTGCTCTTTCTAGCCTGGGGTAGCCTGGGAACCTTCAGACGTGGCTCTGCAACTGGTGCTTACTTCAGCCCCTTGCTGCCTCTGGCCTGCCCCTTCAGGTCATCCCCTCGTACTGACACCCGCTCCCCTCCTGGCATCTGCCACGCGGAGCATGCTTCTTCCTCCACAGATCTGGTCCTTTCTCCCATGAGACCTTTGTACACACTGTCCCCTCAAGAGCAGTGCACACCCCTTCTCTGCCTGGAAGGTGCAAGACACACTCAGCTCCACGCTCTGCTGTTGGGAAGTCTTGCCGGCCACTGCAGGGAGAGTGAGTGGCTCCTGCCTTGGGGCCCCCTAGCCTCTTGGGTCTCCTTCTCTCTACACAGTTCAGGACCTACCACACGGGGCTGTGAATGGTTTCCTATCTGTCCCCAACCCCACAACCACCTGGGAACCACTTGAAGGCAGGGATCAGCTCAGCTCCCCATGGCGGCCCCGCGCACACAGCACAGGTTCTGGCGCTGAGGAGAGATCCTAAG
Source organism: Callorhinus ursinus (assembly GCF_003265705.2). Lineage (NCBI taxonomy): Eukaryota > Metazoa > Chordata > Mammalia > Carnivora > Otariidae > Callorhinus > Callorhinus ursinus. The sequence goes on along the minus strand of NW_027397080.1, from coordinate 12,019,670 downwards.
TCACTGAGGGCCTGGGTTTCTTGGCAGGAGAGACTACTCTGCAGTAGCCACAGTATCTGAGGCAGTATGTGGCCAGAAGATCAAGGACAAGGGCAAGCTTATTTATTCACCGTCTAGGAAACAGAGGTTCATGAAGGGGTAGGGATTTGCCCAACATCCCATAGCACATCAACAACCAAGTGAGGCCCCAAGCCCAGGGGTCCCGATGCTTGGTCCCTAGCTCTGGGCTGTAGCAGCCATGCACAGTGTCCCTGCAGCAAGCCAGGGTGCCTGGAGGCCCCAGGGGCCCTGGCCCGGCAGCTGCTCATTCCACACTAGCTCAGCCCTTCTGGCCGGGCTCTCAGCCAACTGCAGCACGAGGCTCTGTCTGGCTGCCCCGGCCAAAGGTCGCTGTCAGCAATTTGGGGAGGTGACCAAGCCACTTCCCTCTGGGTGCCTCAGACACGCACAGCGAGGCCTGGAACAGTGTCTCCACTGGGCTATGGGCTCTTCCAGGCGGACAGTGTCCTCCTTGCCAACCTGATTAAAACTAAGCTAACAGTCTGAAGAGCACACAGCAGAGTCTTGTAATATGCACTCAACAAACATTCACTAGCATAGCATCATTATCACTACTGTGATAACGAGGAGCATCCAGGTGGCCCTGCAGGATGTGCATCCAGGCTCCCCCGCCTACAAAGTTAAGCAAGGTACTTAGCTTCATTATGCCTCATTGTTTTAATCTTTAAAATAGGACTGTGGGAGAATTAAATCAGTTACTATGTGAAGGGTAATTAGAACAGGGCCTGTAAGGAGTGATCACTGGAAAAGTGTTACCTGTTGTTATTAAGTGGCTCAAATCCCTGGACTAATAGAGCAGCTTCCTCCCTGGACTCTATCCCCTCTCCTCAGCATTAAAACACAGACTGACCACGTCATCCCCCTTCTCTGTTTGCGAAGCTCCAATAACGGGCTCGAAGACCTGTGTCCAAACTCCTCCGCATGAGGCTCGAGTCTGCTCCTCCTTTGCCCCCGGCTGCTTCCCTGGCCTCATCTCCCAGCCCCCTCCCATGCCTCCCAGGCTCCAGTCAAAACAGACCCTTGCTGTCTCCGGAGCATGCTGCGCTTTTTCATGCCTCAGTGCCTTGTACAAGCTAGAGTCTTTCCTTCTTCTGCCCCCAGAAAGCCCCTGCTTGACTCTCAAGGCCCAGTTGGGATGGTGACTCTGCAGGCCTTCCCCATGGCGCCCAGGTGAAGTCGTCGCTCTGTCCTGTGTTCCCACCATATCACTCGACACTGCGATTACCTGCTGACATGTGAGTTTCTCCCTGGACTGCCCTGTGCTTCTTGTATTCTTTTTGTCTGGCTCAGCACCAGCAGGCCGGAGCGGAAGTGGATGACTTCCAGCCACCCATCCAGATGCAGCTCTGGGTCTGTTAATGTGCTGGGCACTGGGGGAGTAGAGGCTGAGGCTTGCTCTTTGTCCCTGAAGGAGCCCCAGTCATTTGGGGAGGTAGGACAAATCTGTGTATTTATTTTAATTTAATGTAATTTTATTTTATTCTATTCTATTTTTTTTTTTTAAGTCTCTGTATTTATAAATAGAAAAGTGCCAGGTTGCTTGAGTTGGGTGCGGGCCCAATGACATTTCCAGGGGATGAACTGGAGGTTGCCAGGTGGGTGTGGAGAGGCAGGAGACCCAGGGAGAAGACATGGTGGAGTTGATTTCGGGGACCTCTTAGTGGTTCTGTTTTGCTGGAGCATAAAATAGAAAGGGGAGATGGAGCTCGACAGGCCTCTGTGTGGCCAGCTACTGAGTTTAGACTTTGTCCTGCTGGTGACATCCCTCCCCTGTCCCCTATTCTAGGAACTCTTGGCCTGGGGAGGGATTTCTAGGGCATTTCTTTGTTTCCCACAGGAGCCTTGAATGCTCAGATAGGAGCCTAGAAGGGATAAAGCAGTCCAATTTGTAAAACCTGTTTATCTGACACAAACACTTTCTCCCCAGTGACTGCCTGGCAAACTCCCACTCATCCTTCACGCTGTGCCTCAGAGGTCCCCTTCTTGGAGGCCTTCCACAACCCGCCCCCCCCGCCCCGGGCTGGGTTTCTCATTCCCTTCTTCCTACCTTTTCTTCGTCTCTGATTTTAGACCTGTCTCCCCTGTTAGATTGGGAGGTCCCTGAGGGCAGGCACCATCTCGTTCATTTTTGTTTCTGGGTCCAAAGGGCTCAGCACAAACAAGAGTCAACTTTTTAGTAAGTTTAAGGTGCACAGCAAGATGGCTTGATTCAATTCATTTTTTGAATCGATAAATGTGGTGGTATTGCTGTGTCTGCTTTGCAGATGAGAAAACTGAGGCTCATCATGGAAGTGACACATAGAAGACTGCATAGTAAGGGGCAGAAGCAGGACTGAGCCAGGTTTGGGGAGTCCATCCGGTGGGGAAAGAAGGCATGGCTTCGGATGGCTAAGGCTGGAGCTTGGCACACTTTCAAAGGAATCATGCCTCGGTTCTGATCCCTGTTGCCCTGCCAATGGCAGGCCTGAGAGAGCAGGGGAGAGACATACATTGGGCACATACTGTGTGAAGACCTAGCTTGGGACACTTTCACATAGAGAACTCTATTTTATTCTGATAGAGGCATCACCACCTCAATGTACAAGAGAGGAAACTGAAGGGCACAGGAGGGAAGTGGCTTGTCCACCATCTCCCAGTGAGGGAGAAGCAGAGCCGAGATCTGAATTCCAGGCTCAGTGTCTCCGCACCTGGGGGTCAGGGGCTCATGTGAACAGGAGCCCAGTGAGGACTCTGGAGAGGGGAAGACCGTGTAGTTTTGGGTGGGACTGGGGTCCCACTCCTAGGTTGTGTCCTCTGGCTCTGGAGGCACCTCCACCTTGCAGTCTGGGCCTCTGCCCGGGGCTGTCACTCCCGCTGCTCTCCTGGTCTCCCCGGAGCCTTGCGGGACTGCATGGTTGCCACTGCAGCCTGCGGCTTCCCCACACCTGAGCCAGCCTGAGCCAGAAGCAGGTGGCCCGGGGCCAGAGGAGCGGGGGGTCAGGTGGGGGTGCGATGGGGTGCGGGGAGTCTGACCTACAAGCCCTAGCCAGCACCCTGAGGGATGGGGGCTCTGGCCCACTCCCATCACAAGGTCACCGTGACTTCCTTTTTGTCTCTCAGCTGCTCTGAAGAGAAGGTGTGTGGACTGGGGTGTAGAAGAGGATAGGACCCCAAAGGCCCCGCTGGGTGGGGCTGGCATTTCCACGTCTCACAGGCTACAATTCTGATAACAAAACCCCTCAATTCCTGCAGGGCCAGCAAGTGCCAGGTTCTGTGCGGAGAGCTCTATCGGGACTCATTTATTTCCCACAACAGCCCTGGGAGGTGGGCACGCTACAACCCCCACCACACAGATGAGGGAAATGAAGCTCCGAGAGGTTGAGGGACTTGCCCAGGGCACACAGCTAGGGCGCAGAGAGGCTGGGACTGGAGCTCAATCTAGCTCCGGAGCGAATAATGTACTTTTTAAAAAAGATTTTATTCATTTATTTGAAAGAGAGATAGCGAGAGAGAGCACAAGTGGGCAGAAGGAGCAGCGACTCCCCGCTGAGCGGGAAGCCTCAGGTGGGGCTCGATCCCAGGACCCTGAGATCCTGACCGGAGCCGAAGGCAGCTGCTTAACCGACTGAGCCACCCAGGTGCCCCGCAAATAATGTTCTAGCCATGTCATTTTTGCAGTCCAGACTCCGGGGTTCTAGGCTCAATTGCATTCTTGGGCAAGTCTCAACTTCTCTGGGCCTCAGTTTCTCCTCCTATGAAGTGAGAGGAGTGGGGCGCCTGGGTCTCATCTCAGCAAGGAGTCACTGAGATGATGCGTACAGAGGGTTTGGTGTGACGCGTGACACATGGGAAATGCTCAACACATCACCTTGGGATGCCCTTCCCTCCTCCCGCCCACCCCCTACTCCCTACCCCCTCCACGAAGCTGCCCTGCTGACTGCTGCAAGCCCTCACTCGCTGCCTCCTCCTCCACAAACTCCTGCGACCTTTGTGCTGCACAAATCGGCATGTTTGGTTGAGTTGGATTCCTGTTGCTCACCTCCCCAGGATCTAGACTGCTCTCACTTCTCTAGAGTCTCAATTCCCATTGGGAATTCACATGGTTTCAGGGAAGCTGATTCTACTTCCTCCTACCCCCCCACCCCTCATTCTAAGGGTGAGGCACATGCTCTGAGCTAAGCCACTGAACAACCTCTGCCCCTAAGGGTTAATCCCCAGGTGGGCAGGTGACCTTACTCAGTCCACAGTGAATCTCAGGAATTCTGGGACACAGATTCTATTTTCTCTGTGGCTCCAGGTGGTGTGGAGTACAAATGTGAGGTATGGAACTGCTGCAGCCATTTTGCTATCATAGGAGAAACCAGCCTGAGGATGACGCTGAGGGTGCAGAGCTAGGAGACTAGCAGAGAAATGGAGTTCTGATCAAACCGTGCCTGACTGCTGGGCTCCGATAGGCTTTTCAGTTTCATGAGCCAACAAATTTCCTTTATTGTTAAGTCGATTTTCTATTATTTGCAACTAAAATCAACCTGATTCAAACACTATCTAGTCAAACAATATTGTTACCAAGAGATATATTTATTCACTTATATATTGATTAGGCCTCTGCTCTACACCAAACACTATCCTGGGTGAGGAGTACTGATGTGGTCCCATCCTCCTCAAAGGCTTACAGTCCGATGGAAAGAATCAGGGATTAAAATGCCTGCCTTGGGGGCTCTGATGTATGTAACCTGCTCAGCATCCACCCCCCCTCCTTTAAATAGCAGAACCCTGACTTTTCTTTGGATACCATCTAAAGACCTGGTCAACTGACCAGGTGACTGGTCTCATTCAGTGAAGAGTCACTGACAGTGACTCATTCAGTGATGGGCATGAGAGTCAGCCCCGACACTGTAAGCTTTGAAACACAGGTCCTGTACTTCTGGGGCTTACTAAACTGGGGAAACATAAGGCTGGGGTTTCCTCAAGCTGAAAGAGTGCTAGGACTAGTTAATCTCCGAGTGCTGGTAGCAACTGACTTCTCTGACTTCACTCCTTCATTCAACCAGCTGTCAGTGCCTCCTCCCATGCCTGAGCCTGTGCTGTAAGATGGGGAAGGAGGGATGAAGAGAATGTGGCCGCTCCTTTTGAGGTCAGTCTAAAGAGAAGGACAAATGAATAGGTAATGTACAACACAGCGTAGCTAAACTAGGACTCACCAGCTTAGCTTCAAGGCATTCATTGTTGTTGTTAATTCTGTGACATGTTACACATAGGAAAAATTAGAAGACTCAAGAAAGGTTTAAAAATAAAAATCTCCTGGGGCACCTGCCTGGCTCTATCAGTGGAGCCTGCGCGGTTCTTGATCTCAGGGTCGTGAGTTCAAGCCCCACATTGGGCATAGAGATGACTTAAATAAACAAATTAAAAAAAAAAAAGAAAGAAAGAAAGAAAAAGAAAAATCTCCCTTAGTTCCACCACTCAGCTATGATCATGGTTAATATTTTTGTCCACAATCTTCCAGATGCTTTTCTATGTGCATACACTTAAAAAAAACCCCAACTGAATGCAATGTGGCATATTGAGTTAAATCCTGGAACAGAAGAAAGGGCACTAGTGGAAGAACTGGTAAAAACCAAATAAAGTCAGAGTCTAATAATGTCCCAATGCTCATCTCGGTTTTGGTAAATACCATGATTATGTTAACAGCAGGGGAAGCTGGGTGACGTGTATGCAGAAATCTCTGTGTGCTATCTTTGGAACTTTCCTGTAAACTTAAAATTATTCCAAAATAAAAAGTTTACTTAGAAAAAATGAACTCGTTCTCTATTGTTTTGTAATCTATGTTTATTCACTCAATAGTTTATCTTGAAATTCTTGTCTTAAAATGATTTATTTCATGATCGCGTACTATTCCATAAGTGAATCATCATAGCCTATCTCCCCTTTGTTGGAAATTTAGGTTGTTTCCAATTCTTATTGTTATAAAAAATGCTGCATATACTTATACTTAGTCATTTCCCTAGGATATACTAACAAAGTGGAATCGCTGAGCCAAAGCCGGCAGCTAGGAAACACACACTGAGCACCCAGACCATCAGTGTTCTCAGGCCCCCGAAATACATGAACTTGAGGCCTGACAGGCACACCGACAGAGAGGCACTGCTCTCATTCCTTTATTCTAGGGCAATTTCCAGAGGTTTTCATGGGATGAGCCAACAAATTCTCACCAGAGACTCTCTCAGCCCACTGTAGCACCTTCCTGGTGTCACGTCCAACTCAAGGGCGCACGGATCTAGCCCATCCCACGGTGCTGCTCGCGGCTCCCTCCTGTTCTGGCCTCCAGGAGGGCCGTTCCTGCAGGCAGCCACTGGAGTGGGCTGTGGAATAAGAGCAGGTAGCCCAGTCCCATGTGTGATTTCGACCACAGCCCTTGTTTCTGTCTTCAACGACAGAATGTCCTCCTCTCCGTGACCTTTGGTCATTGTGGGGGCCATGTCCATCACGACCCGGTAGGCTGCCACATCAGCAACCCTGAGGAGACTCAGATTCCCGGCCCCACCCAGGGGCACATCTGGCCACTCAGGAAACACCCCAGTGACGAGCAACCTGTTCTGGTCTGGTGCAGTACTCCAAAGGGGATGGAGGGCACTGGCACTGGGGAACAGGGATAAAGATATATGGTCTGAAACACCTGGTAGCCATGACAGGGTCCTTCTTTCCTTGGCAAAGAGCCATAGGAAAAAAGGTAAATAGGATCATTTACTGGGCTATTTTTCAATTTTATGGACCGTGCCTCCCATGGATGGGTGCTATGATCCTCCTTTTACGGATGAGTTCACCGAGGCTTGGAGGTTAAGCGGCTCCCAAGGCAAGTGGCGAGCTATGTCAGTGCCTAGATCTAACCACAGGTCATCTCTGTCACTGCAGAACCCATGACCACATCACTAGGCATGTGACTGAACACGGAGCTGACAGTAACACCAAGAGACTCCCTTCTTTTCGGTCCCACCACAGCAAAGGGTCACCCAACTCACGGTCAAAGCACTGATGCCGTGTGTTCGGGAGAGGTGGCAAATATGGCATGAGGGCCAAACTTAGAGCGGCCATCAACTCTGTGTACATATCCTTGTCTCTGGCTCTTCCAGGTTCTTGAGCGGAAAAAATTCCCTTCTGTTGTCCCTATGCTTCATTTGAAAACCACGGTTTCCAAGCACCCTAGGGGTTCACTAGGTAAAAGCAGCCCTTAGTACCTGAGGCCTCCGCCGGGAATGCCCTGCCCTCTGCGGGGAGCCACCCCAGTCCCACCCCCTCTGCCTCGAAGCTACCAGATCCTCTCTGCAGTCTCACCTCCCGTACCACGTAGTAGCCCTTTCTTTACCCCCCACTTCTTTCCTGGAATAGACTCAAGGCGGTTGGAAAGACTCAAGACATGTCCAGACACATTAACACGAAACAAAATGACTGAGGTTGGGTGAGGTGGGGGAGAATTTTATTAAGAAAGCCTGACAGAAGAAAGCATAGCATCGAACACAAGCGGTCTCCTCACAGCCAGGGCAAAAAGCAAAAGTAGAAAATGAAGCATTTCTTACCTAGCAGAATGCAGACCAACTAAACAGGAAGCAAAATGATCTCCTAGCTCTAAGCTTGGAGAAATCTGTCCCCAGAGTCTTTATCTGGGGGACCCCCTACATAACGTAATGATTTGCCCCATGGCAATTTTACCCCCAAAGTGCAGAGCCGTTCAGTCGGGGGGTTAGTGCACAGGACCTGGCCCTGCCCCTGCCGTCTGCCACCTTGCCTCCCCACTCAGGCCTGCTCTCTGCTGGGGGCTCCTCCTCTTGCCTGGGTGCCCCGAAGGGGTCTTCTGTGAGAGAAGCTCATCATCACACTGCCCTGCAGGACTCTAAACACAGAGCTGCCATGTCCCCGAGGTGTTGGCAGGGCAGCGGTCCCTCGGGATCACGAATTCCTCGATGCCATTAGCTGTGTGGGGCTTCGGTCCAAAAGGAATGGCTGTGACGTGGAGCCAGTGTAGACACCTTCCTGCTGCCGCCCTTTCCAGAATGTACTGGCGGGGAAAACGGACTCCTCTCTCCCCCCGTAACTTGCTCCTCTGGCCTCCTGGAACAGGAGTGGTTCCTGGAGTTCTGCGAATCCAGCACATTGGAGCTTCAGCTCCCACAGCAGGGAAACAAAAGAAGGATGAAACCGAAAACGGTCTTACCCGAGGCTGCGCTCCCCACTCGGGTCCGCCACCGTGCCAGGCAAGCCTCCTCGAGTTTCTTCTCCTTTCATCCCGATCTGTGGCTTGTCGACGCCGCTGTATCACGAGTGCCTTCAGAGGGTTTCCCTGCTCCCAGCCGAGCGTCAAGGCCATGGAGCAGCGGTGGAAGGCCAGGGTGTGGAGCCACGGCCGGGCGCGTTCCCGGCTCCTGCCGCTCCCGGGTGTACGAGCCTCAAAGTGCGCCCGCGGCCCGCGGGAATAAGGCCAGCGCTCACTCCCACAGGCTTACCAGAAGTGGCAGCGTGGACGCAGGGCCTATCATCCAGTAAGCGTAAGGTCACGCGAAACGATCAGTAATTAGGAAAATACAAAAATACGGAATTCTGCATATAACTTTCAAGGGCTGTCGCCAAGGCTTGCGTTTCCTCTCTGCAGGCCATCAGCAACATCGCGGGCGTCTGCGGTGTGCCGGGATTCCAGCCACCGGTGTTGCCAGCACACCTGAGGGGCAAGCGGCCATTTCTGTTCTACCGTCGGGGAGGTACCTCGCCCGGGGTCTCACGGTGGAGGAGGTGTGGCAGGAGTCTGTCTTCTGACCCACTGAGCAGTCTTCCCAGGAAACACTGCTGAGGCTAACTGCTAGGCCTCCTGAGCGCCAAGGTTGCCCTTCGTTCTGTCTGCAACGTTCTGTGCCCACAAGACAGCCTGGGACACTTTCCCCGGGTCCTCAGACTGGCAGTGAGCGGCCACGAACAAGAAGGCACCCGGGAGGGGCCCGTCTTACTGGAGAGCTGCCCAAGTCGCTGAATCACTTCAGTGACAAGGTCAAGGAGACAGGCTCGGGTGGCAGAGACTGCTTTCGGCGTGCCGCCTTGGCCTCTTCTGTGTGACCTTGCCGCTCCAGGCCTTGATCGCCTCACCTGTAAGACGGGAGGACAGCTCCAGCCGCCCGGGTGTCCCAGGAGGGCCCCGGAAGGTCTTGGCTACGAGGCCCGTGTGCAGTACCTGGCCTGCTGTCAGTGCTGCAGGCACGGGAGCAGTTCCAGTCAGTTTCCGGATGAGGACACCAAGCCGAAAGACGCGAACGAGAGGCCTCCCGGTCTCCTCTCAGGCCATTCTTCTCCACCACACCACTCAGCGGCCTCCTGGGCTGGGTCCACGGGTCTGTCCCCCCAGTTTGTTGCATGATGATCAAGGAAGGGACGAATGCTTTCATGGGGCATTTAAACAGCTTAGGGAACGGAAAGATCAGAGTGAGTCAGTCGTGTTGGCACCGGAAATGACTGTGGAGCTGGGGAGGTGGGGAAGCAGAGGGAGGCGCTGGCTCAAGAAGTGGCATTTAACATGCCCATGACCACTCTGGATGTCTCCAGAACAAGAAAGCCTGAAGGACAGCGGTGCTCCCAGGCCGGCTTCCTCTGGTTTTGGGAACAGCAGTCATTTCTCAGAAACCAACCTGCAGAGGCAGTCCTTCCAAAGAGCCTGAGAGCTTCAGCTTGGCTCTTTGGCTGAGCAAAAAATGGATTTATAAAGAAGCAACCAGGAGTGTTAAAGAGACAGCCAAAAATCTGGCTAGGGATGAGAAGCACTGGCTTTCTCGGCTGTGGACAGCTGTCCACTCAATAATTCTCCAGCCCGGCACGAAGCAGATATTTTTGTATATATTCGGATCTAACTAACATTTATCAAGTGTCTGTTGTGTGCCAGGCGCCAAGCACAAAGCTGCTTTTTATAAACTTCATTTAATGCCAACAAGTCTGAGAAGGTGGCATCACACCCCTCTTTTTTCAGACAAGGAAACAGGAGCAGAGTAAATGATTGGCGGGATTCCTCACACCTCCTCTGTGCTTCAAGCACAGTGCAATGATTGGCCGGGATTCCTCACACCTCCTCTGAGCTCCAAGCACGGCGTGGTCTCCACGAAGCCGAGCTGCCTTGTCCTGCCTGCATCTGAACTGAGGCTCAAGAGGGTGTGGCTCATCTTATGAGCACACACTTTGGACCTCCCTGCCTTGTGACTTCTAGTGACAAGAAGGGGCTTCCAAGCCAGATTCAGAATTCAATGCCGTTTTTTTTTTCCTAGCCCAGATCCCCTCAAGAAAATGTCACAACAGGGGATACAAATTTTTAACATACTTTATTGATTTAGGGGCCAAACAAGGCAGCATTTGGTCAGTTAAGAAAGGCACCTCATTGAAAATAATACATCACAGTGCTGACGAGTGATCCCAGTCACAGGATTTGAGGATGGAAAGGACAATCTTTGGATTATGTTGCTTAGGACACTTGCTCGTTTATTAACAAGGGTCCCTTCCCACATCGTGGATGCAAGATGGTAAGAGTGCAGGGATGCTGGGTGGCTGCTGGGAGCTGACCCATGAGAAAGGGTGGACCGGCAAACAGCAGTGTGTCCTTAGGAGGGAGATCAGCCTCGCCTTCCCCACAACTCCAGTAAACGTGATTGGCTGAGCCACCGCCCCCATGAACACGCCCCCCCCCACCCCATCTCTTTATGACGTGGAGATGATCTTTTGTCTCATGGTGCAGAGAACCAGGGCCAGGAGTCAAACCCCCGCCCTGTTCCAAGCTTTCAGAAAGACAGAACAACAGTTTGACTTCCTGCATTCTTAGGCTGGCAACCCATGAGGCTCTGAGATAAAAACTGAGGTCTCAGGGCATTTGGCTTTAAAATATATTGTCACCAATCCACAGTAAATGAAACTGGATTCCTCAGAAACAATACTGCACCTCCCTATTTCTATTTACAGCCTTTAATGTGTTTTTTTTTTTTTTAATTTCACCCCTCCTCTGTACTTTCTCAGACGCCTCTAGGACGTGTGAAAGAGATGGCCTCACTACCACAGTGCTGCTCTTCGTTACTCCTTTTGGGCCCTCCTCATTCCTCCCTCTCCATCCTCACCCTGACCACCCCTCCCCTCTGCCCAGCACCTAGAGAGCAGGGATCACGCCGCGGGGTGATGAAGAGTGGTGCAGTCTCGCCTGGCCTTCTGTTACTAGGCTGAAATAGAGAGGAAACAAGAGAGAACAAAACGGGTTTTTAAAAACCAAGTAAATAACAGGAAGGCTGGCATGCATGCCCCAGCAACCAAATGCAACAGACAATGGACATTTCTGTCAGGAGAAAGCTCTCAATCCTGCTGAGGTTAAGGCTGTGTAATCAAACGAAACAAAAATCTAAATCCTGACCACCTCCAAAAGGACATATGCATCCTGCACGTTCTAGGTTCACCAGCAGCCCAAATATGCGCACGTGAATGTAGATGGACGGGCAAAGATCACACACGTTCAATTAGCGAACAGTCAACGTCCGCCACCTCGAGGCCAAGTGCCTGCAACTGTCCCCTGTGAAAGGGGAGTGGACTCCAGGATCTGTGAGGCCTCCCTCTCCCAGAGAGGGGCTCCAGACCCCTGCAGACACGGCTCATAGTTTTGGTTTCAGTCCTCTTCCTTGAAGTCATGTGCTTCCCAGAAATGCCCCACACCAGACTAGGTTTCTGTTCAGAATGGGCGGAGTTAGTTTACAGGCAGGGAAGCAAGGCAGAGCAGAACTAGCAGACGCTCACTTGAACCAGATCAAAGGGAAGGAAGATGGCCACGTACCCATGCCCAGCTTCCAGGCGGACGGGGGACAAGCCCTCTGACAGTTCCACAGACAGCAGGAGACTCAGGTCAGACGGGGACTGGGACTCTAGAGCCCTCTGCACCAAGTCAGCAGATTATGCTAGGGCAGGCGGCATTTATTTACTGGGCCTGCCACTGGTTTTCCAATGTTTTTTTCCAGAGGCCACCGTTTTGTGGCCTCTCCCAACAGTCTATTTATTAATTCATCTGTTTGCCACAAGTCAAACAGCACAACATGGACCTCACGAAATGCTTAATAGTTGGGGGAGCTAAAGTTAGGAATAAAAGCTGGTTACTGTCATAGATGATCTTATTTTGGGTGATCTTTTCTTGGGGAGTCTGTGGACAGAGTCTGAGTTTAAAAGAGACACATCTGATTGGGGTTTCATATCCTGGAGAGACTGGGTTTGAGTAAAGTCGAATGAAAACGAGGCCAAGAATAGATCACCTCCAAATCACTGTTTTGTTCATACTTGGCAAAGGGAGGCAAACATTAAAAATGAAAACAAACCTACCCTGGTCTCTTTGGGAAGTGGACTGGCTGCTCTCAGATGCCCAGCCTGGGATGTTCAGAACACAGTCTGAATTCAAAAGGACCGTCTACTTGGGTTCAATTCTTTGGCAACAATTCAGTTTTCACACAGGTCCCAAATGATCCCTACTTTATAGCACTGTGATGCATATCACAGAAATATTCCAACTCAGCCTGGATCTTTCTACCTGGATACCCTCTCCCAGTTATTTCTGAGATCTGTAGCATAAATGCCTTTTCTTTCCACTTAGGGAAAAAATGAACCGAACTCATGTGGCTTTTCATAGTGGGGTAGAAAACAAGTGGGATTCCCTGCCAACATCTGCCACCGGGAGCTTTGGCCCTGCTTGACTTTACGTGATCCTGGACTTCTACTCAGCTGCTGGAGACGGACTAGATACCATGAGGTTCTAGCACTGCGGTGCCTGGCAGATACCTGAGTTAGGTTATCTTGGTAAAAATAAATAAAAATCAAGAGTATGGCTAAAGAAATAAACAGCTGATAAAGCAACCTTGCCTGTACCTTAGAAAGAAGGAAGAGTGTACATGTACTTAGACCAATGACACACACACACACACACACACACACACACACACAGATGAGATGAGAGTTGCCCACACGCTAAAGATACATCAAGCAAGTGCTTTTTTAATTGGTACAACAAATGGTATTTGAGGAAGCTTCCCTCTACCTGCTCTGCAATTCCCACCCACTCCCTCAACAGGGATAGGAAGAGAGAAATTCCTTTTTGGACCCAACGTTAGATAAACATAACCAAGTCTTTACATGTGGCTTTGGAGAAGGCCGCTAGGATGCTGGCAAACACGACGTCAGGGGTCTGGGTGGCGTCGATGACAGAATGGATCCCTCGTTTCCTGTAGTACTCCACCAGCGGGGTGGTCTGAGTGTGGTAGGCCTCCAGGCGGATTTTCAAGGCCTTCTCATTATCATCTGATCGGCGGACCAAGGGTTCCCCAGTGATCTGATAACAGGAAGGGGGCAGTGAAAGTCTGGGACTGTTAGCAAGGTTTCCAGATCTGCGATGCTATCTGCTCCCAAAGGCCATCAGAGGGAAAGGCAGACAATCTAGATCCCCTCCACTAAAGGTCTCTAAAGAGCTTTGCTACTCCCGGGAAGTTGGTCCCAGGAGCAGACCAACCAGTCCAGAGGAGCCGGGGAGCCTGAGGCAGCAAAGCGTGAGGAAGGGGGTTTGTGGGAGGAAGACGGGCAAGGCCCCTCTCTCACAGCTTCTGCTCAGGTTGCTTGGCTTCCAAGGTGAACACTTCTAGGGTCAGAAGCAAGAAAGACAGAGGCCCCCGAGACCAGGAGAATACATCAGAATCAGAGATGCATTCGCCATTGTAACCTTAGTCACCGAAGTCTTTGGTGTTTTCACTAGGGTGGTGGCCTTCAGCATTCTGAAAGTGGCAAGCGGAGTGAGAAAGAACTCTGAATGGCAGAATTCCCAACCGTGGGAAATGTGACTAAGATGACACGAAGGCTTGGAAACCTGTAGGACCTGATGAACTTTTCTCAAGTGACAAAGGCAAACCCACAAGACTCTTACTATCGCCTGCATGTTCTAAAACAGACGAAATGGACTAGTTACGGCAAATGTTACAGTGAACATCTACGAGACCCTCCCTGTTACATCTGCAAGACTGTCATGAGCACTTGGCAATGTTAATCTAGCCCAAATAGTCTGAATCTGTAGGACACAGCAAAGTCACCAGAGAGAGGGGACATTCTTCCGAAGTAGGACCAGTCAACACATTTCTCTTCAGTCCTGTTCTCCTAGCTTGGCTCTGCTTCTGGGCTTCCAAGAAGCCTTCTCCTGAGATTAGTCAACCATTTGGGTCACCGTGATACCAGAACAGGGCTGCTCTGGACCAAAGACAGGTATAAACCGGGCACTATGAAGTAGCCGGTGCTGGTAGCCAACTCAAAGTCAAACAGTAAACCACTGGGGGAGTCGCTCTGTAGCCAGAAGAGCCACAGCCCACGTGATTTATTGGTCGGCGTTATTTCTCATGGTTAATAATATTGGTAGGAATAAAGGGAAGATGGAAAGAACAAAGAACAGGAAGGAATAAAGGGGAAGGAAGGAAAAGGAGATTTCCTGTCCTGGGTTTACATACGTCATCTTTCATGTGTTCCTTTGGGGGGTTGAACTCCTCGTGGTAGGAACGGCCACTCAGAGGGTGAATCAGCCTGAAAGACAGCAAACGAACACGAGTCAGGTTGCCTGGAAGTATCCCTGAACCCTAGGGTTCAAGTTGACAAGCAATGACAGAGGAGCTGGATGTGAGGACTTCACCAGGCACAGCACCCAGCCATAGGCATTCCTTGCTTGGGAAGATAGCTGGGCTTCCAGGAGAGCTTATGCCAGAGGGAGTATGATTTCTATTTTGCATCAATGTGATGAGTATCTGGCTGCCAAGGCTGGTGTGAGTACCTAATTCAGGAACCAGGTGCTGGTCTCACACAGCCATTCAATCTATTCACCCACTCGCCCAATAAATGTTTACTAAGTGCTTAGTCCGATTCAGGCCTTATGCTGAATCCAGGGGCCACACTGCAACGAGTCAAGATCCCTGATCACAAGTAGTGCTTACTCTAGTAGGAGGGACAAATGTGGAAAAAACCTAAAATAACTGTGACTCATCCTTTAATAGAGATTTGTGCAACGTGCTACGGGGGCCAGAAGACAAAGAAGCTAACCCTATTTTCTATCCCAGTTTGGTTACAAAAACCAGAAAGGTGTGATGGAAAAATATGTATTGCAGATGCAAACACCACCAGACAGGGCAACACCCCTCTGCAGTCACGTAGATAAAAGGCGGCCCAAGCATCGGAAGGCCAAGCAATATGAACACTGGCTCCAGGAGAAATCACCTACTCAACAAGTCATGAAGTGCCCAAGAATAAAGCATTTAGCTGGCACTGAAAATGTAGCTGGGCCCCCCATCTGTGCTGTGCCCCCTTGGGCTGCAAACCTGAGTTCCCGCCTGGGAGCGGCCACACCATGGGAGCCCAGAAACCTAAGAAGGGAAGAAGGCAGGCCAAACCCTGCTAGCAGCCAGGGCCTGTCTAGTTTCCTGTTTGTGCCAACCCAGGCTTTCTTACTGAACAGATGTCTGCTTTCCTCATGAAGGTCTGTTACACCAGAGCTTCCCAACATTTTTCACCTCTTGGCACACGCAGAGATATTTATGCAGTACTTGTGTGCTTCCCCTCTGGAATAACCCAGGCCTACCCAGCTGCTCTGATGGCTGATCGATATCTCAGCACATCAGTTGGGAAAGTCCGGGTCAGACTATCAAAGCCTGGGCAGGGGCGCCTGGGTGGCTCTGGCTCAGTCGGTTCAGCATCAGGCTCAGGTCATGATCTCAGGGTTGTAAGACTGAGCCCCACATCAGTCTCCACACTCAGTGCAGAGTTTGCTTGAGATTCTCTCTCCCTCTTCCCCTCCCCTGCTCTCTGGACAGCACACTTTTGGGGGGCCAAGTGGTCCATTTATAGCATTGGTGGGGGAGAGGTGATGGCTGAGTAAAATAAGCTACACTGGGTGGTCTGTGCCTGTTAGGTGACAGGAGGTCACAGAGGCGAGGTTCCTCTGGTGCCTCCATTGGGAGACCCAGGGAGAGACTGCTGGGCTCAGCTATAGCTTTCCCTCTGTGAAGGGCTGCAAGCATGAGACGTGGACCATAAGTCTTCACCTTCTGGAGAGCACAAGGCACACAGCAACCAGGCTGCGGCAGACACGACTCTTTCCCTGCCACATCCCTACATCTCTCGCTTACTCCGTCCGATTCCCTCAGCCCTCCAGTTACATACAGCACACTGCTCCTTCCCCACTCAGACTTCATTTAAAGGCTCATTCCCTGGGAGGGAAATGAAAGTAAGTCCAAGATCCAAGTTTTCAAAGTGGGATTGGCCTCAGCACCAACTGCAATAGCTCTAAGGGCCACCGAGCCGGACCTAGCGATGGAGGGCGTGATGTGAGGGATCAAGGCTGGGGTTCTAGAGCCACTGCTGTCTTAAGTATCACACTTCAGATGCCTGTTTTCTCAGCTGCAAAGTGGGGATGACTTGAGACATCAGGACAGCCAACTGGTAGGATAATTAGTAGACAACACTGAAAAAGTTAAAACCAACAACCGCCAACCACAGGTATTCAAAACATAAAGTATGACTCATAATATTGTCAGAAGTGAGGTCAGAGCTAATCAAAGATATTTACAGTGGGGTTTAATCATGTCAGATTTAAGTAAGATCCAACTAGTTCCTGCCTCTTTGTCTTCCGACCAACACTGTAGTGGACTAGAAGGCAGAAAGCGGGCTTTCAGTGCTAGTTCTGCCACCGACCCATACAGGGAACTTGAAAACAACTTTACCAGCCTGGCATGTCATGTTTCTTCCTCTGTGAGGGAGAGGGTCACACCACACCACTCACTCCCAAACCTAGACACTGAGTCTTCTTCATCCTCTACAACAATCCTGTAGTTTGCTCTTCAGAACCTCTCTGTTCCCCACCAGCCAACCCCAGTTAAAAGCCTCCACAACTCCACAAGGGGATCAGAATCAGCCTCCTAGGTGGGCTCTTGTCTGTTTCTCCTTTCCCCCAGTTTAGCCTGTATGCCAGGGCCAAACTAATGTTCTTAGCATGCTGTCCTTGCCATAACACTTCATGGCTTAAGAACATCCCATGACTGATATGCCTATGCTCTTCACCTTGGCGAACCTTCCCCAGTCAAGCGCCCATCTGACCTCCCAACAGCACTTGTTCTGCCACCCAGCCCCCCAGATCCTGCCTCCAACTCTGAACAGACATTCTGCCACCAGCTCCAGCTAGAGGCCCTCTCCTAACCCATACTCATTCCCGCCTCTACTCTCTTCCCGGAGAACCTCACCGAAATCCTCTCCATCCAGGAAGGCCATGTTTGACATTGCTCCTCTCCTAGGCAGCCTTCCCTTCCTGCTCCCAGGCTCGCTCCTTAGGACTACCCACTGCACTAACAAGCCCAGGTTTCTTGTATGGCTTGTAGACTCTCTGAGGTCAGAGATGGGCATATTGTTCTTCTCTACCCTCTCCTGGTCCCCAACCTGAGTCTAGTACAGTGCTGCACACAGAATGGGCACGCAGGAACATGGGCCCATCGATGCAAAGGCCCCCAGGGTCAACTAGTACTGCTATAACATCTGCTTTGTACATCAGGGACCCCAGCCCTGGTGATGTGCCTCCCTGTCAACCTTACCACTTCTTGGCCTGCCTCCACTTTGTCTGCTCTGCCAGTGGCAATGCAAAAATACAGAAGTTCCTGTATTGAAGGTGCCTATGGAATAGCTAGAAACATGAAACCTGGACATTTGAACAAAAAATTAATGTAAGGTGGACCCACTGTATCTAATGTAGCCTCTCAGGAAAACACCTGTAACACTCACCCCGCTGCCTGTTTATATGTCTACCTACCCCCATGAAGATACAGACTGCAGACACATGGAAAAATTGTGCAACCTCATGAGAAAATCAACTTAATAAAATTTACAACAAGAAAACATTTTCTAACTAAATCCAAAAGTTTACATGTACTATGATGGTCACAGCATCAAATTAACAGCAGACAACTATAAAAAAACACAACTGTACCACAATAAGGGGACAAATAAATAAATGATGGCTCGTCTACTGTGAAATACCGAGCAGCAATTAAAAATAATGGTCATGGATGTCTGGTTCAAGACGGTAGGCTGACCACCTTCCTGGGATTCCATTAAAATGACTAAGGGATATAAAAGCGAAAGCCCCCGATAAAGAAGAGAATGGGAGGAAGGTCTATTAGTGGCTGAGAGCTTCCCACATATTTCTGGAAGGCACAAAGCAGATGGCAGAGTGGACAGTGATACAGGGTAGAGGAAATTATAGCCTAAAACAGTGGACCTTTCAGAGCAAACTTGTTCAGAAACAGAAGCATGCCTGTTCAATGGTGACTACTACAGAAAAACAAGTACTTTAAAGATTTTATTTATTTACTGTTTTAAGTAAACTCTACACCCAACATGGGGCTCCAACCTACAGCCCTGAGATCAAGAACTGAATGCTTCACTGACTTAGTCAGACTGGTGCTCCAAGGAACAAGCACTTTATTTATTTATTTATTTTTAAAGATTTATTTATTTATTTTAGAGAGCGAGCGAGAGAGAGCAAGAGAAAGAAAGAGTGAGGGGGTGGGCAGAGGAAGAGGGAGAGAGAATCCAAAGCAGATTCCATGCTGAGCGTGGAGCCGGATCTCACAACTCTTTTGAGATCACGACCTGAGCCAAAACCAAGAGACGGATGCTTAATGGACGGAGCCACCCAGGCGCTGCAAAATAAGTATTTGAAAATGAAACATGCAGCAAAGCAATAGTGGGTTTGGCTGAGGTGGCTGTACCATGAGCAAAATTTTCCTCCATTTTCTAAACTTTGTGTCAGTGGTCATATTATTTTCACACTACAAAACCTACAGCAAGGTATGGCAACTCCCAACCTAAACCAGATTTCAGGGCAGTGGAGATAACCATGTAAGGAATGGAATCTTTCTGAAGCACCTACGGTAAGCAAGGCTCGGAACAATGCACGTCATGGTATCTAAAATGCGCAACGGTTCCTCGAAGCAGGTCTCATTAACCCCACTCTACAGAGGAGGAAGCAGCCTTGGAGAGGTTAAGAAACTTGCCTAGGGTCGGGGTTAAAAGGTGACAGGCCTGAGATGCTGACTTCAAATCCCTTGCTCTTCCTTCCACATATCCCTATCCCGTGTCACCATTTCAGTGGATGTCACCAACAAGACCAACCCATGTTCAAATGGCACTACGCTGCCTGGCTGGGATTGGGCAAGAGCAGCTCTGCTGGTCTGATAAAGCTCAGAGGAGGCAGGCCCAGGAGGGATCTTCAGAGGACAAATACCTTCCTGTGATTCTTCGGATCAGCAGAGAGTCCGGGATGCTGAATTCAATCACAGAGTCAAGCTTCTCTTTCCTCTTCTCCATGAGGTCATCGAGCTGCAAGAGAGTAAATGGCCCACCTAAACTACCAGAGCTTGATCAGAGCCATCTCCCTCAAAGTGATTAAGAGATAATGGGCCAAAAGTTCATTTTCATGCATCAGTGACACAAATTCAAGGCACCCACCATTTCTGCCTGCCTCACGGTCCTAGGGAAGCCATCTAGAAGAAAACCATTCTTGCATCGAGGGGTCTCCAAATTCTTCTCAATGAGCTCCACTACCATTTCATCGCTCACCTGGAAGTTAAGAACAAGACAGCCTTGGGCTTAAGTCTGTTAATTAGGTGACATGAGCCCAACTCCAGGGCCACAAGTTTGTGTCTGTATAACCTGATTACTCAACAGCATGTTTTCTTGACCCCAAAGAAGGAAAAATTAGAGCAAATGTGGAGTGGCTCCACATTTCAAAGAAAATTCAGTTTCATGATTTTTGTGGTTGCCACATGTGTTCTCTTCACTTGAGATTCTTTTGTGTCCCAACAATCTGGGTGAGGGAAGAGGACCCCACTGCCTGTCACCTGGATAGGAGGCTTCCATGTCTTAGGTCCTGAGGCCCTCTCTAGCCATTAGTCAGGATCCTTTCCAACAGATAATAGCTCATCAGCAAGCAGCTGTCTTCAAGGCACAAGAAAGGCAAGGGTTTCTGGCTGAGAGATCATTGAGGAGGGCTCCATGGGAGAATGGGGCTCAACCAAAATGCAGAAAGGTACCAACTTTCCCTGTTTCACAATTCTGATTAGGCTAACAGTAAAGTGATTAGGCTAACAGTAAAGTGGTCCAGGCCATCCTGGACATGAGATAACAGAGAAAGTCACTGAATTGGCAAGACTGGGTCAGAACCAAGGAAGTGAGGTGCCAGGCCAACACACCTCTTAGTCTCTCTAAAAGCCCCAATGAGGACCCTTCTCAGCTTCCGAAAACCGGTTTTCCTCCTGAGCTTTCATAGAAAGAGAAGTTCCCTACCAGCATGACAGTGAAGGCTGCTAACGCTCTTATCCTGGGACTGGCTGTGAACTTGGGGACAAAGTACAAGCTCTGTGACGAAGTGAAGGCTGGAGATAAGCAATCTCATGGCCATATCCCAATTTTTTCTCAGTACAAGATCTTCTGCCAAGACCCAAAGTTCAAAATATCTAGCTTTCTGGCTTAGCTCAAGGTCTCACAAACACGAAGGGAAAGCTAGAGTAAAGGGGCAGGTGGGCGGGAAGGGGTACCCCGGATACAGCTACGCAATCTCAAAGCCTACCAGGAGGTAACTCGGGGATAAAGGCAAAGCCCAAGGCCTTCCCCAACCAACATTCTAAGATATGAGAAGATCAGAGGGCCAAGCACAAAATGACTTCTGAAGGTGATTCCCAGATGATAAATATACCTTTTTCTCCTCCCATTCCCCCAAAATGGTAAATCTGATCATCTTCATGTTTGAACTTAAAAGAGGGAAATGTTGGGTGCCTGGGTGGCTCAGTCAGTTGTCTGCCTTTGGCTCCAGGTCACGATCCCAGGGTCCTGGGATCAAGTCCCACATAAGGCTCCCTGCCCAGCAGAAAGTCTGTTTCCCCCTCTCCTGCTCTCTCTGTCAAATAAAAAAATCAAATCTTAAAAGAAACCAGGGAAAATGTTAAGGAAGCAAATGATTTGTAACTTTGTAAGTACTTACAACACGGTGTACCTTCTTGCTCACGAATATTCTATACTATAACCATTGTTTCTGTAGTTTACATGTTTTCTTGGTGTTCTAGTTTATTAAAATGCCTGAAGGTGATTCCCAGAGGCCAAGTCCCAGAATAACTCAGTTACAACTAAGCTCTGGCACTAATCAAAGAAGATTTAGTAGATAATAGATTATAATAATCGTCCCATTGGATCAACTGGACTAAAAACATAAGAAAATGCTATTATATCCCCCAAATGGGAGGAATTACTTTCGTCAATCGCCAAGCAATCCACTGTTAAAGACAAAAACACGAAGCCACAAAAATAGAGTTAAAACACTCTGTGGTTTCCATCCTCTCTCAGATACATCCTTGAGTTCTGGCCTAGGGATGGCAGTTTCATTTTTGGCTCTAAAACCAGGGCATATTACAAAAGGCATCAGCACAAAGGGACCTCAAGAATACTGTAAATAGGGGCACCTGGCTGGCTTAGTCAGTAGAGCATGCAACTCTTAATCTCAGGGTTGTGAGTTCAAGCCCCACATTGGGTGCAGAGCCTACTTAAAAATAAAATTAAAAATATACATATAAAAAAGAATACTGTGAACAAAATGAATGCCACACATTCAGAATGTACCACGTGACCTGCTACTCTAGAAGCTCATGTAGTTTGTGTTTGTTAGAACACCCCGTAGCATAAGGCTGTCCAAAAGGACTTTCTACAATGGAAACGTTCTAAGCCTGTGCTGGCTAACAAACCCTTGAAGTGCGGCGAGACTGAGCAGCTGAATTTTCAATTCAATTAAATCTAAATTAATTTTCATGGTTCCACGTGGCTGGTGGCCACCAAATGAGGCAATACAGATGAGGCTCAGGAATATCCACATTCACTGGTACCACCAAACCTACCAGCTTTCCAGCATCCATAGTGGCCTTCAGCTTTTTTCCCAGTTCTGAGCCAGACGCCACCATGGCCCTCAGCATGTCCCCAGTAGCCAAATGGCAGACACAGAAGTTTTCGGCCAATTTGGGTGCCTGTGGCAGGGGGAAGATGAAAACCAAGATAGAGTTAACACTGAAGGCCCTGGCATCAGGCTGCCCGGGTGTGAACCTGGCCCTCTCACTCACTGGCTCTATGAACTTTGGCAAATGCTGATTTCCTTACCTATAATAGAGATAAAAGATAAAAAGATAACCTGATGTTACATTCTACCATAGCACGATTACAGGGTTACAGTAAGACTTCTACGACAAAATACCTGTAAAACACTGAAAACCGTGCCTAGCACACAGGAACTAGTCATAAATATTAGGATACATAAAAAGAGCATTGGCTAACAGTATATACTTACATAGTAGTTTCAGGAGGCAGAATAGCCTTTGGTTAAGAGCATGGGCTTCAGAGTCAAAATTCTTGGGGTTCAGACACCAATCACTAGATATGTGACTTGAGAAAAATTTTATCACCTTACTACCTTTCAAATTTCCTCTAAGTCAAATGGAAACAGTAGCAGGACCTCCATTACTGGGTTGCTGGGATCAAATGGAGTTCAACATATGTACATAGGGACCAGCACAGAGTAAATACTCAATTAATATTAGGTGGTACCATAACCCCTGCCCCAATTCCATGTTCATTCATACAGAAAGAAAACACAGATGCCTCTTCCAAGAACCCTGCTGGGAGCCAGGAAAACAAAAGACATGGACCCTGGCCTCTACAGGCTCCTAGTCTGGTGGACAACACAGCAGAATAAAGACTAGAACAGGAAGAAACTCTGGACAGTCTAACGGGGGTAGCACCCCCCTCTGCAGAATTCACAAGGAATAGAATCAGTTCAAGAAGCTTAATACTTAGCATTCTGGTTCAATTGTTTTATAAAATAAGTAGGGTTGGATTCTTTTTTTTTTTTTTTTTTAAGATTGTATTTATTTGACACAAAGAGAGAGAGAGCACAAGTAGGCAGAGCAGTAGACAGAGGGAGGAGGAGTAGCAGGCTCCCCGCTGAGCAGAAAGCCCTATGTGGGGCTAGATCGCAGGACCCCGGGATCATGACCTGAGCCGAAGGCAGATGCTTAACCGACTGAGCCACCCAGGTGCCCCAGTAGGGTTGGATTCTTATTCAAACCAGTGCACTGGGAGTTTTCTTAGTTGCACACAGAAAAGGGAAATAGATGGGGCTCGGTGTAGCAAATTCTAGTTTGTGATTCATGGACTGGTTCAGCAAAGACATGACTTCATAGCAAAATGGAATCCAGATGAAGAAGGTGTTAAAAACTGCACTTTGGAAAACCAATGAAGATCAGGACCCCCTGGCAGTGGTGGTCCTCCAGGCTGGCGTGGTGGCCACATACCCAGAGAACTGAGCTCTTCTGCCAATCTTTCTCCTTGGTTTTGAAGTTAACTTGAGTGAACATTTTGGAGATCAGGCTTGTTCAAGGCAGAAGGCTGACCCGAACACCACAGAACCTAACTGTTCTATTTTCATCACCCCCAAACTGCAGGATTCTTAGGTGCTGTTCTGGATGATGGGATTCTACAGTTGTGTGGAAGAACGTTCCACTAGGGGAGACATGGCAAGGCAGAAGAATAATTCCTTCATGCTCTGCCGGCTGCACGGGAGTCAGTGTGGTGACTTTGGAGTCAGATTTACACAGGAATCCTGGCTAAGGCACTCAACAGCTGTGTGACCTTGGGCCAGTTACTTAACTTCTCAGCATGTTTCCTCACCAGTCAAATGGGGATGTCTACTTCATTGGGCTGTTGTGAGGATAAAAGGAAGTAAGTACCCAAAACATTAAGATACACAGTAGGCATTTAATAAAAGACCTCCTTCCATGGTCTTTCTTTTTTGCATTACTCTTTACTTGCAAACTATAGAAGCAGCCTGATGAAATAACTTTATTATATTCCCCTCACACTTCAAGCTTACGCTTTAGAGCACTGCTTCTACTCCAAATCACCTGGGGGCGCTGCTAAAATGCAGAATCTGATTCCACAGGGTGGGGCCTGAGCACCTGCGTTCTTAACAAGCTTGCAGGCCTGGCTGTGCTGTTGGCCCCTGGACCACAATCCTGGCTGCTGAGGCCCTGAGCCACTGTGTCTCACTGACCACGGACCAAGAAATAGGCTCATCATCTCTGTGAGAACCCCGTGGGGGAAGGGGTGGGCTTCTGGGGGGCATGGGTAAGAATGGCTAAAGCCACCAGAGAGGCAGCATGGAGGGTTTAATGTTCTTGGTCTTCAGTATATTATCACCATCATCTGGGGCACATGCTAAAAATACAAAGCCAGGCCCGCCCTTAAAGTTTATGCCTGAGCGGTTCTCAGACGGCACCCTGGGATTCTGATACAAGTTCGTGAAGCCCTGGGGCAGTGGCACAAGACTGGGTTCTTGGTGGTACAGATCTGGGTTGGAAACTGGGCCCCACAATTTACTCACTGTGCCCCCCGTGAACAAGTTATGCAGCCTTCTTAAGGCCTCAGTGTCTTCATCCCTGGAGTACAGATAATAATGTCTACTTTCAGAGTTGTTATGGGGATTTAATAAAATTATGTATGCCAAAGCATTCAGCATAGTGCCTGGCATTTAGGGAAATAAAGGGAAACTATTAGTCGTTGAGGTCTGATTTAATCTCAAACTCACGTGTTTTCTCACCTTGAAATTATTTCTCTGCCTCCAGTCTTTCCCACTCCCACGTCCCATACTCCTGAATATGTAGCTGGAATCATCTCCTAATACTGTTGGGCGTGGGCTCCGCCCCCCCAACACACACACACACACACACACTCAGAAGCCTTCCATGTCTCCTTAGTGCAATAGGGGAGAAGTCCCAATATCTTAGTCTAGCGTTCAATATCCTCCATAATAACTTCCTACACCTCCAAGCTCTTCAAATTTACCCCCACAGATCCCCCCCATCTATATGCCTTGCACCACTGCAAACAGCAGCTCTATGTATGATTCCCAAATATATAACATAAGTCTCTCTGAGGACCTTGGCTTCTCTCCCTTCTACCCTTCCCTGTAGGCAAATTCTGACCATCTCTCTCCCCAAATATTCCCAACTCCTTCTTCCTCTGATAAGGACTCATCAACATCAGCTAACTTTTGAGTGTTTGCAACATGCCAAGCAATTTCCCATGCACTGTTTTACTGTATTTAGTATGCATGATATACAACAAACCCATGAGGTAGGAACTATTTTTAATCTGTATTTTATAAATGAAATTCAGAGGCTAAATTGCCCAAGATCACACAGCTAGTAACAGCAGAGCTGGCAAGCCCTATCTCTTAACCATATTACAGGACCTTAATAAAAACACAACAATATTGACCACAGAGCCTGAGTGGCTGTCCCTGGAGGAAGGGTGTGTGTGTGTGTGTGTGTGTGTGTGTGTGTGTGTGTGTGTGCATGCGCCTGGAAGGGAGCACAAGGAGAACTTCACCATGCTGGCAACATTCTGTTTCTTGATATGGATGTAAGCTACGCAAGTGTAATTGTGAAAACTGACATTATGAAAATTCATCAAGCTGCTCACTTATGATATTTGTACCTTTCTCCATATATCTTATACCTCAATAAAAAGCTTTTTAAAAGGCACTGAACCATGAGAGATGATGGACTCTGAAAAACAAACTGAGGGTTCTAGAGGGGAGGTGGGAGGGAGGATGGGTTAGCCTGGTGATGGGTATTAAAGAGGGCACGTTCTGCATGGAGCACTGGGTGTTACACACAAACAATGAATCATGGAACACTACATCAAAAACTAATGATGTAATGTATGGTGATTAACATAACAATAAAAAATTTTTTAAAAAAGCACAGAAACCTGTGTTTGAGTATCAGCTTTGCCTCTTAACTTACCATGTAACCTTAGGCCAGTGATTCTTTGAGACTATTTTTTTTATCTATAAATTGGGGATAATATTAACGACATTACTGGCTGAGTAGGAGGAAGAATGGAACACTCTTGACAAATTATAGTTCTTGTTCTAACCCTGAACTACCCTAGCATTTGTCAGAGTCACTCATCTGACACTTTGCACATGGTACTTTGCACTGGTAGGCACTGTGTGCATGCATATTCATTTCTGCCTCTACATCCAGACTAATATCAACAGTGTAAGATGGCGACGCTGCTCAGGAATCAGTCATGAGTTCAAATGGGAGACCTCTGCTGCTTCTTTATGTATATCCTAGGGCAAGATCAGCTTTTGGGCCTCAGTTTATCAGTAAAAAAGGCATGGATAACAATAGGACCTACCTTCTAGGGTTGTAGGGTTAAATCAGATGACACATGTGAAATCTCTGACTGGGCGCCTGTCACATAACCGAGCAAAGGGTGACTATTTTGTTCTATTTTGTTGTATTATATCCTCTTGAGGGCAAGGGCTGCTCTCTGCATCCCTAACACCAAAACTATAGGGTAGGAGAAAAATCTAACCCAGGGTAGGAGATAGCAAAGAAAGAGCAGGGGCTTTGGAGCCATTCAGATGGAGGATCTGCCAATTACTTGCTATGTAAACTAGAGAACAGGCCCTTTGAACTTTAGTTTCTCTAACTGTAAAAAGGGTAATAAATGTACGGGTCTCACAGAGGTGTATCACTGCACTGACAGAGCTGATGGAGGTGACCTACAAGATGAAGAACTGGTATAAGTTGGACGCATGGAAAAAACTGTGAACAGGGCTGGCAGAGAAAACAGGAAATACACCTTGGTCATGCTATCTGGGAACTGCTTTAAAATAATCTGTGAAGGGAGAGTGGGTGGGGAAGCAGTGGCCACCGGCTGATGATTGTTGGGGCTGGGTAATGGGTACATGGGAACCAGTCCTCTTTTGTATTCAAACTCAGGGCACCTGGGTGGCTCAGTCAGTTAAGTATCTGACTCTTGATTTCGGCTCAGGTCATGATCTCAGGGTGGTGAGATCAAGCCTCGTGTTGGGCTCTGCACTGGGCATGGAGCCTGCTTGGGGTTCTTTTTCTCTCTCTCCCTCCCTACCCTCTCTAAAAATAAAAAATAAAAAATAAATTTAAAAAAAGACTGGGGGGGGGCGCCTGGGTGGCTCAGTTGTTAAGCATCTGCCTTCGGCTCAGGTCATGATCCCAGGCTCCTGGGATTGAGCCCCGCATCGGGCTCCCTGCTCTGCGGGAAGCCTGCTTCTCCCTCTCCCACTCCCCCTGCTTGTGTTCTCTCTCTTGCTGTGTCTCTCTCTGTCAAATAAATAAATAAAATCTTAAAAAAAAAAAAGATTCTCTCTCTCCCTCTCCCCTACCCTCCACGCCCCCCCATCTCTCATGTGCTCGCTCTCTCTCAAAAAAAAAAATTAAAAAAATTAACCCCCCCCACAAATTCTTCATAAAAAAAAGTTGGGGGGTGCCTGGGTGGCTCAGTCGGTTAAGCATCTGCCTTTGGCTCATGATCCCAGGGTCATGGTATCGAGCCCTGTGTTCTCCCTCTGCCCTTGGCACCCACCCATCTTGTACTCTCACTCGCTTCCTCTCTCTCAAAATAAATAAATAAAATCATATATTATACATATATATATACATATATAAAGTTAGGCAGTGGCACCTGGCTGGCTCAGTTAGTGCAGCATGAGACTCTAATCTTGAGGTTGTTGAGTTCAAGCCCCACATTGTGGGGGGCGGGGGGGAAGGGCAGAGCCTACTTAAAGAAAAAATAAAAAAAAAAAAAGGATGTGTCTGTAGACGAAATGCTTCTGGAGGCTGCCACTTTGCAACCTCTGATTTATGAACACTGCTGGTTTTTTTTTAAAACTCCATAAACCTACAATCATTAGTATTCCTATTATCCCACTTATGAAAAGAAAGGTGTATGGAGGTTAAAAGACTTGTGTTTCCTCAAGTCCCAATTACATCCCCTCCACTTCCAGAAAGCCTTCTCTGACCAATGCCTGCTGTACGCACACCCTTATAAATCAGCTCATAAGTATAATTTCCTTCAAAACTTCCTGAATACATCACCCTTTACATTGAAATACATCCACGTTGGGGGGAGAGGAATGTGTAAGATGAGGGAGTCAATAATTATTGAAAGCCTATGATGTGCCAGGTTGTCATTTAGGTCCTTAGGGGTGCTTTACACATATATATAACACACTCTTCCAATATCCCGGTCAGCTTTTGGTCTACATGAGTAAGGACCTTATCAGTCTTGTTCACTGCTCTAGCTCCAATGCTTGGTACTCATGAAATGCTGAGTAAGTAAGGTAGGTATTATCACTATTTTTCAGGTGAAGACACTTAAGGCTTAGAAGTTACAAACTTGCTAGACTATAAAACCCTTGTCTCAGCACTGGGATGGGTTGTTCATTATGCAACTAATGAAATTATTAACTTCTGTATGAACTAAGAAAAAATAATTGAAGCATTTGAGCTACCCTGTTTATACTCACTCACAGCAACTGTTTGTAGGGTCTGGGATTAAACATTCCTAGGCTGCAGTTTCCCTAATAACGGAGGGTGGTAGCAACAGGAAAAAGACTTCAAAGTTACTGAGGTCAAGGGGATTAGGTAACAGTGAGTTCCGAGGATGAATCTGCTCCAGCTATAGAAAAGGGAAAGTGGTCGTTCTTGACCTAGTGCCCAAAGCCAAAAAGCAATTATCACAGGAATAAGCTGAATCTCCCAGACTTCCCTTGTCATCACCCACATTAATCTGTGTCCTTCATCTATTTCCAACCCCATCAAGCGCCAAGTGATGTGCTGGGTACCAGAGGGGGCCCAAGAACAAGTAAGACAAGATCTTTTCAAATGCTAGGAAAAGTGGGCACACAGCTGTCCCCAGAACACCATTCATTTAGGCGCTCGGACTTTCAGGAATTCCCTCTTAAGAACCTAACCACCAACAAGAACCTGTGGCCTGGGGAGCAATGCCAGACCTTATACAGGAAGGGGACATTGATAATCCAACCTAGGGGCTTCCAAATCTTAAAATGAGATCATAAATCCCAACTCTGATCTATGGGTCCATTACAGCCCAGACACCAAGTGAGGCCCCACAGTCCACTAAGGTAGAAGGTAACTTTAGACTCCAAACTCCTGGAGTCCTATGGTTCCTGAGGTTCCAGACTGCAGGAAGTCAATTTTCCTATCTTGGGAAAGCAACCTGATCTCTCTAGGCCTGTTTTCTTCTCTGTATGTTGAGGTACCCTCTCCCATTTCACCAACTTAACTGGCTCACGCAGGTCATACCTCATTTCTCTTAGAACTCCTAATCAGCACATACCAGCTGCCCCCCTGCCCCACGTGCCGGAGATGCTCCTCCACCTTCAGTCATTAATCCTAACAAGCAAGGTCCCCCTACCCCGAATGCCCGGAACATAACCCTGGACAATCCACTCCCACATCGCAGGGAATCTGGGGTCCCTGACTCCGCTCAGGCTGTCATCTCGATGCCTCAACCGAAGGCTCACCCTACCACTCAAACCCTCTCTGCTTTTAATCCCTTAAGGGACCAGTCCTTTGATTTTCCCAACATGACACCTCAAGTCTAGATCCCTCCAGAACGCTAATCCTAACCCAGACTTCCCCCGATCTCCAATTGGACCCTCTCCCAAACGCCTTAGCAGAACCCCAGACGCCGGCCAGGAGCCCCCACACCCTCCCCAGGCCTGAGCCCACGGTCGCGCTCCAGGGCAATCCGGACCTCCGGCCGTTCTGACCTTGGAGTTCCACAAGCTCCGCCGCCAAGCCCGTCCCTGTAGCTCACCTGGGTACCCTTGCCGGCCCCGGGCGGCCCCAGCAGCACGGCCCGGATGCCTTTAGGACACTCTGTGGCCGCTTCAGACGCGGGGACGTTGGGAGCCATGGCCGCCAAGACTCTCTCCGCTCAACCCGCCAGCACACACCTCGCAGGTTCAGCGCTTCCAGTTTAGCTCGCCGCGCACGCCACGCACGGCCCGCTCGCCGCTAACACTGGTCGGCCGCCACGTCCGTCAGGTCGCTCCGCCCGCCCCTGAGGGTGACGGACACTTCAACTTACTAACCATGCGGCGATACTGGAGAAGGCTGCTTTTGATTGGGCAGAATCGGAACGGGAGTAAGGAAGGGGCGGGCCATCATATTCGCCGGGGGGTGTGGGGGGGCGGGGGGTTGGGGCTCGCGGCGGGTGTGCGGAGTGGGCGGGAAAAAGTGAAGCAAGAGCAAAGGCCCGGCTGGGAGTTCCAGGTTGGCTTTGACAGTTAATGACACTGGCTCAACTCCGGTGAAGTCCTATGAAATTACCTCTGGGAGTGCAAATGGGTGAAATCAGTCTTAGAAGACAAATTGATAATATGTATCCAATATCCTTTGGCCCAACAACTGCACTTCCAGGAATTCAAGATATAATCAAAGAAAGATATGCGTGAAGATTTGTGTAACAAAGGTATTACTTGTAGCACTTACAACAGCCAAAAAGGCTCGAATAAGCAAACCAAAGAACAACACAAAAACAAAGGCAATCCCAAACGTTCAACAAGAGATTGGTTAAATAGAATGCAACAAATTTGTATACTGAATTCCCCCCATTGTATAAAATATTTAAACACATGGGAAAATGTTCACCAAACAGGATACAAAATTACAGTTACAACAAAATCCCACCTTTGAGTTACAAGCAATGATCTCTGTACACTGTGATTATAGGGGCCTCTCCCCTTTGTGCATGTTTATATTTTCGTTCCATAATAAGTTCCATAATAAACAGATACTACTTTTATAATAAAACAACCTTTTTAAGTCAGGAAAGGGTAGTTTTTCTCAAAAGAGATAAGCTTCTCTTGGATAGGAAAAACATTTCTACAGCTTTTTGGTTGCGGGAGTTTCGTCCACACCCCCTATGAAGCAATCCCTGAGAACCTGGCAAGACCTGCCCCAAGGGCCCCTTTGGACCTGTAGTCAGGAGTGTGATTGTGAAACAATTATGTTTCCCCACAGGCCCTTAGCAACTCATTTCCTACATCCTGGTGGTGAATTTGCTCTCCCTTCAGTGTGGTCGCTTCTATTTTACCTCACAAAAGGAACATTTATTCCCCCTCTCCACACTGGACTTCTACAAGGTGCCTGACCTTGAAAGAGGCAGAAATTGTTAAATCCATTTTTCAGGGAAATATGCAGTGGTTAGCCCAGAGCCACACAGTGGCAGGGTCACAGTTAAGACTGTGGATGATGAGCTGGTGCCCCAGAGAGCACGGGGTTTGTGGGGTGAGGGGGAGGGTAAGGAACAAGCACATTTTTTTTTTCTGGTGGAAGCTTCTATGTAGCCAACATTCACTTCACTCCAAGAAAGCCAGAGTTTATCGAAGTTTGCTGTGCCCAGGGCACCAGGCAAGGGGCATAGGAGCAGTCTTCCCTTTCTACCACCAATCCCTACAGTGATTTCTACCGGGCACGGATCCCTCAGGAAGGAAAGCAACTGAGACTATACAGAAATAACACAGTATAAAGTTCACTCATTCAAATTTTAATAATGGCCTAGTCTTTGGGGGCATACTAAAGACCATAAGGGCGATATTGATAGCCCTGGGGAAGGAAGGAGTACTTCATTCATTTATTCACTCAACTTAATTTGTAATAATAACTGCTACATCTACTTATTATTGGGTACTGCATGCCAGCCCTGTGCTGACACTTTACATGTATTACCTCATTTAATTTGCACAATAAACTATGTATGTAATTACTTTATTTTCTGCACTTCTTTAATAGAGGAAATTAAGACTGCAGAGAGGTGAGCCTGTGGCTGAGCAGATCTGAGCTCAGGTCTGTCTGACTGGCCGGTGCCCAGCAATGCCAGATAACAAGTCAGGCAGTTTCTGCTGACGTGGAACCCACAGTGTAGCTGGGATCCTGGCTGTTTCTGTGAAAGAGATGGACCTTGAAAGATACAGAGGATTTGGCTTTGGGGTAGAGGACATTTCAGGCTGAGAGAACATTCAAATCAAACCATCAGGAGTGTGTGTGAGAGAGAGAGGGAGAGTAGAGTGTGCTGTAGATTTTATCCAGTGGGCTTTGGGGAATTGGAAAGTTTCTTAGGTAGAACCATCATGATCAGATTCACATTTTATAAGGATCAGTTGCAGGACAGACTGGAGAGGAGAGAAAGAGATGAATGCAAGACAAGCTAAGAAATATTTCTGTTCGTGTTTTTTGGTAGGCAGAACAATCCCCTCTCCACCCACCCCCAAAGATGTTCAAGTCCTAATCCCTGAAACTTGTGACCATGTTGCCTTAAATGGCAAAAGGGACTTTGCAGATGTGATTAAGTTAAGGATTTTGAGATGGAGAGAGATTATCCTGGATTATCTGGATGGACCCAATATAATCACAAAGGTCCTCATAAGGATAAGAGGGAGGCAGGAGAGCCAGAGAAGGAGGCGTGATGAGACGGACTTTCCCCTAGGGTCTCCAGAGGAAACACACCTCCTGCTGACACCTTCATGTTAGCCCCATAGGACCCATTTTGGACTTCTGACCTCCCGAACTGTAGGATAATAAATTTGTGTTGTTCGAAGCCACCAAATTTGTAGTAATTTGTTACAGCAACAATAGGAAACTAATAAATGTTCTTTGGGTACAAGGAACAGAAACAGACTCTGGCTACGTCAATCAAGGAAGGAATCCGCTGGGATGATACAGTTGTACAGCAGGTGGCCTCTGGAATGATAGGAGCCGGAGCTGCTTTGGGTAATCTAAATATCAGGAATAAGTGGATGAGGCAGAGGGAAATGTTTGTTCCCTCCTCTGGCTTTTTCCATGTGGAGGGATCTTTTTTAGAGTACTATATATATATATATATATAAAGATTTTATTTACTTATTTGAGAGAGAGAGAGAATGAGAGAGAGAGAGCACATGAGAGGGGGGAGGGTCAGAGGGAGAAGCAGACTCCCTGCCGAGCAGGGAGCCCGATACGGGACTTGATCCAGGGACTCGATCCAGGGACTCGATCCAGGGACTCAATCCAGGGACTCCAGGGTCATGACCTGAGCCGAAGGCAGTTGCTTAACCAACTGAGCCACCCAGGCCCCCTAGAGTAATATCCTTGCTTCTTGCCCCTCCAGAGGAAGAGGAGGAGTGACTTATCTGATTGTTGAGTTTAGGGAGAATAAATGAAGCTCAGTTCAGCTCTTCCTCCCTTTCTCTTTCAGATCTACCTGCCCACAAGAAACACGTTTATTTTTTGTTTTCTTCTTCCATGCTCTAAATTTCCCAGGATCTGACCCTCACAGGGAAGACTATGATTTCCCAGCGCTGCCTGAGACTGGGTGGAAAAGATTGTTTTCTGGGGTTCAGTATTAATAATCCCACTTGCCTGTCAGACCTAAAGGTGCATCTCCAACAACTCTGTCAGTAATAAAGGTGATATTTTGATCTCCTTCTGTCCTACTTCTGTAGCTACCTATCACTGGGTTCTAAACTTGGGTCAGGTTACCCTTAAACCCAAAAAATGAGTTCTCCTTTTTAAAAAAATTTTTAAAAGATTTTATTTATGTATTTGACAGAGAGAGACACAGCGAGAGAGGGAACACAAGCAGGGGGAGTGGGAGAGGGAGAAGCAGGCTTCCCGCGGAGCCGGGAGCCCGATGCGGGGCTCGATCCCAGGACCCTGGGATCGTGACCTGAGCTGAAGGCAGACGCTCAACCAACTGAGCCACCCAGGCGCCCCCAAATGAGTTCTGATGCTGTGATTGGAATGACTCAGCTTGACTGTTCCCTGTCTGTGTCATTGTACTCAAGATTCAAAGCTCTGGCTTGGCTTGGATCTCATGTTCAGCCCTTGGCAAAGGTGGAGAGTACCTTGGTTAATAGTTCCCTCAAGATGGCGGGAGTGGGAGCAGTAGTCCCCCAAAGCCCATGATGACAGTTTCTGAAATAAGAGGGAAGAGCCATTGGGCATGCAGAAATGACAGATGTCCACAGCAGGGAGTATTGCAAAAGTCCAGGAGAAAGGGGATGGGGGACTGGCCTATGGAGGTAGAATTAATGAGAACTGACCCCAGACCAGATAGGGATGATAATGTCTGAGTCTTGGGGCCAGGTGACTGGGGGGAGGGTGATGTCATTAATATTCATCTCATTCATTCTTTAATTGAATAAATATTCAACCTATGTTTAGTGAGCATATATTATGTGCCCAGCATTGTGCTTGGTGCCAGGGATCTGGTGCTGACCAAGGAAGGCAGGGTACCCACTCTCACGGATCTGGCAGTCAAGGGGGGACCAAAACTCAAGTAAGATGGCGACTTCAGTGCAGGGATGAGGGCAAGGCTGGGAAGGTACAGGCTACGGTGGGAACACAACGGAGGGGCACCAGTCTCAGATTTGAGGCGGAGTGACATCTAAGAGACACAAAACCTCGAGGATGAGGAGAGTTTGCCTGGAGAAGAGGAAGGGGGCACCGGGAGCAGCATGTGCCAAGGTCCAGAGGCAAAGGGGCCGGTTGCAAGTTGAGGAGAACCGTGGTACTCAGCAGAGAAATGCCTCTCCTATGTTGAAATCCTAAACTGTAAAGGGCCTGGGGGGCAGGGGACAGCCATGTCTCCTCGTCTCCTCATCTAGAAGCTGAAAGGGCAGAATCTTGCCTGGCTTTCTGACAACGGAGCAGTGAGCGCATGACCCGGCTTGCCCAGTGGGAGGTCTCTCCCCAGGACTTTGACCTTCGAAGGAGAGAGGCAACGTGGCAGGACTGTTCTTGGAGGGGACCTGGGAGTCTTGCAGCAGTGGGT
The DNA here is from genome assembly GCF_003265705.2 of Callorhinus ursinus. Classification (NCBI taxonomy): domain Eukaryota; kingdom Metazoa; phylum Chordata; class Mammalia; order Carnivora; family Otariidae; genus Callorhinus; species Callorhinus ursinus. Next base: position 11,984,810 of record NW_027397080.1, on the reverse strand, counting down.
GGTCAGTGGCCAGTAGTGGCTGTCTCCTGAGCCATGTCTTTGCCTGTGTTTCTTAGCCTAAATGCTTTGGGTTCCATGTTTGGAACTCATGAGCAGCATCCGTTCAACACTACCCTTCACTCTTTAGGTTAGCCACCGAACAGATGGTATAGAGCAGAGAGGGGGTCAGCCTGGCCGGAGTTACAACTCAAGAGGGTGAGGGGAGAAGCAAGAGGGTGGGAGGCAGGGCTTTCCCTTCCAGTAAGAAGAGAGATGCCTCAGAGGAACGGCTCCCTTCCTGCCTGCCTTTAGATGTTGAGGGGGAATGCAATGCTTAATCAAACAGCCATCCTGGGGTTGTGAGGGAAGAACTATGAGATTCGGAGAGAAGCTGACCCAGAGGTGAACATCACTGTGCTGCTAAATGAAACAACCTGGTATCACCTGCCTCTAGACTTCCTGCGGCGGGGGCCATGTTTATTTGGGTATTCTGATTCCTTTTGCTGAAAGTGCCTCATGTGACACCACGAGTCATCTAAGCCCTCCTGGCCTCAGTTTCTCTTTGTGAAGTGCAGATGGGGGCGCGCCTGGGTGGCTCAGTCGGTTAAGCATCTGCCTTCGGCTCAGGTCACGATCTCCAGGTCCTGGGATTGAGCTGGGGCTCTTTGCTCAGCAGGGAGTCTCCTTCTTCCTCTCCCTCTGCCTCTCCCCCTGCTTGTGCTCTCTCTGCTCCCCCGCGCCAAATGAATAAATAAAATCTTAAAAAAAATAAAGTGTGGACGATGATACCCGCCTCATAGGATCAGAGCAAATATCAAATGAGATAATGGATGTAGAGTATTTAGCACAGTCCTTGCTTGTGGTAAGCACTCAGTAAATGTTAACTACGACCACCTGCATCAAAACCATGGGGCAGATGGGTTTTTTCTGGAATAGAGTAGAGAGAAGAGAAAGAGAATAAAGACTAAATCTGGGTAACCAACATCTGAGGGGAGAGAGTTGACCAGCAAAGGGGTCAGAGGATAATTAGAGAGCCCAGAAGAAAACCTGAAGTTTCATTCTACCCAACACACTCTTTTTCATCTGGAAAACTCCTACTCATCCTTCAAAGTCCAGCCTAATTATCCCCTTCTCTATGAAGCCTTCCTGTGCACTCGACCCACAGTCTTCCACTCTGAGGTAGTTGTCCTGATGCTCTGGCTCCCACAGCATACCCTTCTTTTCTTGCACTTATCATGATTTATTTTGATTTTCTGCTCTTATATCTGTCTCCTGCTCCAGACTGTGAATGAATTCCCTAAAACCCGAGGTGTCCTGACTGCATCTTCCAACCCAACCTAGCATGGGGCTTGGCAACTGGTGGCAATAACAAAAGCTAATGTTTGATGACTGATTATTCTGTACCAGGTGCTATGCTAAGTGCTTTACATATGGTAAATCATTTAATCCTCATGACAACTTTATGAGGTAGGTGCTACTATTAGTCTTTTTTTTTTAAATTTTTTTATTGTTATGTTAATCACCATATATTACATCATTAGTTTTTGATGCAGTGTTCCATGATTCATTGTTTGTTCATAACACCCAGTGCACCATGCAAAACGTGCCCTCCTCAATACCCATCACCAGGCTAACCCATCCCCCCACCCCCCTACCCTCTAGAACCCTCAGTTTGTTTTTCAGAGTCCATCATCTCTCATGGTTCGTCTCCCCCTCTGACATACTCCCCTTTTCTTCCTCTCCTGTTATCTTCTTCTTTTCCTTTTTTCTTAAAATATGTTGCGTTATTTGTTTCAGAAGTACAGATCTGTGATTCAACAGTCTTGCACAATTCACAGCGCTCACCGTAGCACATACCCTTCCCAATGTCTATCACCCAGCCATCCCATCCCTCCCACCCCCAACCACTCCAGTAACACTCAGTTTGTTTCCTGAGATTAAGAATTCCTCATATCAGTGAGGTCATGTGATACATGTCTTTCTCTGATTGACTTATTTCACTCAGCATAACACCCTCCAGTTCCATCCACGTCGTTGCAAATGGCAAGATCTCATTCCTTTTGATGGCTGCATAATATTCCATTGTGTATATATACCACAACTTCTTTATCCATTCATCTGTCGATGGGCATCTTGGCTCTTTCCACAGTTTGGCTATTGTGGACATTGCTGCTATAAACATTGGGGTACATGTACCCCTTCGGGTCCCTACATTTGTATCTTTGTGGTAAATACCCAGTAGTGCAATTGCTGGATCGAACAGTAGCTCTAATTTCAACTGTTTGAGGAACCTCCATACTGTTTTCCAGAGGGGTTGCACCAGCTTGCATTCCCACCAACAGTGTAGGAGGGTTCCCCTTTCTCCACATCCCCGCCAACATCTGTCGTTCCCTGACTTGTTAATTTTAGCCATTCTGACGGGTGTGAGGTGGTATCTCATTGAGGTTTTGATTTGGATTTCCCTGATGCCGAGTGATGTTGAGCACTTTTTCATGTGCCTGTTGGCCATTTGGATGTCTTCTTTGGAGAAATGTCTGTTCATGTCTTCTGCCCATTTCTTGATTGGATTATTTGTTCTTTGGGTGTTGAGTTTGATAAGTTCTTTATAGATTTTGGATACTAGCCCTTTATCTGATATGTCGTTTGCAAATATTTTCTCCCATTCTGTCGGTTGTCTTTTGGTTTTGTGGACTGTTTCTTTTGCTGTGCAAAAGCTTTTTATCTTGATGAAATCCCAATAGTTCATTTTTGCCCTGGCTTCCCGTGCCTTTGGCGATGTTTCTAGGAAGAAGTTGCTGCGGCTAAGGTCGAAAAGGTTGCTACCTGTGTTCTCCTTTAGGATTTGGATGGACTCCTGTCTCACATTTAGGTCTTTCAACCATTTGGAGTCTATTCTTGTGTGTGGTGTAAGGAAATGGTTCAGTTTCATTCTTCTGCATGTGGCTGTCCAATTTTCCCAACACCATTTGTTGAAGAGACTGTCTTTTTGCCATTGGACATTCTTTCCTGCTTTGTCAAAAATAAGTTGACCATAGAGTTGAGGGTCCATTTCTGGGCTCTCGATTCTGTTCCATTGATCTATGCGTCTGTTTTTGTGCCAGTACCATACTGTCTTGATGATGACAGCTTTGTAATAGAGCTGGAAGTCCGGAATTGTGATGCCGCCAGCTTTGCTTTTCTTTTTCAGTATTCCTCTGGCTATTCGGGGTCTCTTCTGGTTCCATACAAATTTTAGGATTATTTGTTCCATTTCTTTGAAAAAAGTGGATGGTATTTTGATGGGGATTGCATTGAATGTGTAGATTGCTCTAGGTAGCATTGACATCTTCACAATGTTGATTCTCCCAATCCATGAGCATGGAACGTTTTTCCATTTCTTTGTGTCTTCTTCAATTTCTTTCCTGAGTATTTTATAGTTTTCTGAGTACAGATCCTTTACCTCTTTGGTTAGATTTATTCCTAGGTATCTAATGGTTTTGGGTGCAATTGTAAATGGGATAGGCTCCTTGATTTGTCTCTCTTCTGTCTTGTTGTTGGTGTATAGGAATGCCACTGATTTCTGTGCATTGATTTTATATCCTGCTACTTTACTGAATTCCTGTATGAGTTCTAGCAGTTTTGGGGTGGAGTCTTTTGGGTTTTCCACGTACAGTATCATATCATCTGCAAAGAGTGAGAGTTTGACTTCCTCTTTGCCGATTTCGATGCCTTTGATTTCTTTTTGTTGTCTGATTGCTGTGGCTAGGACTTCTAATACTATGTTGAATAGCAGTGGTGACAGTGGACATCCCTGCCGCGTTCCTGACCTTAGGGGAAAGGCTCTCAGCCTTTCCCCATTGAGAATGATACTCGCTGTAGGTTTTTCATAGATGGCTTTTATGATATTGAGGTATGTACCCTCTATCCCTATACTCTGAAGAGTTTTGATCAAGAAAGGATGTTGTACTTTGTCAAATGCTTTTTCTGCATCTATTGAGAGGATCATATGATTCTTGTTCTTTCTTTTGTTAATGTATTGTATCACGTTGATTGATTTGCGGATGTTGAACCAGCCTTGCAGCCCAGGAATAAATCCCACTTGGTCATGGTGAATAATCCTTTTAATGTACTGTTGGATCCTATTGGCTAGTATTTTGGTGAGAATTTTTGCATCCATGTTCATCAAGGATATTGGTCTGTAATTCTCTTTTTTGATGGGGTCTTTGTCTGGTTTTGGGATCAAGGTAATGCTGGCCTCATAAAATGAGTTTGGAAGTTTCCCTTCCATTTCTATTTTTTGGAACAGTTTCAGGAGAATAGGTATTAATTCTTCTTGAAATGTCTGATAGAATTCCCCTGGGAAGCCGTCTGGCCCTGGGCTTTTGTTTCTTGGGAGATTTTTGATGACTGTTTCAATTTCCTTAGTGGTTATAGGTCTGTTCAGGTTTTCTATTTCTTCCTGGTTCAATTTTGGTAGTTGATACATCTCTAGGAATGCACCCATTTCTTCCAGGTTCTCTAATTTGCTGGCATAGAGTTGCTCATAATATGTTCTTATAATTGTTTGTATTTCTTTGGTGTTGGTTGTGATCTCTCCTCTTTCATTCATGATTTTGTTGATTTGGGTCATTTCTCTTTTCTTTTTGATCAGTCTGGCCAGGGGTTTATCAATCTTGTTAATTCTTTCAAAGAACCAGCTCCTAGTTTCGTTGATCTGTTCTACTGTTCTTTTGGTTTCTAGTTCATTGATTTCTGCTCTGATCTTTATGATTTCTCTTCTCCTGCTGGGTTTAGGCTTTATTTGCTGTTCTTTCTCCAGCTCCTTTAGGTGTAGGGTTAGGTTGTGTATTTGAGACCTTTCTTGTTTCTTGAGAAAGGCTTGTATTGCTATATACTTTCCTCTCAGGACTGCCTTTGCTGTATCCCAAAGATTTTGAACAGTTGTGTTTTCATTTTCATTGGTTTCCATGAATTTTTTTAATTCTTCTTTAATTTCCTGGTTGACCCATTCATTCTTTAGTAGGATGCTCTTTAGCCTCCATGTATTTGAGTTCTTTCCGACTTTCCTCTTGTGGTTGAGTTCTAGTTTCAAAGCATTGTGGTCTGAAAATATGCAGGGAATGATCCCAATCTTTTGGTACCGATTGAGACCTGATTTGTGACCTAGGATGTGATCAATTCTGGAGAATGTTCCATGGGCACTAGAGAAGAATGTGTATTCCGTTGCTTTGGGATGGAATGTTCTGAATATGTCTGTGAAGTCCATTTGGTCCAGTGTGTCATTTAAAGTCTTTATTTCCTTGTTGATCTTTTGCTTAGATGATCTGTCCATTTCAGTCAGGGGGGTGTTAAAGTCCCCCACTATTATTGTATTGTTGTCAATGTGTTTCTTTGTTTTTGTTATTAATTGCCTTATATAATTGGCTGCTCCCATGTTAGGGGCATAGATATTTACAATTGTTAGATCTTCTTGTTGGATAGACCCTTTAAGTAGGATATAGTGTCCTTCCTCATCTCTTATTACAGTCTTTGTTTTAAAATCTAGTTTGTCTGATATAAGGATTGCCACCCCAGCTTTCTTTTGGTGTCCATTAGCATGGTAAATGGTTTTCCACCCCCTCACTTTCAATCTGGGGGTGTCTTTGTGTCTAAAATGAGTCTCTTGCAGACAGCATATTGATGGGTCTTGTTTTTTAATCCAATCTGATAGCCTGTGTCTTTTGATTGGGGCATTGAGCCCATTTACATTCAGGGTAACTATTGAAAGGTATGAATTTAGTGCCATTGTATTACCTGTAAGGTGACTGTTAACTGTCTGTTGTCTGTGTTCATTTCTGCTCTTTGCTGCTTTTACGTTCTCTCTTTGCTTAGAGGACCCCTCTCAATATTTCTTGGAGGGCTGGTTTCGTGTTTGCAAATTCCTTTAGTTTTTGTTTGTTCTGGAAGCTTTTTATCTCTCCTTCTATTTTCAGTGATAGCCTAGCTGGATATAGTATTCTTGGCTGCATATTTTTCTCGTTTAGTGCTCTGAAGATATCTTGCCAGTCCTTTCTGGCCTGCCACGTCTCTGTGGATAGGTCTGTTGCCAATCTAATGTTTCTACCATTGTAGGTTACATATCTCTTCTCCCGAGCTGCTTTCAGGATTTTCTCTTTGTCTCTGAGACTCGTAAGTTTTACTATTAGATGTCGGGGTGTTGACCTATTTTTATTGATTTTGAGAGGGGTTCTCTGTGCCTCCTGGATTTTAATGCCTGTTTCCTTCCTCACATTAGGGAAGTTTTCTGCTATAATTTGCTCCAATATACCTTCTGCCCCCCTCTCTCTCTCTTCTTCTTCTTCTGGGATCCCAATTATTCTAATGTTGTTTCGTCTTATCGTATCACTTATCTCTCGAATTCTGCCCTCGTGATCCTGTAGTTGTTTCTCTCTCTTTTTCTCAGGCTCTTTATTTTCCATCATTTGGTCTTCTATATCGCTGATTCTCTCTTCTGCCTCATTTATCCTAGCAGTTAGTGCCCCCATTTTTGATTGCACCTCATCAATAGCCTTTTTGATTTCGATTTGGTTAGATTTTAGTTCTTTTATTTCTCCAGAAAGGGTTTCTCTAATAACTTCCACGCTTTTTTCAAGCCCAGCTAGTATCTTTAAAGTCATGATTCTGAACTCTAGGTCCGACATCATACTAATGTCTGTATTGAGTAGGTCCCTGGCTGATGGTAGTACCTCTTGTTCTTTTTGCTGAGGTGATTTCTTTCGTCTTGTCATTTTGTCCAGAGGAGAATAGATGAATGAGAGAACGAAATGCTAACAGGTTTACAACGTCCCCAGCAAATATACTGTATACAAATCAGAAAAGACCTGAAACCAGGGGAAAAGAAAGGGAAAGAAAGAAAAAAGAAAGAGAAAAAAGAAAAAAAAAGATAAAAACAAAAACAAAACAATACAAAAATAGCAGAATATGATCAAATATGATCAGGCTAGTGCATAGATCAGTGCCACACACTAGATTTTGGGCGTATTTTGGTCTGTTAGAAAAAAGTGCCTCCTAAAATTTTAAAGGAAGAAAGACATATATGTACAAAATAAGGGTTGATACAATGAAGGGATGGAAGATGACTGTAAAGATGAAAATTATAAAAGGTTTTATAAAAGGACTTGGTAAGATAAGTTGTTTGAAAAAAGAAAGAAGATTTAAGAAAAGAAAAAAAAAAGGAAAAAGGGAGAGAATGTGATCAGGCAGGAGACTAGAACAAAGCCATACACTAGTGATTTAGGGTATATTTTGATCTGTTAGAAGAAACTGTACCTCAAAATTTTAAAGAGAGAACAACTTATATATATATGCCAAAAATAAGGGTAACTACTATGAAGGGATAAAATATGACTCTAAAAATGAAAAATGAAAAATGTTTTTTTTTTTAAAAAGGGATTGATGTTGGTTAAAAAAAGGGAAAAAGAAAAATAAAAAAAAACAGTCAACAAAAATTAACTTTGATGAAATAATGAATCATGGTAAAAAAAAAAAAAAAAAAAGCCATGAATCTATGTGCAGTATTCCCCTAGCGCTGGAGTTCTCCCATTCTCCTTGATCGATCAACTTGGTCTTGGCTTGCTGGCTGTTTGTGCTGATCTTCTGGGGGAGGGGCCTGTTGCTGTGGTTTCCAAATGTCTTTGCCGGAGGCGGAATTGCCCCGCCCTTGTCGGTCCGGGCTAAGGAAGCTGCTCCGGTTTGCTCTCAGGAGCTTTTGTTCCTGCAAGCTCTCCGTACAGCCTTGGAGGACCAGGGCAGAAATGGTGGCCTCCCAATCTCTACCCGGAGGAGCCGAGAACTCGGGGCCCCGCTCCTCAGTGTGCCCCCAGAGAAAAGCAGTCACCTCCGTGTCCCCGGTCTCCGGCCGCACCCCGTGCTCACCCGGCCTGTGACCGAGCGTTGCTATCTCTGGCACCCGACCCCGCGCAGAGTCTCCAAACCCAGCAGATCCCTGCAGTGCGTTCCCGCACCGCTCCTCCCCGGGAAGGAAGGGGAGTCTCCCCGGATCTGCCGCCTGCTGGGTCCCTGCTGGAGGAGCCGTGCCCCGACTGGGCCGCGGGTCACAGTCTATGGCAACCCCGAGCTGAGAGCCCGCGACTCTGCTCCGTCTCTGCAGCCGGCTTCCCCGCTCCGATACCTGGGAGCTCTGGCGCACTCAGGCACCCCCGGTCTCTCTGTGACCCCGAGGGTCCTGAGACCACACTGTCCCGGGAGGATTCCACCCCCCGCTTAGCCACTGCAGCGACGTCCCTCCACGGAGCCAACTTCTAAAAGGTCCGATTTTGTGCTCCGCGGCTCTAGCACTTGCCAGAAGCGGCCGGCGGAGGCCCCTCCCCCGCCGTCTATCCTCCCGAATATCGCCTCGGATTCACTTCTCCGCACGTCCTACCTTCCAGAAAGTGGTCACTTTTCTGTTCAGAGAGTTGTTGCTACTCTCTTCTTCGGTCTCCTGTTGAGTTCGTAGGTGTTCAGAATGGTTTGATCCCTATTCAGCTGAATTCCTGAGACCAGACGAAATCTAGGTCTCCTACTCCTCCGCCATCTTCCCAAGTTGCCCGTGCTACTATTAGTCTTAATTTATAGATGAAGAACTGTAAGAAGTGAGAAGTTATTTAAACTCAGGTGGTCTGGCTCTCTAGCCTGAGACAAGTTGTCTCATATGTAGTGGCCACTGGTAAATGTTTATTGACTGAAATGATAGAAGGAGTGTTACCGAAGCCAAGGAAAGAGTTTCAGGAGGACGCCTGGGTGGCTCAGTCGTTAAGCGTCTGCTTTTGGCTCAGGTCATGGTCCCGGGGTCCTGAGATCAAGCCCTGCATCTGGCTCCCTGCTCAGCGGGAAGCCTGCTTCTCTCTCTCCCACTCCCCCTGCTTGTGTTCCTGCTCTCACTGTGTCTCTCTCTGTGTCAAGTAGATAAATAAAATCTTAAAAAAAAAAAAAAAGAGTTTCAGGAGTACATTAGTCAGCTTCAGATAAGTTATGCTGCAGTGACAGATAATCCCCAAAATATCAGCTTACAGAAAAGTTTACATGTCAGCTGCAGTCAGCTATGGTTCTGCCACATATCAGGGGTGCTGGCTGAAGGAAAAGGCCCTATCTAGAAACTTGCTGCCCTCGGGGGAAAGACAAGAGATAGACAGGATGCTGGAATGGGCTTGTACTATGGAGAGCTGATAATACACATCTCTTTCCAGCTCCATGCCAGTGGTACCACACTGGCAGCTGGAAATCAGTCATAATGGGAGTATTTACACTATGGAAATCAGCAAATTCTTCCCTCCCCCTCCCCCAAGAACCTGTTGTTAAGCATTTACCAGCACAGCACTCGAAAAGGACAATGATGTTAGCCCTTAAAGCTTCTGCCCAGCTATGGCTCAGGTCATGGAAGTACCACAGTTCACATACACTCACATTTTACTTGTCAAAGCAAGCCTCATGGCCAAGCTGCAATCAGTGGTACCAGAAATATACCTCTCCCACTGGGAGAGGCCCACTAGGAGGGGCAGTAAATTATTCATGAACGATGAATAACACAGTCTGCCTCTATGAAGGAGTCCAAGATGAAGACTGAAAAAAGCCCCTTGGAATTGGCCTTGAGGAGTTCGTCCATGACCTTTAACAAGGGAGTAGTTTCAGTAGAAGCTGGGGTGGGGAATTGGATTGTGGGGGGCAAGGTATGAGTTAAGATCCCTCATTCCTGAGGCCGTAAGGGGGAAGGAGCGAGGCAGGTGAGCTGGTAACCAGATGGGGTGGCCAAGTGGAAGGCAAGGGGTCTTCTAGAAAGAGACAGCCTATTTATCAGTGGGCCCGAGTGTCATTTTCAGTATTAACCAGTCTCTTTCTGCAATCGTTCTTCCACCTTTAATGCCAGGGATGACACTAGGGAAGGCAAAGAACGAAGGGGAAAGAGTCTCATTTTGAGGGTTCTAAAAGCACAAGAGGGGGAGGGGCAGATGGACAGGGAGGGGGAAAGAATCTCAAGCACTCTGTGCTGAGTGTGGAGCACCTTGTCGATCTCATGACCCTGAGATCATGACTTGAGCAGAAACCAAGAACTGGACGCTTAACCAACTGAGCCACCCAGGCCCCCAGCATCTATCACTTTTCTGGTGGTAGGGAAGCTCCAAGGAAGCACAGGATCTCAGAGCCCCAGCCCCACCCCCACCCCACAATGCAGGGCAAGGCCAAGGACTTGAGACACCCCCAAGGGTTCCCTCATGACTCCATGTGCTGCAGGGGGCAGCAGAATGTGTTGCATCCATTGTGGTTTGGGGGGTGGTGGGCACTGGTGGCAGGTGGCCTAGAAGAGACCTTGAGGAGGGGACAGGGAGCTCACAGCAGGGACCTCTGTGACGTGCCCACATGCCTTCTTGCGGGGAGCCAAGGGCAGCGGTCAGCTGCTGCCACAGCTGTTACTACCAGAACAAGCCCACAGCCCTTATCTAACACCAGAGCTGATTCAGAATTTGGAATTCTTTTGGACTTTAGAAGTAGGTGATCCAGGGCACGTGCAGTGTGTTATGTAACACTGCTTAGTATGGTCCAGGGGCAGCCCCGTGTAATGACATAAAAGTGTATGGGGTACATAAAGATTCTAGAGCCTCATATCGTTTAAATCAGCATGTCTTTCAGGTCAGATTTTGCTGTCAAGTTACTTCTGGTGCCAAATTTTAAAAGTCTTTCCAATTCCGTCCTGGGTGTCACCCTGGCTCCTTCCTTTCCCTCCTTGCTCTCCCCCAGATCCAAGGGGTCAGCTAATGCCACCCATCCTACCTCCTTAACACTTCTCACGTCTGTCTCCTTCCTTCCATCCCTCCTGCTGCGTCCTGGTGGGGGTCACCTTCCACTCTCCCTGGGATCGGCACACCCACCTCCTGCCTGACCTGCAGCCTCCAGTTTCTGCTCCATACTGCCCCCAGAGGAGTTGCTCTAGAATGCAAACTTTTGGCCTGGCCTGGGTGTCCGATCAGGATAGTGATGTGTTTACCTGAGAAATACCAGCAGAATTGGAGAATGCTAAACTTTCTTTTCTTTTCTTTTTTTTTAAAAGATTTTATTTATTTATTTGAGAGAGAGAAAGAGCACAAGCAGAGGAAGAGGGAGAAGCAGGCTCCCAGCTGAGCAGAGAGCTCGATGCTGGACTCCATCCCAGGACCCTGGGATCATGACCTGAGCCGAAGGCAGACGCTTAACCGACTGAGCCACCCAGATGCTCGAATGCAAACTTTCTTTAATGGTCGTGGGTGTGGAAAGTTATCTTTTGGAGTCCACTAAGCAAGAAACAGTTGCAGGCCCCCGGATGGAGGTACAGGTGGCTTGTAATGTTCCACACTGAGGGATAAGCTGCTGCTGCTTCCCCAAGAAAGGAGGGTTCTTCTGGGCGCAAGAACCTCCACCCCCTCCCATTCTCAGGAGTCTGGTTCCATTCTGGACCCTCCTGACTGCTCAGGCTGGATATGTGCCTGCCTGCTTGTCAGGTCCAAGTAATTTGTGCAAAACATACATCCCAGTGCCAGTTTCTCAGGCATAAGAGGACCAGGCTTCAGTTTGCTGAGAGTCCTCACTGCAACTCCAAAATCCAGTGCTGACCCCCAGAGAGTCTGGTTGGTCACATTCATGGCCCTGTTCCATAGGCTACCTTGGCCATGCTGCCTAGAACGAACGCAGACCAAGAGGCCAGCTCTCCTTCTTGTGCTCACAAAGGCCAAACAAAATCGCAGGCCTTCTCAGGCCTGGGAAGCAGCCCCTGATCCCAGTGGTTGCATATATAAGAGAAAAAGGAGGGAAATGGCAGCTCCAGGTTCTTGCTGTTCGAGCTGCAATGAAAGAAGTGATCTCACAGGACACCTGGGTGGCTCAATCGGTTAATCGCCTGCCGTCAGCTCAGGTCATGATCCCAGGGTGCTGGGATTGAGTCCTGTGTCAGGTTCCCTGATCGGGGAGTCTGCTTCTCCCTCTGCCTGCTGCTCCCCCTGCTCGTGCGCTTTCTCTCTCTCTCTCTCAAATAAATAAATAAAATAAAACAGAAAGAAGTGACCACAAGCCTTTCATTTTACTCTTGCGTTTCAGTGATCAAGGTTTTCCATAATTTAATGTTTAAAAAGTTACCATTTATGGAGCAAGCCTTTATACCAAGCCTGTGTTCAGCTCTCCCTATACACTCTCAATGAGTCAGTACAATCCTCCTGCTCTGTCAGAACTGTCACGATCTCTACCTTCTGGTTAGGAAACCTGGGTCCCAACCTGGCTAGTTGGCTTGCTTGAAATCATACAGTTAGCGGAAGCTCCCATCACATGGCATTTTCTTTTGTGATGAATTACTGTTTTCCACAAATACTTGATGTCCCTCCTTATTGATATCCTTGCTCTCTTAAACTTAGGCCAGAGCATATGACTTGCTTTGGCCAGTGAAATATGAGCAGAAGTAACACGCATGCCGCATCCGGGTAGAAGCTTTTGAGAGCCGGTGCAGGACTCACATATTGCCTCTGCAGTTTTAGAAGCCTGTGGTGAGATGGAGCATTTATCAGCCCAGGTCTCTGACAGCTGACCTTGAGCAGAGACCGCTAGTTGATTCAGATGAGCATCAACTATGAGCAAGGAACTTATTTTGTTGTTTTAAGCTCCTGGGATGTTCCCGGTTGTTTCTTACTGGAGCAAAACCTAGCCCATCTTAACCAATCTCTCCCTCATGTGGGGTCAGAATAGAGAGGCTGGACAGGAGACTCTAGCCATGGGGGCCAAGACCCACTTACCTTAAGCTCTGAGTCCCACTTACTTACACGGACCAAACCCCTCCCACCTGCCACAATGCACCCCTTCTTCTGCACCCTTCCTGGCTTCACAACCCCACCTGACCTGGCACCCACTTCCCAATTTGTGTAACACGCTTCCTGCTCTTTTGCCACTCAGACCACAATGCTGAGATGTGGTTTTCTAAAGAATTGGCTAAGCCCGAGCCATCCGAAGAGATTTTCAGCTACTGTTTTGAGGTCACTGTGGCCAAATGCTGATTTCCATATAAGCTGCCAGTATTCCAAGAAGATGTTAGCGGTGACAAATACACACTTTGTTGGGAAATGCTGCTCCCTGGACACTGCCTGTGAGGAAATCCTTGCGGAATGAACCAGAAGTTATGTTGGAAAACGATGATGCAGAACAGAGGGCACTGGGTTGGAAGTGCTCCTAGAACAACATTTATTGAGCACCTACTATGCTTGGCAATCAGAACTCTGCTGTCCCTGTGTCAGGGGACTCAGATGAGACAGACAAGTATGAGCAGAGGGTGATGATGATACAGCATGATAAATGAGGCTAGCTGCCTCATCTAGTCATTTATTCGTCTAATGCGTATTTATTGAGTTCTCCTGGTATGGTAGGGACTGGGCATTAAGTGCAAACCAGACAGGGACCATCTTTGCCCTCCCAAAGTTTATAGCCTAACAGCCCGAGAGAAATAGACACAGAATGCTAAGGGAGCATCTAGCAGAGGCAAATAACCTCCTCTGGGGTGGGGGTGTGGTTCTAGGATAACTTTATTAAGAACGTGACTCCAGAAGAAAATCCTGGTGCTTGCTTCGGCAGCACATATACTAAAACAGAAGAGAGTCCTGAAGGATGAGCAGGAAGGAGGAAGGGCAAAGAAGGGGGAAGGGCATTCCAGGCAGAGGGAACCCTTGAAGCAAAGGCCTGGAAGCATGAATCAGCTTAGCACATTTGCTAAGTGCAAACAGTTTAATATGACTAAAGCAGAGAGTTTAAACTAAAGAGGAACAACAGAGAAGGCAAGAGACCAGGCTGACAGGGGCGACATCTCAAAGGATCTTGGATGTTGGCTTTAGGTGCTTGGACTTAACCTGAAGACAGTAGGAGCCCTTGCAAGAGTTTTGAGCTGGAGTGTTTATTAGTTAGGAAACAAGCTGAGGTATAGGAACAAAGACACTAAAATAACAGTGGCTTAAACAAGATAGACATTTACTTCTTGCTTATGTAAAAACCCAGATAGGCAAGCCAGAGTGGGCATGGTGGCTCCACAATCGTGAGGGACCCTGGTTCCTTCTGGTTTGTTGCTTTGACATCTTCAACACATGGCTTCCTGCTTGTGGTCCAAGAGGGCAGCTCCGGCTCCCACCATCACTTCTGCATTTCAGGCAGCAGGCAAAAGCACGAAGGATGTGGCAGATTTACCCCTTCCCTGGAAAGGCATAACCCAGGACTTGCCCACATCACTTTCATTCACATTGTACTACCCAGAATTTAGTCACATGGCCACAGCTGGCGGCCAGGCTGCTGGGAAATGTAGTTTCTATTCTAGGCAGACATGTGTTTGGCTGAAAGGCAGAGGCTCTATTACTAAAGGAAGGATGGAGGCTGGGAAACAACCAGCTGTCTTCAACAGGGAGCGACGATCCTCTTTGCCTTTTGGAAAGATCTCTCTGGGAAAGCGAAAAGGAGGAAGGTCTGGATGGCAAGGGACCAGGGCCAAGGAAATAATCCAAATGAGAGCTACCGAGGCGGAGACATCTGCAGTGGAGGAAGTGGACGGGGGCTTAGGAGAGAGTTGGAGGTTGAACGGACCAGGACACAGGGACCAACTGTACTTAGACACACATCTAATTCACTGTACTTAGCACAGGGCTGTGACCAGCATATAGTAAGTGCTTAAGAGAGCATGAATGTACGAGGTGAGAGCAGGAGCCAAGGACAACAAGAGTAATAATAATGGCTCCTGGAACTAACTTGACTGAGGAATATCAACACTTAAAGGTAAATATCAAATAATTTTTTTTTTTTTAGAAAAATAACTGCTACCCACTGGTCCTCCAGCTGGTTCCAAAACTTTCAGTCATTTTTAGTTATTAATGCCATCTCTTGTTTTGGGCATTAACTTGGTCTTTCTAATGCCTCCCTCCTCCTTCCTTGCTTCCTTCCCTCCCTCCTTCCTCTTCCTCCCCTTCCTGCTCCTCTTTCTTCTGTCTCGCTCCTTCCTCCTTTCTTTATCGTTTTTTGCCTATTTTTAAATATTAATGTCGCACTGGACACCAAGTCCCAGCAGACAGGACTTGTGGTGGGAGGGGAGGTGGTGATGGTCTGCCCTTTCCTCCCTGCCCTCTGGTGGGGAAGATTAGAAGGAGAACAGGACCGGCTTCCTTAGGTGTCCCCTGCTGACCCTTGGTGGGCCCCTTCTTCACAGCTTGTAAGGGGGCTGATTTCCTGTCATCACAGCTGCTCGGCTCATTGTCTACAGACACGGAGTGTGGGGCTGGGGGCCGCACAGGCCATACTGAGAAAGGACTCAGTGCCAGAGAGCTCTCTTCCGCTGGTGGCCTCAGGCTCACCGCTTTGCCCCCAGCAGGCCTGCTGCCCCCATCACATCTACCCTCTGTGGCCCCAGTCCCGGGGCCTATGGACATGGGCAGACTCTGTCTTTCTTCTTCTCACCCACTGGCCACCCGGTCACACCCTCGGCCTTCTCTCTCGGGTGCCCTTTGCCCTACTTCAGTTAGCACCGAGGCAGGTCAGAAGTACAGTGGTTCAGTTGACACCCACGGGAATGCGAGGCCAGTCCCCTCCATTGGCACCCCAAACTCGACGATACGTCTCTGGACTCTGCTCCACTTGTCCCGTGCTGTGTATTAGACCACCCCAAACTTCGTGGCATAAACAACCACGAATTTTACCGCCCTCGCAGATTCTGTGGGCCAGGAATTTGAAAGGATGCAGGGGGCATGGCTGGACTCTGCTGGAGGTAGGCAGCCTCTGAGGTGCCTCCCAGGACTCATGCCCTTGTGTGTTCATCTGCTCTCACTCTGTATCAAGGTGGGTCTGTGTGGCCAGTCGTACATGGCAGAAGGGATCATACGTCACTTTCGAGGGTAGGTTATAAAAGATACTGTGGTTTCTGCCTTTCTGTCTTTTGGATCACTCGGGGGGAAGCCAGCTGCCATATCGTTAGGATACTCATCCATGGAGAGGCCTGTCTGGAGAGGAACAGAGGCCTCCCACCAGTGGCCATGTGACATGGCCATGGCTCCTCTGGCCCTAGGGAAAGTCTAAGATGACTGCAGCCCTTGGCCGACAGCTAGACTGTGACTCTCTGAGACAGCGTGAGCCAGAACCACCCAGGTATGCCGCTCTCAGATTCCCGGCTGTCAGAAACTGTGGAAGAGGATTACTGTTTGTTGTTTGAAGCTGTTACACTCTGGGGCCATTTGTTATGCGGCGTTAGGTAGCTGATACACGGCTCCAGGATGTCTGTGCCCTGAGCTGAGAAGACTCAAATGGTGGGGGGCTGGGATCCCCTGGAGGCTGCTTCATTTGGGTGGCTGGAGCTTTACCTGGGATGGCTCAAAGTCTCTGTTGGCCTTGTCACCTGGAGGGTTGGCATGTGGCCTGTCCACGTGGTGTGGCTTCTCACGACATAGTAGCTGGGCCATGAGAAGGAGTGTCTGTAGAGTAAGCTTTCTGAGAGAACTTTGGGCTTTGCCTCCAAGTCAAGCAGGATAATTTCCACTGTATTCTGTTGTCACAGGTGAGTCACCAAGGCTAGTCCAGATTCCAGGGGAAGGGATTTAACTGGTTCTCTTGATGGAGGAGTGATAAGGTCACATTGCAGAAGAACAAGTGGGATGGGAGATATGATGGCCATCCTTGCAAAATACAGTTGGGGCCCTGCCTCAGGGGAGGAACCAGTCCATTGGTCTGCCCCTCAGGGGAGAGGGATACGTGGCTTTTTCCTGGCAACACGCCTTCAGCCCTTGGAAGAGCACTGGTTCTGCTGAAGTGGCACTTCCTATCAAGGCCTGGGAGGAGCCAGTCATCGTCTGAGCTTGGAAGGTAGAGCAGTGCATGCCTTTTCTTCTCAGCTCTGGATTCTGGGGCTCATTTCCCTTTCTGGATAAACAAGGAAGGTCTCAGTGGGCACCTTCTCCCACCAAGGCCCACCACCCTCTCCCTACCAGCCACAGTGCTAACCAGTTTCCCTCAGTCAGTCCTGTACTCACCTACTAGCTGGGAATTAGGACTTCCTGCTTTTGCAGAGCAGGAAGTAATCTGACCAAGGTCACATAGCCGGAAGTGGTAGAGCAGGGACTCGGCCCCCTGACCCCGAAATCCAGGCTCTAGGGCCCTGGGATTCCAGAAAGCCTACCAGGCTTCGGGCATCGGAGCCTTAGCCTTGGTCTCCTTGGGACCCTGCTGAGGGCAAGGCCAGTGTGAGCAGTGTGACGGGGAGGGGCTGGACTCTACCAGAGAGTTTGGGCTAGTTGTCAGTGTGCTGTTGGGTGGAAGGGCAGGAGAAACAAGGAAAGGAATAATCCATTTTTACCTTCTTTTCAGGCCTGTCCCCAGTTAGTGAGTTTTCCAGGGGCCAGAGGGCGACCTCCAGGGTGACAGCCTTGGACTCAATACCCCTCTGCATTTGTAGGACTGAAACTCCCCTCTCTGTCCTAGAACCTCTGGTCGGAGAGCCCTCTGAGCTCCTAGGACCCGTGGATGCTGGGTGTCGGAGTGATTTCCAGCCCCAGTGAACATGTCTCTGGCCAGTGTCCAGCCTGCCCGGCCCCTCCTTTCCCTGTGACTCCTACTTCCCATCCTACCGCACCTCCAGATCCCAGAATGGGACAGTTCCCAGCGCCTATTGCCTGCCAGGCACTGAGCTCGTGTTGGGGACCCAGAAATAAGTGAGATACAGCCTCTGCCCTCGAGCAGGTCACAGTCTAGAGGGAGGAGAAACATGAAGTGTTAACTGCCCGGTGTCAGGTCAAGGGCACGTTGAATAAGGGTAGGCATCACAAAGTGAGAGGGGCAAACTCAATGATAAAAAGCAACAACATGGATGAATCTCAGAATCATCATGCAGAACAAAAGAGTCCAGACTGTATGATCCCATCTTTATAAAGCTCCAGGCCAGGTAAAACTACAGATTATAAAGAGATAGAAGCAAGATCAGTAGTCGCTTGGGGGTGGGGGTGGGGTGGCTGGGAAGAGGCAAGAGGTGATGGATATTCTGCAGTGTTCTGAGGATGAGGAATAGTCTGAGGTGGTGAAAATGTTCTAAACCTTGATAGGAGTGTGGGTCACATGAGAATATTTGCGTGCTAAAGCTAAGTGATTCACCTAAGATCTGTGAGTTTCATCATGTGTAGATTATACCTGTGGTGGGCAGCATTCAAAATAGCCCCCGGGGACCCCTGCCTCCTGGTGTGCATGCCCTAGTGCAAACCCCGTCCCCTAGATGGTATCAGGTTGGTCTTGTGGCCCGTGGAATATGGCAGAAGGGATGGTGAGTCACTGCTGAGATTAGGGTATAAAAGACTTTGCTGTTCCATCTTAGTCTCTCTCTCTCTCTTTCTCGTGGCTTGTTCTGGAAGAGGCCGTGTGCTGACCGTCTCTATGGAGAAGGGCGTGTGGCAGAGGAATTGAAGCCTCCTGCCAAGACTGATGTGCGCGAGCTTACAGTAAGGGGGTCCTTCCGTCCCAGTTAAAGCCTTCAGGTGTCTGCAGCCTTGGCTCGCTGCTTGACCACAAACTCATGAGAGACCCTGAACTAAGCTGCCTCCCGATTCTGCCTCTCAGAAGTTGTGTGGGATAATAAATGCTTATTGCTTTAAACCATGACGTTTTGGGAGTTATTTGTTCTGCTGCTATAAATGATGAATACGATATTTCAATAAACTAAACATGTGAGGAAAACAGCTTCTAAGTGCTCTTGGCCCAGCTGGCTTTCCCAGGGACTTTCAAGCACTTTCTGTGACTCAGACTTCTGGGCTCAGTCTCCGGAACAGGGAGATGAGCGGCCTGGAGCTCTGTCTCGACATCAGGAGTTGGTGTCTCCAACATAGATACACCTTCTACCCACCCACCGCACCAGCCCCGAAACACCTGCACCCAGCGCCCCGCCCCTCCGCCATGGGGAGAAGACCCCAGAAATGCTCCTCCATCCCCCTCCCACACCCCGGCCTCATGCCCAGGTGTACCTGCAAGAATCCACACAGGGCTCTGAAGCTAATCACAGCTACTATTTTTGGAACACTTCTTGTGTGTCAGGTGATATGCAAAGTGGCTGGCGTGCATCTTTTAATTTACTCTTCCCACCATATTAGGTATTTCTAAACCTATTTTACAGCAGAGAAAACTGAAACTTGGCACCCTGAAGCCAGCTGCCCGGGTCCTAGAGCTACTAGGGCGTGGCTGCTTTAGACTTCAATCCAGATTTGTCTAATTCCCCTCGCTGAGAGGCCGGGAAGCAACAAACCCCAGACCTGAATATATTTTTCTTATCTACTCCCTGTGAGAAAAAACCCACGCGCATTCTTCCGTCAGAGAAAAGGCCACAATCTCAACCCAGATTCCCCAGGGCAATGATATAAAGAGACAGGGGGCGATGGTGATATTCCAGTGCCAAGAATCTCAGAGATCATGGGAGTCACAGAGGAAGGAGCTGAGATCCAGGGAGGGAAGTGACTTTTCCAAGGACTCCAGCCCTGTGCTCTCTGTACGGCACTGTCCTGTCTCTGCCAGACAGAGGGGAATGGTCACCGTGTGGGAGAAGCATAATAGGGGTAAAAGAGGGCTTTGGGGAAGGGGAATGAGAGAGAAAGGGAAGCCCAAGGTAACAATGGCAAAATTGAGGTCTGCTAACTTTATCTTGGGTCAACCCCGCAATGGCTAGGGGCTCTGTGGACCAGCATCACAGGTGGTCCCATTGAGAGCCCCGGATGCCCCAGAGGACATCACAGCACAGCTCTGCGAATGTGCCTGGCTTGTGGCAGGACCTGCTGAAAAGCACTGTGTTACTCATTTGCTCGGACATTAGATTGCCCTATTCATTCATTCATTCATTTATTCATTCATTCAATAAGTATTGACCATCTGCTGTCTGCTAAGTACTGTTTTAGGAGCATGGGATATTTTAGTGAACACAAGATCCTTGTCCTTATGAAGTTCACAATACATAAACAATATATAAATTCCAACGTATCTTAGAAAGTGAAAGATGTTGTAAAAGAAGAAAAAGTAAAGAGGGAGTACGACCTGAGAGTGAAGTCAAAACAGGGCATATGGAGGGGGTGGGTTGACATCTCTACAAGGTGGATTGCGTAGGCCTCCCTGAGGAAGTTTCTTTTGATCAAAGACTTGAAGGAGGGGAGGTGTGCCATATCCAAGTGAGCCCCATGGACATCTGGACAAAGCACATTCCTGGCAAAATACACACTGATATGCTAGGGGTAAGGGGAAATTAGGTCTGCAACTTACTCCCACACAATTCAGAAAAAAATAAATTATATGGACACGTAGATACAGATGCACAATACGCGTGTGTATAGACACATATATGAACGTGCATGTGCCCAGAGAAAAAGAATGATACAGATTGTGTTAAAATGTTAATATTTGGGGAGTCTGGGTGAAGGGTATGTACTATTTTTAGAATTTTTCTGTATGAATTTTCAAAATAAACTATTGTTTAAAAGGATTTATATTCTTTTTTGGGGGGGATTTCATTTTATTTATTTGGGTGGCTCTGGACCCAGACCCGGCCAATCAGAGACAGAGCTGAGGAGACAGTCCGGGGGTCCAGGGCTGGTGGGGGGGTAAGAGCCCGCCTGAGGAGGAAACCAGTGCCGAGGAAGGCAGAGCCGAGACCTGATGCGAAGTCTGCATCTGAACTTTTACCCTCCAGTGACTTCAGTACGTGAGGCAAAAAGAAATTCCCTTTCTGCTTGAGCCAGATTTTTTCTTAGTCGCAACAAAAAACGTGTTGACTGCTCCCAAGTGTCAGGGACAGCCTCTCTGAGGAAAGGACGCTTACGCAGGGACCTGGAGGATGAGCAGCCATGGGGCAGGTGAAGAGGTGGGGAAAATGTTCCAGGCAGACAGAACAGTGAACGGGAAGGCCCCAGGAAAGGAAAGGGCAAAGCAGGTTGGAGGAGCTATGGGACAGTGGGCATGGTGGTGGCAGGGAGAGTGAGGAGCTGGGCAGAGAGGAGGCTGGAGTTGGGTCCCTCACGGAGGGCCTCACAGGCATTGTCAAGGGTCCAGGACTTGATCCCATTAGCAACCAGGATAGTCTGGCAGTGTTTGAAATAGGGACCGACTTAATTTGCATTTTGACATTATGTGCATTTTAATAACACTCTGGGGGCTGTGTGGGGACTAGGTTGACAGGAGGGAAGAGTAGTACAGGGGATTACTTGGAAAATTATTGCAGACCTCCAGGCTAGAGATGTTGAGCATGACTCAGAGTCAGGGCAGTGGGCAGGACAGAGACTAGATGGCTTTGGGGGCAGCTAGTCTCCCAAGATGGCCCCAATGAACCAGCCTCATCCCACATTGAATCTGGGTTAGCTCGGTGACCCACTTTAGCCAATAGAATGCAGAGGAAGTGACACTGTGCCTTTCAAGGGCAGGAGGCCTGGTGTCCATGTCATTAAGGACGCTGCTATGTGGCCTCTGTGAAGGAGCCTGCCTAAAGGACCCAGAGTCTCTCCCAGACTCCAGGTGTGATTAGAAGCCTCTGGCTCCCTCTAGAGTGGATTCCATTGACCCTGGCTCTGACTTACCACCTGAGCACAGTCTCTGTGTCTCTGGTGCGCTTGCTGGAGGCCTAAGGTTGTGGGGATGTTTAGTCAGCAGCGGGGGAGGGGAGCAAGAGTACCCGGAGGTACAGACATGGCTGCCTGGCTCCACTCTTCCCGGGGGTGAGTGAGCAGTTTTCCAGAGGAGAACATGACGACTATAGTAATTTAGAAAGAGGCCCAGCTTGGGTCAGGCTTGCATGACTCAGTGCTTAGCACATGGGCCTCGGTCCCAATTTCTTGGGGAATGGGATGGAATTCCACCACCCACCCCCTCACACTGGGCTGACTCTCCCTGAGCATCTGACCCCTGCTGGGTATCCCTCAGCCCAGGTCCTCAGACAAACCTCCCTGTGTGGCTGCTTCTCCCACCTTGCCCCAGCAATGTCCTTCTGATATATTTCTGGATTTTCTCCTCCGGCCTCCTGCACCCCTGACTCAGGGTAATAATACTAATTGCTACCACTTAGGATGCATTTGTGAATGTATGTGCCAGGCACTAGGCAAAAGCTTTTCCACACTCGTGAATTCCTTACACCAGTTCTCCTAGGAAGTAGGCATTCTTGTGCCCATTTCACAGATAAATAAAGGGGGTATTCACATAGGATAATAAGTTTGCCAAGGTCACACAGCCAGGAGATGGACTGAAGCTTCTCCACCCTTGAAATGTGTTCTCTTGTTATCCGGAGACGGTACAGCCGTCCAGCCCGGGTTGGTTTTTGCCCCATCCTACCTCTCGGGATGAGAACCTGATGCCCTTCTTTCAAGAGTACTCAGCTTTGACCTCTTTGCCGGCTCTGCTTCAAGTTCGTTGAAGCAGGGGTTCTCAAAGTGTGGTCCCTGGGCCAGCACCCTCAGCAGGCCCTGAGAACTTGTCAGAAATGCATACTGTCAAGCCCACCCCAGACTTACCGAATCTGAAACTCTGGGGCGAGGCCCAGACATCTGTTCGAACAAGGCCTCCAGGTGATCGTAATGCGCACCCATCTGAGAGCTACTGGCGAAGGCGGGAGAGGCCACAGCCTTTTCCGTCCCCTCCCAGTGGCTTCTGGGACAGCAGCTGGAGAAAGGGAGAATTTTCAGCCAAGTAGTTTTTATTTGGTTGTTATTGTTTTCCTATCACATTTGTCAGAAATGACTCAGGTCCGGCTTGAGAGAGGGTGTGTGAATTCCTTAATTGTCACACGCTATTACTATTTTTTCACATTTGTGTTCAGCCTAAAAGACAGTGAAAATAAACGTAAAGAGATCCAAACTACCAAATTCAGCCTCTCAACACCTTGTCTGTCTAGGGAAGGGGTGTGACGATAATCCCATCTTCAGTCAACACGCTCGAGCGTCTGTGTCAGGGGACACAGACACCTCACTAATAACTAGAATTCTGGGTTCCCAGGGTTGGGGTCCAAGGTCTGCTCCCACATGACCCAGGGCTACACCGTTCCAATCTCCTCACTGTGCAGCCTTGAATTGGAGTCAGGCTCTGCCATCTGCCAGCTGTGTGGTCTTGGGAAAATCACGTGGCCTCTCTGGGCCTCGGATTCCTCCATCCATGAAATGAGAGTAATAATTCTCACCTTGCAGGCTTGTGGTGAGGATGGAGGAAATGTATGTAGCCTAGTGGTGCCACACACACACGCTGTGTGACCTTGAGGAGTTTAGCGTCTCCTGCATGTGGCCTCCCCTCTACCACCAAGAGCACACACCGTGTAGGGTGGCTGTGAGGTTAGGGGTTACATCCATCTTACAACAAGGCCTCGTGATGGCAAGTACCCTGGCAATGTCAGCTATTATTGTCATTAAGCGCATAATACCATGCCCGGGGCCTAGAAGATGCTCAATCCATGGTGGCTACTGGTATTATTCATTGCCCTCCTCAACTTGAAGACAGCCCTGACCTTACTTCCAGCTTCTGCTTGCTTCAGAGTCTCCATCACACCAATGCTTCCTGGGAGTTTGCAGTTCATGCCCTTTCTGCCAGTTCATCTTGTGTCTGACTCTCAGTTTCAGCCTCTCTTGGGTCTCCTGTTGTTTGCTCTTGGCCTGGTCTTTGCCTTCTTTGTTCTGGCTTCCTGCCCCGTTCCTGGGGCCAATTTCATAGGCATCAAATTTGCCGGACCAGAGCTGTTAAGTCCCAGCTCTGTTACTCACTAGCCGTGTGACCTTAGATAAAGGATTTAACCCCAATTTTCTCATCTGTAACATGGGACTAATAGGGGCACCTGGATGGCTCAGTCAGTTAAGCGTCTGCCTTCGGCTCAGGTCATGATCTCAGCGTCCTGGGATCCAGTCCACTGGGCTCCCTGCTCAGCAGGGAGCCTGCTTCTCCCTCTCCTTCTGCCTCTCCCCTTACCCTTCCTCCCTGCCCATGTTCTCTCTCTTGCTCTGCTCTCTCTCTCTTAAATAAATAAAATATTTTCTTAAAAAATATTTTATTTATTTATTTTTTCGGGAGAGAGAGAGAGAGAGAGAGAGAGGGAGAAAGAGAGAACGAGAAAGTGAACATGAGGGGAGGGGCAGAGGGAGAAGCAGACTCCCCGCTGAGCAAGGAGCCCCATGCGGGACTCGATGCCAGGATCCTGGGAACGTGACCCAAGCCAAAGGCAGACGCTCAACCAACTGAGCCACCCAGGCATCCCGCTTTGTGAGTTTTGACCTTTTATTTTCCTCAGCCAAGCCTAAACTGAACTGATGTCCAATCTTGTGAAGCACTGGGAAGCCTGAATGAAATGATGAACCAGAAAGTATTTTGTAAACTCTCCAGTTCTCTACACATGTAAGGCATTTATATTTTTGCGGTGGTTGTGACTGTAATTATGATTGGTTTAGGAAGAATGGGTTGAAGTTGCCTGACACGATCCTGGCCAGAGATGAGAGGCTCTTTGTTCTGCTTCAGCAGCGTGTTTCTGAGGGCTGTACACGGGTAATGGTGGCACAGGAGACTGGCAGAAGAGGAGTCACTGGCCTCTGGTCTGGATGCCAGCAGGATGACTGTGTGACTTTTGCTGAGCTGGGGCCCAAACGCTCAGGCACCGGTTGGCAGGTAAGCGTAAAGGCTGAATTGGGACAGATGGGTTTAAATCCGGGCTCCCCCTTTACTTGCTATGTAACCCTGGGCAGGTTACCGAACTTCTCTGAGTTTCAGATTCGTCATCTATAAAATGGGAACAATTATAGCCCCTATGACATAGGGTTGTCATGGAGATTCAGTGACATCACATACCCAGGAGGGAAAAAGATAAATCTGTATCCAGTCCAGGGTTACAGATTTTTCTGCTCTGACTACTAACCCTTAACAAATTACAAATGTACAGAGGAGATTCAGGCTTGTTCCTTCTTACCTTTTTTGATTGATTCAGTAAGAGTACTGAATGGGCCCCACTATGCATTTAACTATGTACCAGGTGATGAAAAAAGCTAGTGAGGTGGACTTAGACCCATGGCTCCCAAATACAGCTAGCTCAAAGAATAATTTTAAAAAATAGAGCCAGTTTTTTTGAGTGCCCTCACTCTTCTCTTACTGTCATCTTTTTCTTGAGGGCTCCCTTTGAGGTTTCTGCCATAGCAATGTCGGTCTACCCCCTCCTAATCAGTAGATGTTTAGTCTCAGGAAGACCTCAGTCATAATTCATATTATGGTGCAAATGACTACAGATCTCGCAAAGCATGGACCTGCCAGGACCTGCAAATGACCCATCCTGTAAAGCAGATTGCCCCTGAAAGGGTGCTCCAATGCATAGAAAGCAAGAAGTTTCCAGGCAGAAGGGCCTAGAGAATTCATTCAGTCTGAACCCTCTCAGTTCACAGCGGGGAAACCAAGCCAGGCAGAGGAAACCTTGGTCGAAGCAGGATGACCCAACCAAGGACACCCAGCGGTCATGTGGCCAGGCTGAGTGGGGAGCAGAAAATGGCTCTTCCATACTATCATGGTCTACACCATATATACGCTGAGCACCTTCCGATTAGGTTGCGCACAATGCCCTAGGGAGATACTGAGGCATGACAAGAAGTGCCTCTGGCTTCCAAGAAGCCTACAGCCCGACAGAGAACATAAACACATATGTTAGACTAAAGAGCTCTTTGGCCCCATGGATTTGAAATGCTGCCCCCATTACCTATCAAATTCTCCAATATGCATGAGACTATTCTAGATTCTGTTCTGTTTTACTACTGTGTCTTCCTGCACAGCACCATGATGTTTTAAAGACCATAGCTTTATAACATATTTTGATATGTGGTCGAAGAAATCCTCTTTCTTTCTTTCTCTTTCTTTCTTTCTTTTTCTTTCTTTCTTTCTTTCTTTCTTTCTTTCTTTCTTTCTTTCTTTCTTTCTTTCTTCCTTCCTTCCTTCCTTCCTTCCTTCCTTCCTTCCTTCCTTCCTTCCTTCCTTCCTTTCTTTCTATGTACGATCACTGTTTCAGATGAACTTTTGGATTAGCTTCTGAGTAACACAGATACTGAATCTTCTTCAGCCAGGCACTGGGCACTCTGAGGAGTCAGGCACTCAGTTCCTGCCCTTGAGAACTCACAAAATAGCTGGGAAGTGTAACCAAACAAGAAGTGTAAAGCAACAACAGGAATCTCATGCTCTGGGTAACAAGAGCCAAATGAGTGAGGAGTCCACACAGATATAACCGCTGTGAGTTCCATTGTCCCTCCAGGCTAGGAAAGTCATGGGACGCTCAACAGGGAAGGTGACATTATACTGTACTTTGATAGGTGAGCAGGAGGAGTTTGTTAGGTGTAGAAGAGAAAAAATGCTTTGAGTTGAGGAAGTCAGAGAATGCACCTTGGAGGAGACATTTTATTTGCAGGTGAGTAGGAGTTTGCCCCATTCAGAAGGTGGGGTGAAGGGAAAGATTGCCCTGAGCTGGGAAAGTCACATCTCTGAAGACATTTTAGCTGGGTTTTGAGTTGGAGGAATCAGAGAAGACGCTGGGAGAGGTAACTAAATAAGGATTTTATTAGAAAAGTAACACAAGGAGATGACATTTGACCCGGGCTTTGAGGGATGGAATGAGCAGATCACCAGAGTAGAGGAGAGAGGCACCCGGGAGAGGAGGTAGTCAGGGAAGATATCCCAGAGCAAAAAGGAAACCTCCTGGCTTCCTGCCCGCTCGCTAAGATGCGAGATCCAGGACCTAAGCTTCCCAGCGTGTAGGCGCTCGGGATTCTGAGGCGGCGGCTCTGCAGTTCCCACTTCCCGGTGTGGGGTAGCGGTGGGGTAGCGGTGGAGCCAGCCGGGCCGGGAGAATTGAAGCTTACTCAGGTTTGCCGAGCAGGGTGGCGGAGCTGAATGCTTTATGTCGGAATTGACCAATGGGGTGGCGGCACCCGGTTGCCAGGGCTACGGAGGGGGCCGAGAGGGGCGGGGCCTGGGGCCCAGGGGCGGGGCCTGGGCGGGGTTTATATAAGCAGGCGGCAGGCGGCAGGCGGGGCGTGGGGGTCGGTGGCTGCTGGGCGGGCGGGGCGCAGGCCGCGGGGCCCGAGCCGGGGGGAGGGGGCGAGCGGAGGCGCCGAGGATCCAGTTCACTCGCTGGGGAGACCTATGGGCCGAAGCCGTGTAAATGCGTTTTAAGGCGAGTGCGGGGAGTGGCTCGGGGAGCCTCCGGGGGCAGGCGTCCTCGGCTCCAGTGCTGACCTGCCCCTGGCCCCCTTGCCTCCTCTCAGCAGGGGCCTCGGCTCCGCAACTGCCACTCCTCCTTGGGGTGTTGCACAAGTTTCGAGGTCACCGGCGACCCCCCCTAGCAGCGCGCCTGGCTCTGGCCCCCGCGAAGGAGGACGGAGCTTGGTAAGGGGGTGTGGGGGGCGGGTTCTCGGCCCTGCACTCGGGAAGGCTCACCGGGGCAGAACCTCAGCCTTCGGTTCCCGCCCGGGAGCCCACGACCCCTACCCACCATGTGGCCCCATGCACGCTTAGAATCCTAGCACGTCAGGACCTGCTCCCCCCCCCCCATTTACAAACGGTGAAACTGAGGCTCGGAGAGGGGACAGGGCGTACCCAAGGTCACGGAGCGGGGGCGGACTCGAACCTAAACTCCTGCTCTGGGGCTGAGACTCCTTGGTGGGGCCACTCCCAGCCTCTTTAGTTGGGCGTGGTCAAGACTGAGGGTGGCC
This sequence comes from Callorhinus ursinus, assembly GCF_003265705.2. NCBI lineage: Eukaryota > Metazoa > Chordata > Mammalia > Carnivora > Otariidae > Callorhinus > Callorhinus ursinus. Next base: position 11,957,127 of record NW_027397080.1, on the reverse strand, counting down.
TGAAAACTTCCCCATTCGAGCTTCTTGACTTTCCTGCTCCCTCTCGTTCTTTCCCTTTTTGCTAAAACCCGAATTTCATAACTGGAAAGGATTTCCAAAATAATCCATCCATTTTACAGATGGGGAAACTGAAGCTCGGAGAGGCAGTGACATCTTAGGCATGTTATGCCTTGTCCCAGTCAGGATTCCTGGTCGTCCCCACCCTTCCCAGGGGACCTAAACTCCCTAGGCTTGTGCAGGCGGTGGGGTGTGTCAGGACTGGGCGCCCCGCCTTGGGGAGGTCAGAGGGGCATCAGAGGGCAGCCCCCCAGCGGGCCCCCTCACTTTACACACCCCCTTCCCCCCCGCAGTGTGTTGCATACTTTCTAAGGCGGCCCGGGCGGCGGCTCCATCCAGCCCATCGGCTCCTCCTCCTCGGCATGGCTGGCTACTTGAGCGAAACAGACTTTGTGATGGTGGAGGAGGGCTTCAGCACCCGAGACCTGTTGGAGGAGCTCACTCTGGGGGCCTCACAGGCCACCGCGGTGAGGGACTGGGAGTGGGGGTGGGTCTCTTGTTCCCCGTGCAGGCCCAGCTGCCTTTTCTGGAAGGACTCCTCTGGCCCTCATCTTCCTTCATATTTGGCGTTCAGTCCTTGCTTTTGGCCAGAGATGGGCTCATTTGACCCCCCATTTCCTTGTTTTTGCCCCAAACTTTGTCCTCCCTGCCTGCCTTGCCCTGATGAACAGCACCACCACCATCTACCCAGCCCTCTAGGTCAGAAACCTGGGAGTCCAGCTTCCCCCTGTCATCAGGACACCACCAAGCTCCTTACACCACCCGCCGGGGTGCTCTGCCCGGCCCTGGCTTTGTAGTTCAGACCTCAACTCTCTAGGGGCCCACTAACCTCCTCCCTGCCTCATCCCACCTGCTCCCACTCCATCACAGCCAGCCTCAAACTCAGAATTGTCTGGCGGTCCCCCGCCGCCTGCAGGGTCAAGCCCGAGCTCTGCCTTCACAGCCGCTCCCTCTGCCTGGAATGCCCCTCTGCCGGCCTGTCTGGCCCTACCTATTTCTGTCCTTCCTCATTACTCATCAGTGTCACTTTGTCCTAATCTCCCGGGCCGATTTTGTATTTCCTATTCTCTGTGGCCTCCGCTGCCTTGTGGAGGAACTCCCACGGAGCATTTATTGAACGGGACTGTCATTGCTCAAAGCATTGGCTGTCTTCAAGACCCAAGCCCCTTCAGGGCTGGAGCCCTGTCTGGTCAGCTCTGTCCCTTAGCATCATGTCAGACACCAAGTGGGCTTCAGTAAAAAAAAGTGTAGCATAAAAGGGAAACAGTTCCAGTGAGGGTTGAAGTAATGCTGTCTCACCCAGAGCCTCGTACATGTTTTGCCCTCAGCAAATCTGTGATGACCGGTTGCTCCCGGGCATTGGTCGCAGTGGCGGTGGGACTCGCGCAAGGCTTCAGCCAGCGCCTACATGTGGAAGGCCGTGGGCTGCAGGCCATAGCTTTGGCCTGCAAAGAATCTAACTTTTTCAGGAGAAGATGAATGTATATCAAGTTCCAGTACTTTGAAAGCATGTGCAAAATGCAGTGAGAGCATTAAAGGCAGAGTTAACTGCCTTATTGTTTTGGGGGAGGTGAAACTTGAAGACAGACTGGGCATTTGCCAGAGCTGAGCGGGGGCAAGGGGATTCTGTGCGAAGGGCATGGTGGCAGCAAGAGCTTGGAGGTGGGGAAACGCAGCAGTGTGGGGCTGGAGCTGGAGCTGCTGTGAGGGGAGGAGGGGCGGGAGCCAGATCATAGAACCCCGAATGCAGGCCTTCCGTGCAGGGAATGGAGAGCCAGGTGGCTTGGCAGCCAGAGCCGGGCCTGGGGCAGGTTCGCCAGGAGGACGGTGGATGGCATGCTCCAGGAGGGAGCTGAGCGGGGGTCTCACATTCACTCTTCTTGCGCAGGGTGATGTTGCTGCCTTCTTCGTGGCCGACCTGGGTGCTGTGGTGAGGAAGCACTTCTGCTTCCTGAAGTGCCTGCCTCGAGTCCGGCCCTTTTACATGGTCAAGTGCAACAGCAGCCCAGGTGTGCTGAAGGTCCTGGCCGAGCTGGGGCTGGGCTTCAGCTGTGCCAACAAGGTGAGCCCCTGCCCCCAGCCGACACACTGACTGTCTCTGCCTGCTAAGCACGCACGAGGCTGGGGTGCTGCCAGCGGGCCCTGGGGAAGCAGGGGTGACCTGCCATTGGCCCCTGCCCCCTGGGACAGGCCACCCACTTGGGAGGGGGGTTGAAGGGATGAGGGAGGGAGAAACAAGCATGGAAGTTCTAAACGGGAAGCCGGGAAGCCGAAAGCCGTGTGTGTCTCTGGGCAGGTGGGTCACCTTTTTAATGGAGATTTTCAAGCTTCTTGGCATAGAGCTATACATGGTATTCTTCTAATTAAAACAAGACAAAACAAAACAAAAACACCTTCTTATCATTGTTTTTTTTCTTTTATAGTCTTAGTAATGTGTGACAGTACATTTTCTCAACTAATCCTTTGAGAATTCTGTTGTGTTGCCAATTTTTCTGCCTTTGTAATGAGATTAATGCTGTTGACTTAATTCCCCTCCTGCTCTCTCTAGATTTACTTTGCTTATTTACTGTCGTTCTCTAGTCGTTGAACTCCAGTGTGAGGGTCAGTGTGTAACTAGGGCTGACAATACAGTGTTGAGTAAGACAGGCTCTGCTGTCTTGGAGTTGAATGCTTCACTCATCTATTTTCTTCCTGTTCTTAGTTGACGAAAGCGTTCAAGCTTACAAAGTTTCCTCAGAGTCCTGCTTTGGACATATTTATTCATTCAGCAAAACTTTTTTGAGCACCTACCAGGGGGCACGTTCTATTCCAGGTGGGGATTTAGCAAGTGAACAAACCAAACCAAGTCAAACAAAAAAGGCTCTTCTTTCAGGGAACTTGCTTTCTAAAAACCAAATAAGTTAAACAATGAAAATCGATATTATTTTAGATGGTCAATGGTAGGGAGAAAGTTAAAGTGGGGAAGGGAAGTAGGAAATGTTAGGAGGGAGGATTGTACTTTTTTTTTTCATCTTTTTTATTGTTATGTTAATCACCATACATTACATCATAAGTTTTTGATGTAGTAGGAGGATTGTACTTTTATGTAGTTTGGCCAGGGAAGGCTTCGCTGAAATTTGAAGACAGACCCGAAGGAAGCAAAGGATCAAGCCAGGTGGATAACTAGGGGAAGAGCTTCCAGGCAGAGGGCACAGCAAGTGCAAAGGCCCTGAGGTGAGAACAAACCTGGTGGGCGTTGCTTTGTGATATTGTCATTACTGTCATTTTTTTAATGGTTAGTAATGATTGTTTTGAGGGGAACTCTTTTCAAATCCTGGTCAACAGTATGGTTGGGTGTTGTGAGGAGGATTCTAGAAAGGGACCCTGGAGGAGAAAGGAGGAGAGCTAGCCTGGGCAGGATGACAGGGGTGGAGGGATTCTGGGTGGGAAAGAGGTGTGCACCATGGTGGGATGGTGAGAACAAGCAGGTTAACCTTTTTCAAAGACGACGTTAACGCTCTTAGTGATAGGTGAGTCTCTCCCCATTGTCACCGCAAAACCCCCTTGCATTAGCTCTTGCTTTGCACACCTAGCTTCATGTGTGTCTCACATCAAGCCCGTGAGGTGCGTAGGGAGAGAGATCGCCATTTTACAGTCGAGGAGACTGGGGGCCAACCGCACAGCTTGCTGGTAGCAGAGCCTGGACGTCCCCCTGCGGGCATGCCGGGGCTCGGCTCTGGGAGAGGAGGGAGGGGCTCCTTTTCCAGCCTTCTTGGTCTAGGGGTGAAGAACAGGACCCAAACCCCCTGACTAGTCCTGTGTGTCTGGAAACCCAGAGGTGGGCCCCTGTGCTTGGCCGTCTGGCCTCAGGGCTGGCCTCCAAAGAGCAGAGTTAGAGGGTGTTAAGGGCTTAGACCTTGAAGTCCGCAGGGATGTTAAAAGCACGTACTGTTGCTGAGTGCTTCTGTCCTGCCAGGCACTTTGCCAAGTGTTTTCTGTATATGATCTCATTTTATTCTCGCAACAACCCTGTGAGGTAATTATTACTACCCTGATTCTGACAACAGCCCAGTGAGGAAGCATTTAACAGACTGGCAAGGGGGCGCAGGGGGAGAGCGACTCGCTGGGAAGTGGCCACGTGAGTAGGGCCAGCGGCAGTGGGGTCTCCAGCGTCTTTCCCTTGCGGAGGGCAGGGCAGAGCTGGGCTCCAGCTGGTGACGATTGCCTTGCTGACCCCCAGGGCCGAGAGAGGCCACGCCCCCTCCCTGCAGGTGGGAGGAGCCGGCTTACTGAGAGGTGGATCCGGGATGCTTCTCTTGAAAGGCCGACGCTGCCCTCTTCTGGTTGGCCATCACTAGTGGGTACGCTTAACATTGGCCGACATTGACCTAGGGCCGGGTGTGAGCGGGGCTGTAGTTATGCCGTGGACAGGTCAAGGGCACAAGCCACACCTTGCATGGGGCTCTGGTCCACCCACCCACCTTCCCAGGGACTTTATGTCACCTCCCCTGCCTCCATCCTGCCTTCTCTTGCTGTCTCTGTCAGCGTCCTCCCCTCCCCTAGCCCAGTCCCGTGCTGCCTCTTTGAGGCCAGAGTTGTCTACACTCGCCTGTGTGCACCTGGCTCTTTCCCTTAGCCCCGGCATCTGAGCCATGCGTCCCCATTTCCACTGTCACTACTCCAAGGAATCTCTTACTAACATCCCCAGCGATCTCCAAGATTCAGTAAGTACTTGATTTTAAACATGCATTTTGAATTATTCAAAGAATGCATTGATTCATTCACACACACATGTAGGCCATCAGCTTTCTGTCTCCAGAGATAATCACCATTACGAGTTTGAGTTTGGTGGGTATATGGTGTTTAAAAACTAGGTACAACTATGATCCATAGAAAATGTATTAAATGTAAGAGATGTTTATGTGGTGGGTACTGTGTTGCAATAGCTTTAAACTCGGCAGGTGTTGAAGATCTGTCCGTCATGTCCGTGCATTTAGACCTTGTCAGGGACATTCCTTGGTCCTCTTATTTTCCGGACTCTCAGTAACATTCAACACAGCAACTGTTTTTGTAGTAAGAACATTTAACGTTGAGGGGCGCCTGGGTGGCTCAGTCGGTTAAGCGTCTGCCTTCGGCTCAGGTCATGATCCCAGGGTCCTGGGATCGAGCCCCACGTTGGGCTCCCTGCTCAGCGGGAGCCTGCTTCTCCCTCTGCCTCTGCCTCTGCCCCTCCCCCTGCTTGTGTGTGCACATGCACCCTCTCTCTCTCAAACAAATAAAATCTTAAAAAAGAAAAAGGGACACCTACCTTGAGATCTACCCTCTTACCACATTTTTGTGTGTACAGCACAGTCTTGTTGACTATAAACACGGTTCGGCAGATCTCTAGGACTTCCTTCATCTTGCAGGACAGGAACTTTATACCCACTGAAGAGCAACTCCCCATTTGTGACAGATTCTTTTTAAAGACACCCAACAATAACCTATGCTGCTAGTTTTAAAGACTTCAGACGTCAATCAGCTGAATGGGAGTGCTGCTCTGTACCTGCCCTCCCACCCCCTGCTCCTGGGACAGTCGACACCCTCCCTCTGTGCAGACACGAGTTGCAAGACAAGGTTTGCCATGACAAGAATATATATATATATATATATATATATATATA
>NW_027397080.1:11900834-11951328 GCF_003265705.2 Callorhinus ursinus | reverse complement strand
ATATATATATATATATATATATATATATATATATATAATTTATTTTTTTAATTAACATATAATGTATTATTTTTTTCAGAGGTACAGGTCTGTGATTCATCAGTCTTACACAATTCACAGCACTCACCATAGTACATACCCTTCCCAGTGTCCATCACACAACCACCCCATCCCTCCCACCCCCCTCCCCTCCAGCAACCCTCAGTTTGTTTCCTGAGATTAAGAGTCTCTAATGGTTTGTCTCCCTCTCTGGTTTCGTCTTGTTTCATTTTTCCCTCCCTTCCCCTGTGATCCTCTGTCTTGTTTCTCAAATTCCTCATATCAGTGAGATCATATAATACTTCTCTTTCTCTGATTGACTTATTTCACTTAGCATAATACCCTCTAGCTCCATCCACGTCGTTGCAAATGGCAAGATTTCATTCTTTTTAATGGCTGCATAATATCCATTGTATATATATATATATATATATATATATATATATATATATATACACACCACATCTTCTTTATCCATTCATCTGTTGATGGACATCTAGGCTCTTTCCACAGTTTGGCTATTGTGGACATTGCTGCTATAAACATCGGGGTGCAGGTGCCCCTTCGGATCCCTACATTTGTATCTTTGGGGTAAATACCCAGTAGTGCAATTGCTGGGTCGGTCGTAGAGTAGCTCTATTTTCAACTTTCTGGGGAACCTCCATACTGTTTTCCAGAGTGGCTGCAGCAGCCTGCATTCCCACCAACAGTGTAGGAGGGTTCCCCTTTCTCTGCATCCTCACCAACATCTGTCATTTCCTGACTTGTTAATTTTAGCCATTCTGACGGGTGTGAAGTGGCCTCATTGTGGTTTTGACTTGTATTTGCCTGATGCCAAGGGATGTTGGGCACTTTTCCATGTGTCTGTTGGCCATTTGAATGTCTTCTTTGAAGAAATGTCTGTTCATGTCTTCTGCCCATTTCCTGATTGGGTTATTTGTTCTTTGGGTGTTGAGTTTGATAAGTTCTTTATATAGAGTTTGGATACTAGCCCTTTATCTGACATGTCATTTGCAAATATCTTCTCCCATTCTGTCGGTTGTGCCGCGACAAGAATATATAATCTACGTGCTGTTGCCCCTCTTCTGGTTGTGTCCTTCTTCCTCCCCTCTCTGTAGGTCCTGGGTGCCTGACTTCCCTCTCTCTCAATGGGAGAGCTCCTCTGGATTCTGTCTCAGGCTCCCTTTCTCTTGTAAACTCTCCCTCCTCTTAGGGAATTTCATCTCCTCCCACCACTGTAAATACCATCAGTATTCCGCCACCTCCCACGTTTTGATCACCAGCCCAGACCTTATATCTCCAGCAGCTGCCGGGATCCCACAAGACGCCTGGAACCCGGTGTGTTCCAACGCGTTCACCATCTTCCCCTTGGAGAAGGGCTGCTTGGCCTGCTGGGCATGGAGTCAGACAGCCCCACCAGCCAGCCACCACCAGGCTTGCCGGCCCTGCCCCCAGATCACCTCTCCCCCATCTGTTCCCTCACCCCGGACGATTGTGACCAGTCCCCCCAGAATCTTCTCGGCCCTTCCTGAGTCCGTGTTCACATGGTAGCCAGAGCGATGTGCGTTTAAACCCTGCAGTTAAAGTGCAAATCTGACTGTGCCATTTCCCTCCTTGAAACCCTTCCAGTGGATTCCCTTGACTCGCAGGATGAAATATAAATCCACATCAGCCATCTTGGTCTCCCTGTTGGCTCTGCCCACCTCCCTGCAGCCTTATCTTCCCCCATGGTGCTCCCTCTGCCCAGGCCACTCCAGTGTTCCCTGTTCCTTGATCAGGCTGAGCACATTTCTTCCTCAGCCCCTCAGCACAGACCGCTTCCTGCTATCAGAACCATTCTTTCCTTCCCTCTGGGCCTGGACGAGGCCTCCTGCGGAGCTCAGCTTAACTTTCTGACCCTCAGAAAGGCTGTGCTTGGCTCCTCGCATCCCGGTCCCCCATCCGGCTCTCTAGTATCCTGTGCTTTTTCCTCAGGGCTCTGCGTTTGTAACTTCTTCATTATTTATCGCTCATTTGTTCTTACCTATTTTTCCCACTGCCTGAAAGTTCCACAGGGTCAGAAATTTGTCTACTTTACTCACCACTTGTTTTCTTTAGCACCAGGACAGAGCCTGGCATCTCAGTGGATGCTCAAGAAACACCTGTCAGCTCAGCTTCGAGGCTGAAGTCTCCATCACAGTACTGTGGTTAAGAGCTCATGTGCTGAAGTCTGACAGTCCTGGGTTAGAATCCCAGCTGGGCCACTTAGTCACATAGCAGCTGTGTGACTTTGGACAAGTCACTTCACCTCTGAGCCTCTGCTTCCTGCCTCATAAAATTATCATGAGGATTAAATAAAGAGGTACATAAAATATTTAATGCTATGGCTGGCATATGGAAGTCCTTCAGTGAATAACACTAGTTACTGTGTAAGTGTTTCTAATCAGAGCTAAATCACAAGCCCCAAATTGCTACCGTGGCTTCCTCCTCTTACCTCATTTGGTGAAGCGGGGAGCAAAAGTGCATTTGCACATCCACTCAGACTCAGGCACTTTGGAAGCCAGCTGTGAGGGCAGCGATTCCAGCTTCGTCCCACTCTGCTGCTTACTGGCTGTGTCTCTGCAGGCAGGTGGACTTCTCTGAACTCAGTGTGGTCCTGTGTAAAGTATGGCCAATGCATACCTCACAGGACAGTTCAGGCATCACGTGAGATAATGCACGTAAGTACCCCGCGCTGAGAACTTGCTACATTAAAATTAGAGTCTTATTAGAAACTCAGGATGGCTAAAGATGGCCCTGTGTCTCTCACGGTGTTTCAGAACTGGCTTCCCCTTGACTTCCTGCCCTCCATCATCGTCAGACTTGAGTTTGCAAGCTGGGTCTGTCTCTTCCCCGCTGCGTCGCCTCGCTGAGTACCAGTTTCCTTCTCTCTAGAGCGGAGCCCGTACCCCTCTGGCAGGGTTACTGTAAGGAGTAGATAAAGTAGTGAATCCAAAGCAAGGGTTCACAGACAATGGATGGTCACCAGATCCAGGCCACTGCCTGATTCTGTCAAGTTTTTTTTTTTTTTTTTTTTTTACTTGAGAGAGAGAGAGTGAGAGAGAGCATGAGAGGAGAGAGGGTCAGAGCAAGAAGCAGACTCCCCGCTGAGCAGGGAGCCCGATGCGGGACTCGATCCCAGGACCCTGGGATCATGACCTGAGCGAAGGCAGTTGCTTCACCAACTGAGCCACCCAGGCGCCCTGATTCTGTCAAGTTCTATCGGATCACAGCCACGCTTGTTCACTCATGCACCCTGTCTGGCTGCCTTAGTGTTGAATAGGTGTCACGGAACCTATATGGCCGGGGTGTCTCGGGGGTGGCTCAGTCCGTTGTGTCTGGCTCTTGGTTTTGGCTCAGGTCATGATCTCACGGTTGTGAGATCAAGCTCCACACTGGGCTTTCTGCCTGGCATGAAGTCTGCTTTGGATTCTCTCTTCCTGTCCCTCCCCCTCTGCCCCTCTGCCTCTCTCCCTGCTTGTGGCTTGCACATAAGCTCAGAGGTGCTCTCTCTCTCCCTCTCTCTAAAAATAAATAAAATCTTAAAAAAAAATAAAAGAACCTATATAGCCCACCAAGCCTAAATAAACTATTTGCTCTCTGGCCCTTTATAGAAGTTTACAGACATCTCATTCAGTGCCTGCTTGTGGTAGGTGCTCAGGGACAATGGTTGCTCTCATCATCATCCTCGTCTGTACCATTAATGCAGCAATCGGGTGGGACGGTGTTCTGTAAAAGGGAGGAAGAGAAGGCCTTCCCGGAGGGACGGGAGGGGCTGGCCAGAGTCACCCAGCACAGCGCCACACGCACAGCAGGCCTTGGGATGTGGGATGACCTGTGTCAAAAAGACTCTTGGTCTGGTGAACTTTCCAGTACATCAAGGAATACTTTTTTTTTTAAGATTTTATTTATTTATTTGAGAAAGAGAGAGTGAGCGTGCACAGGTGGGGGGAGGGGCAGACAGAGAGGGAGAAGCAGACTCCCCCCGCTGTGCAGGGACCCTGAGATCATGACTTGAGCCGAAGGCAGATTCTTAACCAACTGAGCCACCCGGGTGTCCCCATCAGGGAATAGTCTTTATTTATTTTTTAAAGATTTATTTATTTATTTGACAGAGAGAGACACAGTGAGAGAGGGAACACAAGCAGGGGGAATCGGGGAGGGAGAAGCAGGCTTCCCGTGGAGCGGGGAGCCCGACGCGGGGCTCCATTCCAGGACCCTGGGATCATGACCTGAGCCAAAGGCAGATGCTTAATGACTGAGCCACCCAGGCACCCCGGGAATATTCTTTAAACATTAAGTCTGCCAGGAAAATGTATCAGGTGCCTATTGTTAGGGCTATCATGACTCCATGTAATGTCTTTGAGTGAATTAGAAAATGTACCCCATCCTTGAGGCACTTATAATGAATATACTGATTTTGTGAGACTGAGATGCTTTACTGCCAGGAAGTCGTAACAAATATAAAAATCTACCATGGATTCTCTGTGAATGGGACCTCCCTCCCCTCAATTGTACAGTGCACCACCTGCACGGCTGTCTATGGCAGCCTTGTCTGTCAAGGAATGGTGAACTGGCATGAGTCCTGATTTTCACATATCTGTTGTGTACAAATGAGGCCCACTTCTTAGGGACCTCCCCCTGCATAGCTATGACTCTGCCCCTCATTTGTGCTTCCTCGACTTCTGTGGGCCTGGTAGGCCCTGAGCCTCCTCACCATCACCTTTGGGACCCCACAGGCAGAGATGGAGTTGGTCCAGCGTATTGGCGTCCCTGCCAGTAAGATCGTCTACGCCAACCCCTGTAAGCAAATCGCACAGATCAAATACGCTGCCAAGCATGGGGTCCGGCTGCTGAGCTTTGACAACGAGGCGGAGCTGGCTAAGGTGGTAAAGAGCCACCCCAGTGCCAAGTAAGCAGAGAACCACTCGTGGGAAGGGCTGGGCTGAGTGTGAGGGCAGAGGGGGAGGGAGGAGTGGTGCTGGAGCAGAGGAGCCTGCCCTGGACCCGGCCACAGTCCCAGGAGTCTGGGGCGGGTGCTCCTGGACCGGACCCAGTGAGCCGGGGCCTGATGAGGGCCAAGGCAGAGATAACCATGGCAGCCCAGACAGAACAAAGCTGGTGTGGTATTCTGGGGATCAAAGTCACAGGCTGAAGGAGCAAGAGGAGGGTGGTCAGGAAAGCTGCATGGAGGAGGTGGCCTTCGAGGTGGGCCTGAGGAGGGAGTAGAATTAGCGGAGCGCATCAAAGCACAGAATGCGAGGGGGTTGGAAGCGGCCGGGGGCGTGTGAGGGATGAGCGGAAATTTGGTGTGGCCGGAACAGACCTGTGCGAGGGGTGAGGGCAAACATGATTGTGGTGGGTCACAGTCCCAGGGCAGGGACCTGATGCACATGGGCTTTGGCGGGGCTCAGGGCTGGACATTTTACTCTGGCTGAGGCTTTCACGCGGTCGCCTGATGCTGTGGGGGGCTCCAGGGAGGCCTCCTCGGGGTGATGGGGAGGCTGGGGGGGCCACTCTGGTTCACCCAAAGCAGCTTCCATTTTGTCAGTTTTACGTGATTTGGGGGTTCTCAATATGACTGTATTTAAAAAAATGGTTCCCCTCATACAAGAAAATTTGGAAAAGCCTGGCCGGTGTAGAGGCTGATTCGGAGGAAGTGGAGCTGCCAGGGAGAGCTGGTGAGGTCGGGACCAGGGCAGGGGCTGTGGGGATGGGCCCAGGGACGTTTAGAGAGGGGATTGGATGGGCCTCGGAGGCTGACTGGCAGTGCAGGGGCAGGAAGGGGTGAGGGCCCGGTGGGGTGGGCAGCTCTGAATTTATACCCTTGTTCTCGGAGAGGACATGGTTGGGGTTGGGGGGGGGGGGTCCACGCGGCAGAGGTGCGCTGTGTGTCTCCTCAGGATGGTTCTGTGCATTGCCACTGATGAATCTCACTCCCTGAGCCCCCTGAGCTTCAAGTTTGGAGCGTCGCTGAAATCCTGCAGACACCTGCTTGAAAATGCCAAGAGGAGCCACGTGGAGGTGGTGGGGGTGAGGTGAGTGCCTGGAAGCTACACCAGCCCTGTCAGGCCCACTGCCTCTTTCCCAGGAGTGAATCAATTCTCTATGAGACCTCCCTCAGGGCCTCCAAGGAAGGCCTGTCCCTGGGCCTAGAATCCTGCCATTGGAGAGTTTCCTCTCTTTGGAAAGAAAGTATGGAGTGTCCCATTGCCTCGACCCCATGGTTCCCCAGAAGATCTTGTCCCAGGAGGCCCCAGGAGGTACCTGGCTTTGCAGGAGTTATACCAACTTATTATAGGCCAGAGGTCGTGTAGCCACATCTTTGCTCGCAGGGATAGGGACGAAGTCATGATAATGACCTAATAGTATAGCTTTTATTTATTCTGTGCTTAGGATATGCCAGGCACTGTGCTAAATGCTTCAGGAACATTATCCCACAGCCTTGTGGGATCTTATCCCCACTTTATAGATGGGGAAATGAAAGCACAGCGCTGACTGAGAGGAATATACGGACCTGGCTGACGTGGGCCCAGCTCTTCATCCCAGAGGGCTTAGCCCCAGTGGCAGCATGACGGGATGGGAGGGACACCAAGTGCTAAGGGACCTTGGATCTAGTCTCTTGTCCACTCCTCACTTGCCCCGTGACCCTTGGCAATGCATTTACCCTCCGGGGCCCTCAGTCACTATATCTGCAGAATGGGCATGATGCCCATTGTGCCTGTCCAAGGCTGCTCCTGGCGGGGGCTGAGGCGGTGGCACCTGGGGCCTTGCATGTAAGCCGAGGGTCTTCCGCCCTTCCCAGTTTTCACATTGGCAGTGGCTGTCCTGACCTTCACGCCTACACTCAGTCCATCGCAGACGCCCGGCTTGTGTTTGAAATGGGCGCTGAGCTGGGCCATGGGATGCACATCCTGGACCTTGGCGGTGGCTTCCCTGGATTGGAGGGGGCCAAAGTGAGATTCGAAGAGGTAACTGGGGTCAGAAGTGTGGTACTGGGCTCTGCGGGAGGTGGGGTCGGCATACCCGGCACTGTTGAGTGGGTCCCAGGCACTGCATGCTGTGCTTGCTGCTTTACCCGGATCATCTTATTATTAGCCCCATGTTACAGCTGAGCAAACTGAGGCTCCTCGAGGTTATGTCACTTTCTGAGTCTACGGCCGAGCTGGACACACATCCAACACTCTCTGACTCTAGTCCATGCATGTATTTGTTTAACCAGGCCTATTTGTATAAGTCCTGAAACTCTCTGAGGGCCTGGCATGCTCTGTTCTCCCTCCAGGTGAGCTGATGAGAAATAAAGCCCACCTTCTGTCTGCTGCTTTCCATCTGAGATGAAATCAAGAAAAATGTGCCCCCGCAATTCCCATTCCAACCACTAGGGGTCGCCTCTCCCTAATAAGAGCCAGGTCCGGGGACATCCATATCTCAGGACTGACCCTAAGAAAATAATCCCCCACAGACGCAAAGAGTTAGCCTCAAAGATGAGCTTCATAGCAGTGTTCATAACAAAAACCCAGTGGACTTTCCTGGTCCATCTAACACTCGGGAAGTGGTTAAATTATGGTACATTCGTATGACTCCCATGTGAGATCATTCAGAGTCTGTTGAGTAGAACAGGTTATAAAGCATATGCATAGCCTTATCATGTTTATAATAAAAAATAGTGTTTGTATAGAAAAAGAATTAAAGGAACTACTCCAAAAAGTTAACAGTGATTAACAATCTGGATGATAGAATTGCGGGTGATTTTGATTTTCATTCTCTGTATTTTCTGTGAAAAATGTGTCATTTAACACTTTGGCCATTTATGAAAGATCTACATCAGGGCTTCTGGAACCTGAGTACCAAGTATTACGTTAAGAACACCTCTTCCCGTCGTGGGGGTGTTGAGGAAGGTGATTTACACAAGCATAAGGGTCTTGACCCAGCTCCGTCTGCCTCCTACGTCAGGAAGCCTGACCGGCTGTCTCCAGTCCCCAGTCTGGGGCCTTAGTAGCTGCCAAGTGCTTCTTTCTGAAATCGAAGAAGCTTTCAAGAAATAGACTTGCAGGGCGCCTGGGTGGCTCAGTTGGTTAAGCGACGGCCTTCGGCTCAGGTCATGATCCTGGAGTCCCTGGATCGAGTCCCACATCGGGCTCCCTGCTCAGCAGGGAGTCTGCTTCTCCCTCTGACCCTCCCCCCTCTCATGTGCTCTCTCTCTCTCAAATAAATAAATAAAATCTTAAAAAAAAAAAAGAGATAGACTTGCAGCTATAGCAAGTCCTCAGTATGTAAACCCCCCATTTCACACATGCATTGTCCCCCATCCCTGTCCCACCAGATTGCTTCTGTGATCAACTCAGCCTTGGACCTGTACTTCCCAGAGGGCTGTGGCGTGGACATCCTTGCCAGGCTGGGGCGTTACTATGTGACTTCGGCCTTCACCTTGGCAGTCAGCATCATTGCCAAGAAGGAGGTTCTTCTGGACCAGCCTGGAAGGGAGGGTAGGTGCCAGGTGGGCAGCAGAGCCCCGTTTTTTCCCAAAGCTAGGGACAGTGGCTGGCTGAGCAAGGTCTGGTTTTAGGGGATGGGAATCTGGAGGATGGATCCTTTCTTTAGGGAAACTTACAACCAAGTCCCCTTACCCCCAAGACACTTATTTAGTGTTAGTTTTTCCTATGCATGTTTACATTTTATGAAGATTGAGATCAAAACCACCTTAGGGAGAACAGATATTTTATTAACCCATTGTACAGATGAGAAAATTGAGAGCCAAAGAGAATACAAGTGAATTGCTTAATAGTAAAAAGTAAAGCCTGCATTTGACCCCATGCCTGTCTCCTCTCCAAAGTATAGGCTCTTACTCATCCTACTGCTGCTCATAACATAATGAAAATAATTAATGACAACTTATATTTGTCTAAGTCTACTTGATAGATGACAGAACATAGGCCTGGAGAGGTTGAGTCACTAGCCCAAAGTCACATAGCTGGTGAGGGGCAATGCCTGGATTCAAGTTCAGGCCGGGCTGACTCAGGGTTCTCTGCCCACATTGCAACATCAGCGCTCATCCCTGCCCTTCCAGAGAGATCAGTCCTTCCAGCAGCCCCTTGAGTGAGTGGGGTCAGGGGCTCTGATCTTGGAGCCTTCTGTTCCAGGGTCCCAGGCAGGAGAGCTGAGGTGTGTCTTCCCCTGAGAATCCATTTGGAGGGGTGGTGGGCTCCAGGTAGAATGTCTTTGTGTGTGTGTGTGTGTGTGTGTGTGTGTAGAGATGACATTCTTCTGGCTTCCTTTATAAATCTAAAATTACCGTATTAGTCCAGCCGGGAGGCCTGGTTTCTCATTTCAGTTCATGCATTGCCCCGTGAGGGGGCTGTGAAGGGGGTTTACATACTGAGGACTGGCTATAGCTGCAAGTCCGAGCGAGTGGCTTAACCTCTTGGGGTATCGAGTTTGGGTGGGCTGCTCTTTGGCCTTTGCTGGGGCTTCCAGGGACTCAGATGCAGGCAGGAAGTATGTCCTGTGCAGGGGTGCTCAGCTGCAGGGATGAGTGTGCACCACGTGAACCTCATGTCATAGGAGGCAGCAGGACCCACCCCATAGCTGAGGAAGGGGCAGCCTTTTTGCTTCAGTTACCCATCATCCTTGCTGAGCCTCCCATTGTGCCAGCGCCCCACTCCCAGCCCCTCACACTGCTGTTTGTGCTGCCCCTGACCCCTCCCCTCCCCACAGAGGAAAATGGCTCCACCCCCAAGACCATCGTGTACCACCTCGGTGAGGGCGTGTATGGAATCTTCAACTCAGTCCTGTTTGACAACATGTGCCCTACCCCCATCCTGCAGAAGGTGAGCCTACCCCACGTGGGCATCTTTTCAATTGGGTGTGTGTGTTTAAATAACATTCTGGGGGTGTTTTTATCTCATTTTAAAAAAGTAAAACATATTCATTGTAGAAAATGGCGGGATGATGAAGATCATCCATAATCCCACAAGGTAGAGATAGACTCTTTGAACATTAGATTTCTTTTTAGTCTTTAAAAAAATGTATTCTATTTTTAAAAATAAAGTTGGATTGTATTGTTTTGTAACTGCTTTTTTCCACTCAATTGGGGTATAGCTCTTTCCATGCCGTTAGCTAACCTTTGACAACATGCTTTTTGAAGACTACATAGTATTTTAACCCATCTAACCTAGTAGTTGGTTTGCTATTTTCGAGCATTGTGAATATATCTATCTTGACATCCATGTCTGATCAAGGCCTGGAGTGAATTTCTAGAAGCAAAAAGAAACAGTTCATCTTTAATGGGTTTTTCCAGGGTGACAAGGGAATAGGAATGGACAAAGAGGGGAAAGAAAATCAGACACACCATTGTAGTTTCGTATCTCCAGGCCTCTGTTGTGTGGCCCCTTTTCTGGAAGGGCACTGCAGTGCCTAACGGGCACCCAGATCATCATGAGTGTGTTTTTGTTTTTCTCTCTTTTTCCATCCTGTCTAGTTTTTAAGACCCACTCAAATGTCAGCTCCTCTTTGTAGCTCTTCCTGCCCCTTATCTATCACAGGCAGAAGGAGGCCCCCCCCACCTCCAGCTGCCCATGCCATGACTTGATCATGTCCTCGTTCCATAGCTGGGTTGTTCAATGTGGTTTCCTCCAGCTAGTCTGAGTAAGCCTCCCTGATGCGCTCAGAAATTCAGTTTTCTGCTGTGATGCACCGGTCCTACCTGCATTCTTGTGGTTTCCCACATCCTACCGCACTGAGAAAGGACCAGGTTGGCCTAGGCCAGCCGCGCCCCAGGTCACACAGCAGGCGGTAGCTGCTTCCCAGGTCCTGTCCCCCTCCAGACCCCCTCCACCTTCCAGTGCCCCTCTTCCTGTCACATGCTGTCCATGACCCACTCTGCATTCCCTTCATCAGCAACTCAGATGAGCAGGACTGTGGGCCCAGCTCATTACCACACCCCCCATCCAGGGTCTCCATTTTGATTAATCTCCAGTTGGTATTCCTGCCTTGGACACCAGGATGTTACTGACCCTCTTTGTGATCAGCCCTGTTCCTCCTCCGGACGCTGTTGAAGTTTCATACTTTGGGCTGTCAACCACTTACCAGGTCCAGCCATGTGACCAGATCCAGGGTTGGGCCCCTGTCTGGTGGTGGAGGCAGTTGACAACACACACAGTAAATTAGTTGCAGTTGTGTTGGGTGTGTGTTAGAGGGACCCAGCCTGGCTGGGGGTATCTGCATCTTCTTCCCCAAGGAAGGTCCCCTTCACGAGTCATGGTGGCAGCTTTGCATCCCTGCTCTTCATTCCCTAGGACTTTGTGTTTGGACCTCAGGCACAGAAAGTCCTATTAAACATAATCAATCCTTGGTTCAAAGTATACTTCTTATCGCTGGAGCCTTCCTGGCTCTTTTTTGTTTTCTTTCTTTTTAAAAATTTAATAAACATTTGAGTACTCTCAGTATGCAAAGCCCTATATTGAGGCCTGCACAGGACGGTAGGTGAGACAGAATTGTCTACGCTCTGGAAACGCAGTCCTGCTGGGTAGGGGTGTGTGTGTGTGTGCGTGCGTGGGGTGAGCAGTACACAGGCTACAACAGTGTCATGAAAAAAGCACAGAAAACTACAGAACAAGTGTTATTGGAATTTTTTCAAAAATATTTTAATATATTTAAAAGGAAAGGACTTGAGAAAAATCATAATACCATTGTCAAATCAAAAGTGAACAATTCCATAGTATCCCCTGTCATCTTCCTCATAAATGGTTTTTCTAGTTGCCTTGCTGAAATCAGCAGCCAAAAAAGGTCCACATACTGCATTTGGTCGATTGTCTCTCTCTTAACCTATTGGTTTCCCCAAACTCACTTTTTTTTTTTTTAATTATTTGTTGATGAAACTGAGTTGTTGGTCCTAAAGTTTCCTGCATTCTGGATATTGCTGATTGGTGGATTCCCTGGATTTCCTTTCGGTGTTATCAAATATATTATTCCATGCCCTGTATTTCTTTGAAACTAGATAGTTAGATTTCATGGTTTCAGTAGATTCCTAATCAGTTTTGGGGTAAAAAAGTTTCATGGGAGGACTTGTCTTTGTTTTTTGTTTTGTTTTGTTTTTTTTTAGTGAAGTAAGCGTTCTT
The DNA here is from genome assembly GCF_003265705.2 of Callorhinus ursinus. Classification (NCBI taxonomy): domain Eukaryota; kingdom Metazoa; phylum Chordata; class Mammalia; order Carnivora; family Otariidae; genus Callorhinus; species Callorhinus ursinus. The sequence goes on along the minus strand of NW_027397080.1, from coordinate 11,939,155 downwards.
TTCATTTTACCATTTTACCACCTCATTCCTTTGTCTCTTCCCGTGCAAAGTACCCACGATTTAGACTTACCTGTTACCATTTTTTTATATAGGTTTTTTCTTTTTTTTAAATATAGTTTTTTTTTTCTACTGTGGTAAGAACACTTAACATTAAGATCTACTCTTGTAACCGATGGTTAAGTGTGTGATCCTGTACTATTAGCTACAGGCTGTGGTATAGCAGATCTCTAGAACTTGTTCATCTCGTAGAGCTGAAACTTTATGTCCTTTGATTATCAACTTCCCATTTCCCCCTCCCATCAACCCCTGGCACCCATACTTCTATTCTTTGTTCCATGAGTTTGACTATTAGATACCTCATATAAATGCAAGCATGCATTGTGTGTCCTTCTGTGACTAGCGCATTTCAGTTAGCATGACGTCCTCAGTGTTCATTCATGCTGCTGCATGTTGCAGGATTTCCTTCTTTGATAAAGGCTGATCATGTTCCATTATATGGATATACTGCATTTTTTTAATCCATTCATCCATGGACATTTAGGTCTTGGCAGCTGTTAATAGTATTGCAACAAACACGGGAGGGCTTAGCCCTCTTAGAGATCTTGATTTCAATTCTTTTGGGGGAATACCCAGAGGTAGAATTGCTGGATCACACTGAATTTTTTGAGGAAGCACCATCCTGTTTTCCACGGCATCTGCATCATGCTGCATTCCCTCGGGCAGCATACCGGGGTTCCAGTTTCTCCACGACCCTGTTACCACTGGTCGTCTTTTGTGTTTTTTTTGCTAACAGCCATCCTAACAGGTGTGAGGTGACATTTCACTGTGGTTTTGACTTGTATTTCTTTTATGATTAATGATGTTGAGCCTCTTTTCCTGTGCCTGTTTGCCATTCGTATGGCTTCTTTCACGTAGTTTTGTCACATCAAAGTTTATTTCTCAGTGTATTTATAATTTGTTTTTGTTTTTGTTTTTTTTTTACTTTACAAAAAGGCTGTTCTAATGATGTAAACTTTTTGGACTTTTTAAAAATTTTTTTAAAAAGATATTTATTTATTTATTTATTTTAAAGATTTTATTTATTTATTTGACAGAGAGAGACACAGTGAGAGAGGGAACACAAGCAGGGCGAGTGGGAGAGGGCGAAGCAGGCTTTCTGCTGAGCAGGGAGCCCGATGCGGGGCTTGGTCCCAGGACCCTGGGCAGATGCTTAATGACTGAGCCACCCAGGTGCCCCTATTTATTTATTTATTTGATAGAGAGACAGCCAGAGAGGGAACACAAGCAGGGGGAGTGGGAGAGGGAGAAGCAGGCTCCCCGCTGAGCAAGACTTGATCCCAGGACCCCGGGATCATGACCTGAGCCGAAGGCAGACGCTTAATGACTGAGCCACCCAGGCGCCCTCCTTTTTGGACTTCTTAAAAAGCGTGCTGTCACAGTCTAAGATGCACCACCGCTGCTGTGTGTACCTGGGCTGCTGTTTCACCCTGTCGGTGAGCATGCTGCGGCCGGTTGTCCACTCTCCTCTCCAGGTGCTGGGCTGTTTCTAGGTCTTCACTACTGTGAGATCTGCCGCTCTGAATATTCTCGTTTGTGACTGTGTGGAGTCGCTGGGCATAGATAGGGCACATGATTGTTCCGCCTCATGAGACAGTGCCAGTTTTCCAAAGTGGTTGTACCACTTGGCGGTCCCCCGGGAGAGGCTGGGTGGATCCACGTTTTCCCCAATGCTTGGCATTGGCAGACTTTAAACATTCTCCCGATTGAATGGATGTGAGATGGTTTCTCCTGTCTTGATGTGCATGTCCCTGATTACTAATGAAGTCGGATATCTCTTTGTACATTTATTGGACATACATATTTTCTCTTCTGTCAGAGACTTTGTAACCTTCCCTTCCGTTACTGCCCTTCGTGTCCAAACCTCTCCAGCCAGCGGCCTGCGCTCACTGCCCTTGCTCCCTCAGCTCTCATTCCCTCTTCAAACCTTTCCAGTGGGATTTCGATCACACAACCATACAGAAGATGCTCTTGAAAGTTCCTTGCATGTGGCCAGCCCAGAGGTGGCACTTCTGTCTTCAGCAACTGATCTTCCTCCACCTTCATGCTCTTGGCTTTGCCCTCTCCTCTGTCATTCTTACGTTGCCTCTCTGGCATGTTCCCTGTGGCTTCACCCCCTGAATGTTGACTCTCAGGCCTCCACTCGTAATCTTCTTCTCTGCCTGCACGCATTTCCTAGGTGAGCCCTTCCAGGCTGAGGCTTTCAATATCTCCTACAGTCTCATCATTTTCAGATTTATTTCTCTGGTCTGGACCATTCCCCTGAGCTCCAGACTCGTGTATCCACCTACCCACTTGCCATTTCTACTGGATGTCTCACAGGCACTCAAATTTAACTTGTTCAGAAATGAACTCTTGATTTCCAACCCAAACTTCTTCCTTCCCACAGTTTTCTCTCAGCAAACAGTACAGCCAGTCAGCCAGCTGTTCAAGCTGTAACACTTTGGCATTATTCTCGATTCTTGCTTTCTTCTCTTCCCACACGCAGTTCACCTGCAATTTTTCAGTCTAATTCCAAAATACACTTGGAATCCATCTAATTTCTTCCCTGCCACCATGGCAGGGTGCAAGATGCCATCACCCCTTCCTGGGCTAGTGTGGCAATCACTAACTGGTCTTCTCGCCCCGACTCCTGCCTTCCTACTATCTATTTTCTACAGTGTAGACACAGTGATTTTTTAAAATACCCAAAGATCAGGGCGCCTGGGTGGCTCAGTTGGTTGGGCGACTGCCTTCGGCTCAGGTCATGATCCTGGAGTCCCGGGATCGAGTCCCACATCGGGCTCCCCGCTCAGCGGGGAGTCTGCTTCTCCCTCTGACCCTCTTCCCTCTCGTGCTCTCTATCTCTGATCTCTCTTTCTCTGAAATAAATAAAATAAAATCTTTAAAAAAAAATAAAATAAAATACCCAAAGATCATATCTCTCCTCTGCTTAAAACTTTCAGTGGCTCCCTGTTACTCTCAGGATAGAATCCAGACGCTTCACCCTGGCTGGCAAGGCTCCTGCCCACATCTTTAGCTGCATCTGTCCCCACCGAGCCCCTCACTCACCTGCCCCAGTCCCAGTGGCCTCCTTTCTGCTCCTGGAACACCTAAGCTCCTTCAGCCCTACGGACCATTGTATTCACCTGCCCGAATGCTCTTCCCCTTGCTCCTGAGGTGATTTCCTTATTCTTTTCTGATATGTCTTAGGTCAGATGTCACCTCTTTGGGGAAACCTTTCCTGACTGCTCTCTTTCAAGGGGGCTTGCTTCTCCCCATGAGATAATATTGTCAACGTGTTGATTTTCTTCATAATGTGCCAGAATCTGTAATTATTCTTATTTGGTTTTGTTTCCTTGCTTATCATCTGCCTTCCCTACTAGCACACAGGCTCTGTGGGGGCAGCCACTTTGTCTACTCATTACCTCTGCATTCCCAGCACCTGGCGCAGCGCCTGGTCCATAAGTAGGTGCGGGATAACTACTTGTTGAATGAATGATGAATGAATGGATCACCCACTATACTGTGAGCCCCTTGAAGGCAGAAGCTGTTTCCCCAGTACAGGACCTGGCACATAGTAGGTGCTTTATGTTGGAATGGAATCAATCTTTAAAAATTATGGGAGCAACCTAAAATTTTAAAGGAACAAAGGAGGGAGAAGCTCTGCAGTCTTCTACCCTAATTTATCCATAATGTCACCCCTCTTTCACCAGACACACCGTGTGGTGCATAGCTGCAAGCCTCATGCTCAGTGGTGGCGGCTGAAGGCACCGTGTACTTACTGTAGCACGTGCTGTATAAAGCACTTTACATGGCATTACTCATGTAATCTTTTTTTTTTTTTAAGAAGTCATTCTATTTTTTTTTTTAAGATTTTATTTATTTATTTGAGAGAGCGAGAATGAGAGAGAGAGAGCACATGAAAGGGGGGAGGGTCAGAGGGAGAAGCAGACTCCCTGCTGAGCAGGAAGCCCGATGTGGGACTCGATCCCGGGACTCCAGGATCATGACCTGAGCCGAAGGCAGTCGCTTAACCAACTGAGCCACCCAGGCGCCCCTCATGTAATCTTTATAATAATCCTATATGGTGGATACTGTTATCAGACCCATTTTACAGATGAGAAAACTGAGGCATGGTGTGGTGAAGCAACTTGCTCAAAGTTTGCACGCTAGTGAAGGGTAGAATTTTTAAACTGCAGCATGGGAGCTGCTTGGGGATATGGTGCATGGCTTATTTGTCTTCAATTATCTGGGTGTCGCCGGAGAACAAGCTCTTAACTACTTTCCTATAAAATTATTGCCTCCAGATAAAATCTTCCCATCACTGGGCATTTGGATATTGCTAATTTTTTTTAAAAGATTTATTTATTTATTGGAGAGAGAGGGGGGAGGGGCGAAGGGAGAGGGAGAGGGGAAGCAGACTCCCTGCTGAGCACGGAGCCTGATGCAGGACTCGATCCCTCGACCCTGAGATCATGACCTGTGCCAAAACCAAGAGTTGGATGCTTAACCAACTGAGTCACCCAGGCGCCCTGAACATTGCTAATTTTTGGTTATGTTCATTCATGTATCCATGAGTATTACCTCTGCCTAGGATGCACTTTGTGAGTCTCTTTGCATGGCTGGCTCAAGTTACACACTGAAAGTGGGTTCCCTTTAAAAAACTCTTTTCTTACGATGAGTCTCTAGAATAGGATTACCAAGTAAAAAGATATGAGCACTTTTAGGTCTCTTGATACATATTGCCAGATTGTTTTCCTCAAAGCTTGGCCCAGTCTATACTGTTAGCAGCTGTGCTCATTTTGTGATAAGCTCACTAGCAGTGCACGCTGTGACTTTTTCTTGTTGGCTAATTTATCTGAAATGGTATGTACCTCAGTATTTCTTTCATTTCTGTCTTCTTGACAAGGATAAAGCATTTTGTTTATTGTTTCATTTCCTTTGATGTCAATATCTTTTTGTATTTTCCATTTACCTAGAGTTTTTTCTTACAAATGAAGATAAGCTTGCATATGGATATGTGTGTGTATTTCATATAGTATTTGATACAAATAGTTTTTTTTGCCAATCTGTTGGTTTTATTCTAGTTTTGTGATTCTTTGTTATTCTTTCATAGAAGTTTCAACATACTATCATGTGTCTTCACTAAGTGCTCTGCAATTAATAGTGAGGGAATTTGTCCCTCTTTACCTTTTGTGCTCTGAGAGTTATAGATTTCCTTTATTTTATACATATTTTTTCTATTGTAGAAATAGAATGTGTAGTGCTTGCTTCAGCAGCACATATACTAAAATTGGAACGAAAGAGAAGATTAGCATGGCCCCTGTGCAAGGATGATATGCAAATTTGTGAAGTGTCCTATAAATTAAAAAAGAGAGAGAGGGAATGTTAATTGGGGAAAATCTAGTACAAACAGCGATATAAAGTGATCCCTTAATCCCACCATACAGAGATGATTATTGTTAAAATTTACTTTGGTTCCTTTTTTTTTTTTAACGTGTCATAGTACACATTGTTTTTAACTTTTAAAAAAACATATTGGGAGATGTGGTCTTCTTTAAATACTGATATTTAGGTGGACTTTTTAATATATAAACACTTTAAATGTTGATTGAGTGGTCTAAAATGACATATATTTAGGGTTAAAGATACAATTTAGTAACTGTGTAATGGCACTTTATAAATGCAAGGTAGAGTTGGGTGTGGGGAGGGACCCAGATGGGGCAAGTACCCCAGGAGTTTTATAAGACTCCTGGGAACCAAATTTCAGAGTACAAGCTCCCATCACTCCACTCTGGGCGGAGCCTCTCTCTCTGCTGACAGGATTGGGCTTTCTTCCTTGCTGTTGTGTTTTATTCTAGTGGTTGGTGTTGACAAAGTGTGACTCTGTTTTGCGCGTACTGCAGTAGCATTTGTCAAGCGTGGATCTGGGTAGGTCTTGTCCTAAGAATTCTTAAGTAGTGATCTCTAACGCCTTTGGTTTGATTACTGCTTTGCCACAGTGTACACTAGTTTTATTTTTTCCGTCTCTTGCCTTTATTCTGTCCTTTTGATATTGTTTTTCTTTGTTCGGCATATTCCGTAGCGTTTGGGCAATAGCTCTGTGCTGTGTTTAGAAAACCAGTAGGGTGCCTTCTATTCCCAGCAACGTGGCAGTCTAGATACTCTGAACAGCCTCCCCACTGGCAACAAAGGAAACCGTATCCGGCCTTACAAGAAAGCGGGGGATCCTTCAGAGGTCAAAATTAAGTGAAAGCAGGCATCTCCACTTAGAGTAAAAGCCAGCCTATTCTCCACCCACGAGCCGGAGGGATTCTTTTAAAATGTAAGTCAAATCATGTCTAGTTTTATTAAAACTGCCTAAAACCCTGTGCTGGCTCCCGTCTCACTCCAAATTAGAGCCAAAGTCCTCCGAGGGCTTCTAAGGCCCTTTGTGATCTGCCCTTGTCTCCTCTCTGATTCCCTCCCTCCCCACTCCCCCTCCTGCTCATCCCATCAGTCATGGCAGCCTCCCTGCAGTTCCTCGAGCTCCCCCAGGCACCATCCTGCCTTTGCACCTTTGCACCAGCTTTTCCTTCTGCCTGGATCACCTTTCTTCCAGGTACCACCCAGGCTCACTCCTTGACCTCCTTTGCATCTTTTCCTGAAGGTCATCTTCTCGGTGAGGCCTATGCTTTATTTAATCCTGCTACCTGCCCCTCCCCCTGCTCTGTTCTTTCTTTTATGCAGTACCACTTATTATCTCCTAATTTACTATATAATTTACTTCCTTATTTCGTTGTTCGCCTCCCTCCTGCTGCACTGTAAACACTATGAGGACAAGGACTTTGTCTACTTTGTTCACTAGTGTGTCCCAAGCACGTAAAATCGTGACTATTCAAATATGTGGTAAATGAATTCATTAACCCAGAGAGAAAACCTAACTCTGAAACTGGCTTTCTCTCTGGGTGTGTATGCTGAACCTTTGTGGCATTGATCTTCAGCTTTGATAGCTGCATGGGTTCCTAGGGGCTCAGTCAGGATGGGGAGTCTGATACGATCCCTTGCATAAAGCTGGGAACCTCCCCAAAGGACATAATCATTAGTGTAAGGGGAAACTAGAAAAACATCTATCTCACAGAGGAGGACAGCAAACAAACAAACAAACAAACAAACAAACAAAAACCCCACAAAAACCCATGTCTTTTAGATCTTGGTAGTGGTTGGAAGAGGGCATAAAATTGAGACTTTATAGCCATAAGCTAGCCTTTTCTTGGGTTTGTTGTCCAAATTCATATTAACTGTGTTGTCTGAAAAGCCTCATGGCTAGAATTTATTTTATCTTGCAGAAGCAAACACAACATCTCTCTGGAGTGGAACTCTTCAGCCTAGACTTCTAAGAATTCTCACAAGTAAAGTGCCAAAGTACATGGGCTTGCAGTCAAAAATCACAAAACACAAAGAACCAGGTCACCATGAGGGCAAACCTGCAGAAGTATTAAACAGCAAACCAGACCTGCAATTATTTCATGTGTTAGAATTATCAGATGTTAAAGATAAAACAGAATGTTTACAATGTTTAAAGAAATAAGAAATTGAAAATGTGACCAAGGGGTACCTGGGTAGCTTAGTTGGTTAAGCCTCCAACTCTTGATTTTGGCTCAGGTCATGATCTCAGGGTCGTGAGATCAGCTCCGCATTGAGCTCTGTATCGGGCTCCATGCTGGACCTGAAGCCTGCTTAAAATTCTCTCTCCCCCTCCTTCTGCCCCTTCTCCCCAACTTGTGTGCTCTCTCTTAAAAAAAAAAAAAGAAAATGTGATCAAAGAATAAGCAAATATAAAAATATGATCTAGCAGATTTTTTTTTTTAAGTAGGCTCCACGCCCAGCATGGAGCCCAGCTCGGGGCTTGAACTTATGACCCTGAGATCAAGACCTGAGTTGAGATCAAGAGTTGGCTGATTAACCAGCTGAACCACCCAGGCACCTCTCCAGCAGATTTTTAAAAGGATTAAATAGAGCTTCTAAAAATAAAAAAATATGACAATTGAAAGAGTGCACAGAGTAAGCAAGCTATTAGAGACAGCTGAAGAGAAAATTAGAGAATGGGAAGATAGACCTAAAGAACGGATGCAAATGTAGCACAAAGACAGGGAGATAAAAAATGAGAAAGGCACAGGAAATGGCAGACAGAATGAGTATACATCAGACACAATGTCTAATTAGAGTTTCAGGAAGAGATTGCATGAGGATACAGAAACCATACCAGTAATTTGAGCAGGGAAATTTTAATATAAAGAATTGTCAACTTTAAAGGTGGTTAATTGCAAAAGCAATTACTACTGCTGGTAAGGGAGAGTGAACAAGGAAGCAACTTAGAGGAGAGCTCCTCCCTCCAAGGCTGAGGTTGAAACCTTTGAAGAAAGGCTGTGACCGTCACGGAGACATGCACCCTGCCAGTGGCAAAGTAACTTGTCAGAGGGTGCCCAGCACAACTGGACCATAGGGGCAGCCTCCTGCTGAGTGGAAGAGAAGCTTGCTGGAGGGTGTGGGCCAAGGCTGAACTGGACCACTGAGGTGAAGGCTACCAGACCCTCATATGCTGAACCATAGAAGCCACACAGGAAACAGCACACTGGAAGAGGGCAAGTCTCTTCTTCCTAATATGTCTTTCTAGCAACTTCTGTTGACAAAGCCTAACATAGAGCTACCTGGCAAAGAAGGAATGTCTATAGGGTTCAGCTCCAGTACCACAAAGCAAGACAAAGAAGCGTGGACTGGGACTGAGAGGCAAATAGTTAATAACTGGCAGAGAGTCAACAGAATGGGAGAGAGGAAGACCTGTCTTCAGATTTAGGAAATCCAACAAATCCCACACTTAGACAACACATTAGTGAAACTGAACACCAAAGACAAAGAGAAGATCTTAAAACTAGTGAGACTAATGAGACGGATAGAAGACTACCTGTAGAAGAATGACAGACTTAGAGCTTTTCTCCCATAACAATGGAAGGTAGGAGATACTGGAATAACAGCTTTAATATATCAATCTAGAATTTTGTATCCAGCAAAATGTTTTTCAAGAATGAGTATGAAATGTAGGCATTTTCAGACAAGCAAATACTGAGAGACAGAGCTTCCTTAACAGAAAATCCAAAGGATATATTTCAGGCATAAGGAAAATGATTCCAGAGGGATGGTGTGTGTTGCAAGAAGGAATAGTGACCAAAGATAGCTAAATATGTGGGTACATCCAAAGGATCATCGACTGTCACCACCACCACCACCAATAACATTTAATTCATGGGGGTTAAAAACAATTTTCAGGGGCATCTGGGTGACTCATTCGGTGAAGCATCTGCCTTCAGCTCAGGTCATGATCCTGGGGTCCTGGTATGGAGCCCCACATCAGGCTCCTTGCTCAGCAGGAGGCCTGCTTCTCCCTCTCCCTCTGCCTCTGCCACTCCCCCAGCTTGTGCTCCCTTTCTCTCTCTCTCCCTCTCTCTGTCAAATAAATAAAATCTTAAAAAAAAGTTTTCAATTATGATTAGGCTCAGCTGTGAGTAGCAGATCCCAAATACATGACTTGAACAAGATATCGAGGCTTATTTCACTCTTATGTAAATGTCTGGATACAGGCAATTCTGAGCTGGTATAGTGGTTTAAAGTCATGTGGAACCACATTGCTTCCAGTTGTACCTAGCAAGATGAGTCAGCCTCGTTTTGCTAGGTACAACACGAAGTGCCAGCCATTATAGGAAGGAAGGAAGAGGTGAAGCCCATGTGCCAGTTGTCTTTTAAGGAAACTTCCTGAAAGTAGCTACATAATACTTAAGTTCTTATCCCATAGCCCTTGGGCTAAGAGCTTAGTCCCACGGCCATAACTACCTGCAAGGAAAGTTACCAAACATGGTCTTTATTCTAGGTGGTCATGTGCCTAGCAAAAATGGAGGGTTGGAATTGCTGGGGTAGGCAATTAGCAGCCTCTGCCACAAATAAAATCAACTAAAACACTGGACAACAACAGAATATAAATTGGGAGGTAAAGGAACCAAGCTGGTGTTCTAAGTTTTTTAACTGAGAGGAAGATATTGATTAATTTTAGACTTTAAGTTAGGCACGCATGTTAAAATGTAAATGTTTAGAGTAACCATAAGATAATAAATATAGATAATGTAATGGATAATAGATTATATGTAATAGAAATATGTATCTATATAAGTAGATAATATAATTGCCAACATTGAAGGTAATTAAAATGGTTTATTTTAGATATCAGCATAAAAAAATAGACAAAGAACATAGTCTAAAGCACAGGAAAAACCCATATATATCTAGAAACTTGATTTTCAACAGGGCTTGCAAAGCAGATCACTGGAGATTGTTTAATATATGATCCTGGGACACCTGATTGTCCACATGCAAAAAATGAAGTTGAATCCCTATCTCAATGCACATGTGAATATAAATCCCAGACATACATATAGGAGAATATCTGTTTGACCTTGAAACAGGGAAGAACAGTAAAGAATCTCTTACAAATCAAAAAAGGAAAAGACTGATGTCTGTATACATTAAAATGAAGAGCCTCTGTTCATCTGTTAGCAAAAGGAAAGAGGCAATCACACCCTGGGAGAAAATATGGAAACACATATACAACTGGATAAGGGATCAGTACACGATTTTATGAAGGATTCTTTTTTTTTTTAAATATTTTATTTATTTGAGAGAGAGCGAGCACATTGAAGGAGAGTGAGAGGGAGAAGCAGACTCCCTGCTGAGCAGAGAGCCTAATGTGGGACTCGATCCCAGGGCCCCGAGATCATGACCCGGTATGAAGGATTCTTACACAACCATCTTAAGAAAATAAGAAGAAAAGCAGTAAAAAATAGAAAGCAATAGAAATACAGACAAAAGACTTTAATAGGCAGTTCACAGAAGAAGAAATCCAAATAGAAAATGAAAAAGTTGGGGTGCCTGGGTGGCTCAGTCATTAAGCGTCTGCCTTCGGCTCAGGTCATGATCCCGGGGTCCTGGGATTGAGCCCCGCATCGGGCTCCCTGCTCAGCGGGAAGCCTGCTTCTCCTTCTCACACTCCCCCTGCTTGTGTTCCCTCTCTTGCTGTCTCTCCCTCTGTCAAATAAATAAATAAAATCTTAATAAAAAAAAAAAGAAAATGAAAAAGTACTCAACCTCACTGGTAATCAAGGAGACATAAATTCAAATGAAAAGGAGACACCATTTTCTACTGACTAGAAAAAAATTAAAGGCATGACAATATCAAGAGTTGGTGAGGGTATAGAGTAGTTGGATCTCTTAGACACTGATAGGTAGGAGTTGCTATTTCTATTTTGGGAAACAAGTTGGCATTACTCATATAAAGTTAGACATGTGTATACCCTACCTTCCAGCAAGTTCTTAGATATATATTGAAAAGAAACTCTTGGCATGTGTATTTGAGGAGATATATAAGAATGTTCACAGGAGCTATTTTTATAGTATAAAACATTGGAAACAACATTAACATTTGTTGGCAGGGTAATAAATAAATTACGGTGTGTTCCATATAATGAATTCGATGCAGCATATTGTGAATTATGGCTACATATATCAGTTGGATGAATCTTGGGAATGTGGGTTTCAACAACAAAAAAAGCAAGTTGCAGAGATTACATACTCTATAATTTCATTTTACACAAATTTCAAAAGTGTACTAAATATTGTACCAAACAGAGCAGGAGAATAATGAAGACAAAATTCAGGGTAATGGGTACCTCTGGAGGGGTTAGGGAAGCAGCATGTCATTGGGGTGGACCACATGGGAGTTTCAAAGATCTTGGAAATTTTATATTTATTTAGCTGGTGGTGGGTACACAGATATTCATTTTATTGTTATTCTTTATATCTTACATGTGGTACAAATATTTTTTGTAGGAATTAAATATTTAACAAAAATTGAGTCTGTCATTATTGCTTATTAGTATTCTTTGATAGGCTCACATTTATTCTTTTATCATGCCACTTCTAACATTCAGAAAAATATCTTGAGGATTTTAATTAGTAGTAGCCTACTTAATCTATTTATTAAATTGGGGAGAATTCTCTTTTTTGCTGTATTACGTTTTTCCAGCTAGGAGAGGTAGAGCTCTTGTATTTTATTTCTCTCATTAAGGTTTTCTTATTTTCTTTGAGTAAGTTACTGTGGCTCAAGTACATCCAAGAATTTAATATAATGCTTTCATTACTATCGTGAATGGAAACATTTCCCTGTGTTTCTGAGCTAAGACAATGGCTTGCATGTTGAGATTCACTGATTTCCCCCCAAAACTACCCCTTCCCTTTGGATTTTCCAGGTAGGCAAACATGTCATCTGCAATATATATTTTTTTCATTTTCTATATATTATACCTTTTTGTTTCTTCCCCCCCAATAGCATGATATATAAAATAGGAATGATAACAGAAAGCTTCAGACTTGGGAGTCAGAAGACATGGGTTGGAGTCCTGACTTTACCATATAGTAGCTGAGTAACTTTAGGCAAGTTAACTTAATCTCTCTGACTTTGTTTCTCCCGTTTCTTCATCTGGAAAATGAAGGGCTGAACTTAAATTACCAAGGTTAGTTCTGGTTCTGAAATGAGGCCATTCTCATGTATTTCCATTAAGTTAGAGTTGCCTCTTTATTTTAAATAGTCTCTCTGCATTGCAGGGTTTGACTTTGTTTTGTCTGTAGTTTTAATCAGGAATAGATGCTATAGGCTATTGAATGCCATATTGACATGTACTGGGAAAATTAGATTTGAATTGTAGATTTATATTTTCCATATTATGAAGCCAGGGGTCACCTTGCTCATATTGTTCCTGTCTTCCAAAGAGGTAAATTGTCCATATTGTTCCATATAGAGGTAAATCACTGAAGGTGAATCTTTGGCTACGAATGCAGATTTGGTTAGTTACGGTTTCATTTCAGATTTTCCTGTATGTTCACAAGTTAAATTCTGTCCATATGTTTTTGTTCTTTTTTCTTTCCTTTTTGTGTGCTGCCCTGGTTCACTCCATTTTTTTCTTTTTAAAATATTTTTGTGCTCTTTATGTAGAATAGGGATTATTGACTTATTCTTTAAAAAGTTGGGGAATTATTTAAGGACTCCATCAGGGCCAGAAGATATTTTAAATGTTTGACCTTGTTTCTTGTGTGGATCCACTCACTCATTGGGCCTGTTTGAGGAGGGCAGCCAGTTGGTGCAGCTAGGAGGCCCCTTGTCTGGGACCACTCGGGAGTTCTGCTACTAACTACCTCCAGAACCTAGAGCTGGTCACTTCCATCCTCTGACTTTTCTCATCTGTAAAATGGGAACTGCAGCTGCCTCCCAGATGGGGTGTGAGGCAATGGTGGGCATGCTCTGTAAACTCCCTGCCCTCTCTCAGGGAGGGGGCCTGGTAGCAGATTGGGCAGCTTGTATTTTTACAGGGGCTTGTCCATTTCCACTCAGTTTGCACACTCATTAGAAAGAGCTAAGACTTAATAAGCCTGTTGCCACATGCCTTTGGAATATTTATTTTGCAGATTTTTTTTGTTTACTTTTTTCTTAAAGAAGGGGAGGCTTTATTTTTTTTTAAGATTGATTGATTGATTGATCAGAGAGAGAGAGAGCACAAGCAGGGGAAGCTGCAGGCAGGGGGAGAAGCAGGCTCCCCGCTGAGCAAGAAGCCCAATGTGGGGCTCGATCCCAGGACCCGAGCGGAAGGCAGACACTTAACTGACTGAGTCACCCAGGCATCCCAAGGGGTGGGGGTGGGGGGCTTTAAATAGCAAAAGGGTAGCTTTGCATTATTTCCTGTGAAGTTAAAATTTTTTTCCACTGATTTTTATTTATGCCACTAATAAGAAGTAAGAGAACTCTTATTATAATGCAAGGGTGTCTTTTCTTTCTACTTTATTGTGGAAAAACTTTGGAACCTCTTTTCTCAGGATCCTCATGGATTCATTTGTATAGCATTTCCCCCGAAAAGCTTTAAAAGTTAGCTTAATGCTTTTTAAGAAGTGGAGCTAAGGGAAATAATTCAGAGCAACTGAGATTAATTTTATTTATTAACAGAAAGCTCATAAACAAGAACGTTAAGTTATATGAACAAGGATGTATTTGTCTCCCTTTTCCAGAATACATACTTCCCAGCTCCTAGATTGAAGCCTGGCACATAGTAGGTGCTCAATAAGTATTTGTTGAATGACTCAATTAATGAATATGGATAGCTTTAATATTTTACTTTAATATGTGCATGTTTTTCTTTATTGAGACTAATGGCTTATTAGCTTTTTATCATATACATGAATATTATTTCTGCTTATGCAATCTGTGGCTTTTCTTTCTCAATTTTACTCATCCCTGCTGCTGGCTATGGTATTGTAACACTTTCTTTTTCCCCTGTTGGTCTTCTCCACTACCTCCTTCTAGACTCTTTAGATGGCTTCTATTAATCTCTTCTTCCTTTCTTCCTCCCTCCCTCTTTTTTTTTTCTTTCTTTCCGTTCTTTCTTCTGGTTCTTTCTCTTTCTATCACTCATGTATTTCCTATTCATTCCTTCATTCATTCATTCACTTGAAAGACATTATTCAAAAAAGCACCTACTCTATGCCAGACTGTTAGGCATGGGGGAGACAGGGGTGAACAAGATGGTCATGATCTCTGGGGTCATGGAATTTAGAGTCTGACAGGGAAGACAGGCCTGAGCAGGTACATTTCACAAATACCTAATTATAAATTATGACAAACGCTATGAAGGCTAAGCTTGTTGGGGGGAGCATGGAGCTTTAGGAAAGGCTTTCATGAAGCTGTTGTAGCTGAGATCTAAAGGGAAATTAGGAATGGTGGGAGTTCCCCTCAGGGAAGAGCAGGGGGAGGGCTGGGTTGGGGGAAGGGAAGCGAGGTTTCCCTGGGAGCCCAGAGCAGAGGGAGTGACTGGAACACAGTAGCACAGTGGGGATGGACAAGGGGACTAAAGGGCACAGGCAGGGTTCCTTCATATCCATCTTTCAGTTGGGACTCCTCCTCTAGGACCTGCCTGGCAGAATCCCACACTGTGACAAATTGCACTGGTTGTCGGCAAATGGTCGGTGTTAGAGATTTCTTTTCTGCATTTTTAAGTCATTTAAGAAAAAAATTTTAATTTTATGTAATTGGTAGTTGTGTCTTTGGGCAAGTCACATAACCTCTCAGAGCCTCAGTTTTCCTGAAATGGGAGGAATTTTGTCTACCCCATGGGTTCCTCTGTGACCTCTGCCAGGTCACCCTGTGCTTATCTGTTGGAGGCCCATCTTCCTCCCCAGACTGAGGGGGGGGGGGGTCTACCTCACCTGTGTACTTCTGGCTCCTATGACGGGGCCTGGCATGGAATGAGAGGGCATCTGGGAGGCCTTCACAGAAGAGGAAGCCCCAGGGCTGGGCCCAGAGGCCAAGCTGGATTTGAGGGAGGGGGAAGGGCTGGAGAGGTGTGGACAGACCCAGGGTCTGGAAAGTGGCAGATAGGCCAGTGAAGACCAAAGCAGAGAGGTAGTAACAATAACAACAATAATGATAGCGCTGTCTTACTAGGCCCTTGTCATGTGCCAGACGCTGGTCTAAATGCCCTACATACACTCGTTTATCCTTTCAGTGACCCTACGAGGTAGGTACTATAGTTATTCCCATTTTACAAACGAGCAAACGGAGGTTCAGAGGGATTAAGTACCTTGCCCAAGGTCACATATCTAGTAAATGTTGGAGCCTGGATTGAAGACCAGGCATTGTGGCTTCAGAATGTACAAGGCAATGAATGTAGAGAAGTGGGAGGGGCTTAAATGCCAGGCTAGAAGGCCCCTCCAGTCTTTATTGTACTGGTTATGGGAGCCATGGAAAGCTTTTGAGGGAGGGAGTGCTGAGGCTGCACTCCGTGTGCCCAGGAAAGCTGAATGTGACTGTGCCTCTCTCCTGCAGAAATCATCCGCGGAGCAGCCCCTGTACAGCAGCAGCCTGTGGGGCCCTGTGGCCGATGGCCGTGACCGTGTGGCTGAGGGCCTGTGGCTGCCGCAACTACACGTAGGGGACTGGCTGGTCTTTGAGAACATGGGCGCCTACACCGTGGGCATGGCTTCCCCCCTTGGGGGGACTCAGACCTGCCGAGTCACCTATGCCATGTCCCGGGTGGCCTGGTAAGGGGGCCCTGCTGAGAAGGGAGTGGGGGAGAAGGGAGCAGGCAGGGAACAAGGGAAATCTGAGATTTGAGACTGGTTTCCATGTAATCCAGTTTGACAAGGAGCTCTTGGCTATTGATTCCAAGTGAGGCCTGCGCTTGGCACCTGGCCGTGGCCATGAATGAGACAGAGCTTCCCTTGAGAAGCTCAGCACCCTGTGAGAGACACAGAAGAGCAGACAGTCACTCCTGATAATAGCGGGGGGTGAGGGCGGGCTGTGGAACCTGAGAGCCCAGACTGACCTCCCAGAGGAAGGAAGATGGTAGATGAATGGGAGTTAGCCAGCAAGAGGCAGCACGGGATTCCGGGCAGAAAGAACAGGGAGTGAGCATGCTATCTTCAAGAAACTACCTGAGGTTGGTTGTGGCTAGAGAGGGAGCAGGGCTGGCTCTAGGAAAGGCCTTGAAGGCCAAGTGAAGGGCTCTGAGCAGTGGGAAGCATGGACTGATTTGAAGCAGGGGAGTGACATGGTCTGGTTTGGATTTTAGAAAGACCGCTCTGGCTACTGGGGGCAATAAGGGAGGACAAGGGCAGACGTGGATTGAGCTCTGTGGCCTGGGAAAGACTTGCCTGCTGGCTGAGCCTCCTTAGGAAACGCACACAACACTCACCCCGCTTGCCTCGCTGGGCCAGTGCTGGGATCCAGTAAGCCAAGAGGGGCACGAGGCAGACAGAAGTCACTTTGGTTGAACCCTCCTGTCTGGCCTGTCAGTCATCTCCTCTCACCTGCACAGAATCGTGCTATCACAAGGACAGGGGTTTGGTCAGTGGTGATGAGCCCCCTCTTGGGGCTGGAGATGCCTGCAGGGGCAGCAGCAGTTGATGGGACTTCTATGCTGGGCCTCAGGAGTGAGTGCAGCCTGTGTTCTGGGGGACATGCTGGGTGTCTGAGCACCCTGCTCCCCAACAATGCTACCAACCCCCAGCCTGATGGGGCTCAGTCTCAAAGTCGCATTTCATTCATCCAGTCAACAGACCTTTGTTGTGGCTACTCCCCGCGGGGGGCACAGGATTGGGCTGATGCAGCCATCGTGACATCAGGGGTGTTGTGACAAGGCCTGAACCAAACTTAAAAAGCCAACCACACAGGCCTCCTTAGACCATCCCTGCTCCATCATAAGCAAATACTGGCAGAGAAGGTGCAGGGAGTCCGTTTATTCATTGCTAGAAACAAAACATTTTGATGTATTAAAATGGCTGTGCCAGAAATTCCCCATATCAAAGGCGTCCCGCCCAAACGCCCTGCTTTAGAGCCTGGCTCTGGGCCCGGTCCCGGGGGACAAGAGAACCCAAGATGGCGTGGTGACCTTCGCACACAGACTCTGGTGCAGAGAGCTGAAAGGTCACTGGGGAGCGAGGGACAGCGGGGTACGGAGGGGTGGTCAGGGCTAGGAGGTGTCAGCCAGCTGCAGGAAGGCTGACAGGGGTGGTCCAGGCTGAAAGAGGTGGGGGTTTGAGTCCCGTTCATTCAGAGAACTGCAAATAGTTGCATCTGGCTGGAGTGGCCTGTGCAGAAGGCTGGATGGAGAAGGACCCTGGAGGCCCAGGTTGGACTTGATCTCGAAGGCAGTGGGAAGTCTGTCATGGATGCTTTTTAAGAAACTGGACCAACCCATTTTGAGAGATAAGGAGATAGACAGAGGGTGCAGGGTGCCTGGCCTGGGGAGCCTCCCGCCGGAAAGAACAGCCTGACCACTGACTTGCTGTTGAAGTGTACACATCAGCAAGGAGGGCAGCCTTCCTGCAGGTGGGAGCCTGGGCTGGGCAGGGCCTGAGAGCAGACGGAAGCTGCTGGCGGCTCAAGCGCAGGAATTCGCCTCCTGGAAAAATGGACCTGGGCCAGAATTGTCTGGAGGAGGCAGGAGCAGAGCAGGGAGACTGTGTAGCCCTGGCTAGAGATGGTGGTGGCCCTGGGAATGGAGAGAGGACTAAGGAAGTTCAGGAGCTGGGCTCGGCAGGGATGGACTGGGCACGGGAACAAGATTCTGGACTTGTGGCTGAGCAGCTGGCCAGACGGTGGGGCCATTTATCAACCCGGGTAGGTAGGTTTGTAGGATTCTTCAGGGGGGCAGGAGAGGATTTTTTTTAAAGTCCTAAGCCTGGGATATAAAGACTGTGGCCTTTGGACTGAGAGAGTCGTGTCGAATCCTAGTTCTACCACCTTCTAGGGATGTGACCTTATGCAGGTCACTTCTCTCTCGGCCTCAATTTCCTCATTGGTAAAATGGGGATAATAATGCCCTTACATGGTTTGGGGGAGGACCCAATTAGATGCTGTAAGTAAGGTGCCTGGCACAATGTGTGGCCTGTAGTAAGTACTGAATAAATGTGGGTTCCTTTTCCCTTGTTGTAGGGGGGCCCACAGGGGACAAGAGAGCGGTGGGGGAAGAGGTCAGCAGACCCACCCCTGCTCCTGCCCGAGGCTATGCTCTGGGGCCAGGTGGGAACCGTATATACAGAGCGGGCTGGCTTTTCTGGTGCAGGGGCCTTCAGGAGCCCCTGGCCTGTGGGCCCCATGCTGGCTGCCTCCAGTGCCCCTCTCTCGCCCGCAGGGAAGCACTTCGAGGGCAGCTGCTGCCTGCAGAACAGGAGGAGGATGCTGAGGGCATGTGCAAGCCTCTGTCCTGTGGCTGGGAGATCACGGACACCTTGTGCGTGGGCCCTGTCTTCACCCCGGCGAGCATCATGTGAGCGGACCCCGTTTCCCCCCGGAGAACTCCAGTGGGGCCGCAGAGATGCCTCTGGGAGACGTGGGGAAGGCAGCAGGCAGGGGCACCCTTTGGCCAGGACTCTGGTGCTCACTCTGCTGCCCCCCACGCTCCACCTGTAGTGTTTCTGCCCTGTAAATAGGACCCGTCTTACACTCGCTGTAGTTCAAGTATGCAACATAAATCCTGTCCCTTCCAGCTGTGTCTGCTTCCTCTGCAGCGCAAGGGGCCTGGTCAGCCAGGTGTGGGGGTGTTCTTGGGGTCTCCCTTGGTCTCCTTCCCACCTTTGTAAATATGAAGCAAATAAATATTTAGGGTTTTTTTTAATACTCCAGTGGAATCTAGCAGTTCAATTCACAAAGCAGCCTGGGCTAGGCCAGGGCCAAGACTTTCCCACCCTACACTGATGGCCCCATGCCCTCTGCTTCAGTCCTGACCCAGCTGCAGTGTGGGCATCTCCCACCGGCACCCAGCTTCTCTGACTCTTCTCTGTCCTCTGCACAGGCCACTATGCCTGGTGTCATGAGGAAGAGTGAGCTGTTAGGGGTTAAGGCAGGGGTCAGAGTTGCCATCCTTCAGCCCTGGAGCTGCAGCTCCCGACTGGTGGGGGGCCTCTATGTGAACCCACCCCGCCTAAGGCCTGGCGCAACGTGGGGGCAACTGAGTACCTGACACAGTTTTGGAAATTCATACTAAAGATAAAGAGCAAAGAGGGGTGTCAGAGACGTTCTGAAGAGACCCTGCACCCTTACTGTCCTTGCACGTCTGCAAGGCAGTAAGAGCAATGCAGATATGGGTGATTGGTTTCACTTATTCAGGCAGTAACTGCCAGAGCCGGGCTGGCCACAGAGCACCACCATCTCCAGTGCCAAGGGCCCTGACACTGATGTCCCCTCAACTGGAAGTTCATTGTCACTGCTAGGGTCCCAGGCAATGCACCGGGCGGCCGGGGGCGGGGGGTGAGCTGCTTAGCAAAGGAGATCAGATGTTAGAGTTCCCCCTGCTGCTACAGGGGACCTGAAAGATTTTTTTCTTTTGTAATTAAAAAAAATTGAAATATAAAATTCACAGACCTTAAAACCCACCCTTTCCAAGTACAGAATTCAGGGGTTTTTAGTATATTCACAGAGTCTGCACAGCCATCACTACTGTCCAATCCCAGAACATGTTCATTACCTCGAAGAGGAACCCTGTGCCCATTAGCATTCATGCCTCACTTCCCCCTTCCTCCAGCCCCTGGCAGTCACTGATCTATTGCCCATCCCTATGGACTGGCCTGTTCTGGACATACTATTATGAATGTTTTTATACCTTCACTTGAGCTTCTCCCTGGGTAAGCCTGGTACGTGGGGTTTTTTTCCCCACACTGCCAAGCAGTCCTCCGAAACCAGCTGGGTGTCCCCCAATTCAACTCGATTCTGACACTACCCAGAGATAGCTTCAGATCCCACAGGTTAAGGACTCACTCCTACAAGACCACCCCACTCTCCCCCCACTTCAGACACCGATCTCCAAGTCCAGGTTGTGACCTGTGTTTGGACCAACCAGCTATAGATTGGAGGTTCCAATAACCCCCTTCCTTGGGTTCAATTAATAGGCTAGAATGGCTCACGGAACTCAGGGCAACACTTTACTTACTATGTTACTGGTTTATTATGAAAGGATGTAACTCAGGAATAGCCAGAGAAAGAGCTGCAGGGGGCAAGCTCTGGAGAAAGGGTGCAGAGCTCCTGTGCCCCGTAGGCATCACTCTCCTAGCACTCCCATGTGTTCACCAGCCTGGAAGCTCCCTGAACCCTGTCCTCTGGGCTTTTGTGGAGGCTTCATTACCTAGGCAGGACTGATTAAATCACTGGCATCAGTGACTGAACTCAATCTCCAGCCTCCTCCCCTCCCCAGGGTTTGAGGGTAGGATATAACAAAAGACACCTTTGTCGCTCTCGTCACTTAGGAAATTTTAGGATCCCTGTGCCAGGAATGGGGATGAAAACAAAACACGTCTGTTATTATAAGTCACAATATCATACCTGGTCAGCCAGTTTCAGCATCTCAGCCAATCCTGGGTCCTGCATGTGGCTCTGAGGTCACCTCATGAGGCAACGTGTTCTGAGTGAACTGGGCGCTTGTCAAAAGCAGAGATGCCTTTTCCAGGCTGGGCCTAGTTTGTGGTACTTCGACAATAAACAGGCTGAAAGGTCAGGACCCCAAGAGACTCGGGGACCAAGCAGACAGGGTCACTGTACTGCCCGCTGCTTCGCTACCCACCACCAGGTTTTGCATCTTACCCGTGCCGGGCTCAGCCCTCGTGAGGCTGTTTCTGAGACTTCTTCCGTTTTGATGCCCGAGCAGATCTGGACCCGCTCATGCTCCTCCTTTGGAGGAGAGGAAAGGAGGGCAAACACAGGTTGTGCTGGAACTGGCCATCTGCTTCCAAAAGCAGCAGATGCACTGCTAAGACCGCTGGCTGCAGGGAGATCCAGGCCTAGCCCGTCGCCGCCTCCGAACGAGGCGGGTTCAGGCCGGTTTGCTGGGGAGATGCTTCTGTGGCTTTTAAAGTGACAGCGGCTGGCATCGAGTTTGAACGGATTCCTCACTGGAGCCTTTCAAATGTTTCATGTTCCATTTGCTGCAAGAGTGTGAAATTTATACTTTTCTGAGAGAAAGATACACACAGAAGTTGCTGTGATTGGCTTGAGAATAATAAACAGTCATTTCAGTTGTTTTGGTTTGTCATTTCTTTTTGTGAAGAGAAGAGTATGAAACAGGTGGAGGACGTGCGGGCCCTCAGGCCTCCCCAGGGAAACCTGACTTGGGTCTCTGGGAGCCCGGCCTGCGCAGGCATTTGCCTCCTTTGAGCGCCTCCCTAAGCAGGCCACTGGCAGTGAACGTGCATGCCATGCTGGCTGCCCCGGGGGTCACTTTCCTGTTGGCTTCTGCCAGACCCATCCTGCCCTGGGACACCTAAGGGACCACCCTCCTCTCAACACCTCCCCACAACCCATCTGTACCTCCTGAGGCTTCTCCTGTGGGCTCGCTCGCTCGCTCGCTCATTCTGGGAGGCTCACGGACCTGCTCCTGCCATTCCTAGACCAAGCTGCCACCCCTCCCGCCCAGGGACTGGCCCCCTCCTGCCCCTCCGCTGTCCACTCTGCTCAGCACTGGAGCCAGTTGCCGCCGCCACTCCCCTTTCATCGAGAGTAACACTTAAAATCCTCATCCAGCTACTTCTCTGATTCCCTCTCCTCCTCCCTTCCTCACTCCTCCGCAGACACACTGGCCCCTCCATTCCTCAAACACTCCCTACATCTGTGAATGCTTAAGCACTACCTAGCAAAAAGGGAGAGACACCTAAGCAGAGACCTGAGAGAGTCCTTCCTTCCCATGCTGGGCCTGCACATGCTGTCCCCACTCTCTGAAATGAACTTCCCGGGTTATCTGTGGGGCTCACTCACTTCCGGTTCTACTCAAATGTTTTCTCCAGGCAAAAGCTTCTCTGGTCAGTCTTTAGAACACAGCACTTTTCCAGTCTTTCTCTCCTCCCTCAACTGGTTTTCTTTTTCTTCACAGTACCTACCAGCACTCGCCACCCTCCATTACATGTTCTTCTGTGCATCATCTGTCAGCGCCTCCAGAATGTGAGCTTGGCAGCAGGAACTTTACTTTTTTCACTGCTAGGTCTTCACTACTCAGAACAAAGTAAGTGCTCAAAAAGCGGATATCAAATGGACAAGTGAACAAACCTAGCATCAGACCTGTCTGAATCTGTTTCCTCCTCTGTAAAATGGAGCTGCTCAGTAGATTTTCCTCAGAGGGCTATTGGTATAAAGTACTCAGCTCAGAGCCTGGCACATCATTAGGTGCTAAGTAAGTGATGCTGAGAGGTATTCCTTGAGCATTTACTGTGGTCATGCCCTGTAGCAGACGCTGGTGATGCAGAGATGAGTCCTCAAGGAACTCACAGTGCAGTGGGGTCATAAAGGACCTTGAATGAGAGTAAGGAGTCTGACCTTAATTCTGTAGGCAGTAGGGAGCCCCATATGCTTCTGGAACAGAAACATGACAGGATCTTTGAGAAGATAATTGGAAGTATATTCAAAAGGGGCAGAAGGAGAAGAGCTGGTGGGCTGGTGGCCGCCAGGGAACCTTATGGAGGTCCCAGGGATACAAGTTGTCATCTCTGTCTATGCCTGTTCTGGAGGGAGACTGTGCCTCTCTGGGTGTCATCCCTCCCTTTGGAAGCTCAGGCCAGCTCATTCAGTTGTAAAGGGACCACAGGGAAGGCCACAGGATGGGACTTCCCTCTCAACACTTTGCTCCATTTTAAATCCTCTTCCTGGTACCTCTGGGATGAGCAGCTAAACTTGTGTAAATTCAACCAGCAAAATTATCCAATACAGCCTCCTAGCAGTCAGAGGGATCATACTGAAACCTGAACCTGATCTTGTCCATCCTCTGCTGAAAGCCCTTCAGTTGATTCCCACTGTAATGCCACTAAAAGCGAAATTGCCTGAGGCCTCTGCCCACCTCTCCCATCTCATGCCACTCTGCTCTCACCGTGCTCCAGCCTACTGGCCTCTTTTCAGTTCCTCACATTTACAGAGTTCTTTCCTGCCTCCAGGCCTCTGCCCTTGCCGTTCCCTCTGCTGTTCCTGGGCTGACTTATTCCCATTTTAAAGGGTCACCTTAAATGTCACCTTCTTGGGAAGGCCTTTTCTGAATACCATACAAAGTGGCCCCCCCATCTATGTTAGGTGGAGTCACATTTTATAGGAATTAGATCCTTGAAAGCGTTACTTAAGGTAAGAAACACATCAAGATTATCCCTGAAAATCCTTAGAGCCCCAAACAGCTCCATGATCTCTCTCCCTCACCCCTTCAGGTCTTTGCTTAAATGTCACCTTCTCAGTGAAACCTTCCTGACCACCACTCTTTAAAAGGAACATTCCCACCCCAGCATTTTGTAACCCATTGCTACCCTTACTCTTCCCCCCACCTCAAAGCTCACCATCTGACATACTATTTATTTGGAATTAAGCTCTTAAAGGCAGAGATTTGTTCACTGCCTGTCCCCAGTGCCTAGACTCTGCTCTATACATAGCTGTCCCATAAATAAAGGTTGAAGGAAGGACTCTCTCAGGTCTCTGCTTAGGTGTCTCTCCCTTTTTGCTAGGTAGTGCTTAAGCATTCACAGTATCCTGTATATCTATCTACCGGTATTAAAGAACTGTTGATCACAAGGTAATTTTTCTCTACATTTGTTAATCTCACAAAGACAGGGAGCTTCTCCTAACTGCCAATGTCACCTGGAGCCTGGGTTTGAGCCTGGTAGAGTAGATGCTTAGTGTATTCTGAATACACCAGGCTTGGAGGGCGAGGTGAGGCAGGCGCGCACCTGGCCCCTTCGGCTCAGCTCCCGAACAGCAGCCTGGACCCCGCAGAGGGCCGACCGCAGACCGGCACGGGCTGGGGGCCCCGCAGGCCACCTCAGCATACACGCAGGCGGAGTGAGGTCGACACACGGGCGAGCCTTAGCCGGGAAGGCATACAGGGTGCCTCAATAGCTCTTTCTGCTCTTCCACTCAGCTGGGTGAGCTTGGCCTAGGCCTGCCGGATAGATCTGAATTCAGACAAACGACGGACTTTTTTTTTTTTTTTTTAGGAAGCGTTATGTCTCGGAAAATACGTGGGATATTCTTACAGAGGGACGTTACTTGTGGAGGGATGACACCGAAATTCAGCTCTACTGAGCGTCCTGCATTGTATTTACTAACGCTGGTAACCTTACTCTGTCTCGGTTTCGCTTTCCCCATCTGTGAAACGGAGATACTTCTGCAAGACCGGCCTCGGGGGCTCCAAGGGCGGAGCAGCTGCCCCCCCGCCCCCGGGCGGTCCCTCTGCTAAGTCGTGCGCGAGCACGCTGGTCTCGGGAGAGTTTCACGCCGAGTGACTACGTGCAAGGAGCTCAGTTTTCTCACTGAACAAACGAGACCGCCGAGGGCGGAAACCACTCCCTCCGCCACCGCCTCACGGAACCTCAAACGCCCGGCTGCCAGCCGCGGCGGCGCGGATTTCCGGTAGCGTGACGTCCCTTCCGTGCCAGACAGCCTCCTAGGCTTCGAGCCCTGCGCTCTCGCGCTCTCTGCCGGCCCGGAGGAGGAGCTGACCTTACCAAACGGAAGAGAGAGCGGAGTCCATTGGTTGAAAGACCGACGCAGCTACCAGCCTCCACCAATGGAAAACCGAACCTTCGCCGCGGGCGGGGCTCGCACAGGAAAGGGGTCAGCCCGGGACGAAAGCGGCGTGGGAAGGCGGCTACCTGGACTCCGCCGGGCGTGAAAGGCTCGAAGTAACACCGGAAGTGGGTTTGTTTCCACCAGCTACTTCCGCCTCACTTACAAAGTGGGAGGATCCTAGAGGAAAAGGACCCGATTGCTGTGGGGTGCTTGGAGGCTCGTCTCAGGTGTCCTCTCTGCCCACCCATTTCATACCCGGGAGAGACACCTGATGAGTTCACGCGGAAAATCAGGGACTTTGAACGAATTCCTGACCTGGAGGCCAAGCTGTTTTTACGTTTTAAATAATAAAGAGTACTAACTGTGTGCCTTGCCCTGCCCTTGCCTCTCACTCGTTTTATTTCATTTAATCTGCACAAGCCTGTGAAGTTATTTTGACAGATTCCGACCCCTCACTGCCTGTTTTGGAATCCTGGTTCTGTCATGATTGCCCGTTTCCTGGGGCAAGTTCACATTTTGTGCCACAGTTTCTGTGTGAAATGGAATAATTGTACTTATCACATACCATTGTTCTAAGGATTAAATTAACGAACATTTAAAGCACTTAAAACTGCACCTGACTTGCTAACATAGCAACTGCTTAGATTATTTCCATTTACAAGTTAGGAGACTAAGGCTTCCATAGGAAGTAGCTTGGCTAGAACAGAAGGCAGGCTGGGAAGCATCTTCACCCACTCTGGAGGAACCTCTCAATCGTATCCACCCAGCCCTACGGAAGCCTGCGGGGACCATAATTGCCTTTACAGTAGCATATGTATCTATTTAGTAGGACCCTATACCAAATGGCTGCTCTCTGGGCATTTTAATAACATCCATTAAGATGGTGAAGTTCAATAACTTGTTCTGTACGTCTCCAATTAAGAGGGTGAGGCTCCAAGATCCATCTGCTAAATCCTATCAATATGAAAATCAGCAGAAATGAACTTCTGGGGGCGCCTGGGTGGCTCAATTGGTTAAGGGTCTGCCTTTGGCTCAGGTCATGATCTTGGGTTCCTGGGATCAAGCCCCGCAGTGGGCTCCCTGCTCAGCTGGGAGTCTGCTTCTCCCTCTCCCTCTGTCCCTCCCTCTGCTTGTTCTCTCTCTCTCAAATAAATAAATAAATAAATAAATAAATAAATAAATAAAATCTTAAAAAAAGAAAGAAATGAACTTCTGAACATGTTAAGTTTAAGATCATGTGAGATCTACGAGTGGGAATATTGATGATTAGGTCTGGTAAGTGCTGTTAGTGGAAAGCACAGGGTGCCAAGGGAGGTCTGATTAGGGATAGATGTAACTGCCTGCTAGGGTTAGGACAGAAGCAGTGGGCTTTGATGGATGGGTAGGAGTTGGCCAGGTAGAAAAGTCAGGGGAGGTGGAGGGGAGCATTCCAGACCAGGGAAATGGTCTGTACAAAGGAATAATAGTGTGATAATTTAGAGTTCTTTCTTGGGAACTGGAGTACTGGTTGGAGGATGAGAAGGAAATGGAGGTTGGGGCATATTATGAATGTTATGTCCTTGAGGTATCAGCAGGTCAACAGAAGTTTCTGAGCAGGAAAGAGAAATGGTCAGCTATGCCCTTTACATGGCTCCCTAGGAGGCAGTGAAGAGGATGTGGTAGGCAGTCTCTTAAGATGTCACCAATGATCCTGAACTCCAGTACTCACAGCCTGGTGAGATTCCTTCCCCTTTAAGTACGGACTGTGTTTATTGATTCCGTGACTGTGTTTGTTGATTCTATTCCATTCTAATGAGTAGAATGTGTTAGAAGTGATGGATTATTATTTCTGAGGTTCAATTACAAAAACTATGGCTTTTGTCTTGGGTACCCTCTCTTTCTTTTGCTTTCATTTGTTCTTAGGGAGGACATATGCCATGGTACGAGCTGCTCTATGGTGAGGACTATGTGTCAAAGAACTGATGTCTTTGTCCAATAGCTAGCAAGGAATTGAGGACTTCTAATAGACATGTGAGTGAGCTTGGAGGTGGATCCTCCCCAGGCAGTCCTTGGAATGATTTTGGCCATGGCCAACACCTGATGGCATCCATGTGACAGACCCTGAGCCAGAGGTACCCAGTTAAGCTACCACCAGGTTTCTGACCAAAAGAAACTGTGGGATAATATGTTTGTGGTTTTAAGTTTTAATGAAATTTTTAAGTACTTTGTTATGCAGCAATAGCTGACTAGATAATACAGAGAGATAGGAAGCAGGGAAATTAGGAGGAGACTGTTGTTGTAGGCTAGGGGAGAGATGATGAGAATCGGAACCAGGACAGTGGCTGTGGGGTGGAAGAGCAGGGGACGAATTTGAGATATGTCTGGAAATAAAATGAAGACATTTGCCAATGGAGTTGGGTGTGGGAATGAGGGAGAAGGCAGAGGAGAGAACAGTGTCACTGTTTGGTAATAATGTGGGGATAGTATTAGCTAGAGTTGCTAGCATGCAGGCCATGGGGATGAGTTTAAAAAGTAGTTCCTTAAGACTTCTGGCAACAACAAGGTAGATCAAGCAGACTCTAGGATGGACAAAGAGAAAACAACTACTGTGGTCTTGGGAAGAAATGCTACAGTAAAATAGAGTCAAGGAAGCGAGAACTGGAGGGAACTCTCTTCCCTGAGTTAGATTTAGTTGTCAAAGTGTATGGGGTGCTACTCTCCTCTTCATCTAGTCATTCATTCAGCAAATATTTAGTAAGTGCCTTCTCTGTGCTAGGCACTGTTCCAGGCACTGGGGACACAAAAATGAGCACGAAAGTCCCTGCCATCATGGCATCCATGTCTTGCTGGTGGGAAGAGAAACAATACCATATTTAGCATCTGGCTGTCACTCTCTTCAACACTGCTTGTGTTTTATTCTTTAATGATTTCAGTACACACAGAGATAGTCCTTCCAACATTCTGTCCTCTCCATTTCTTGCTTCAAAGATCTTGTCTTCTTTTCATCTCAGCCACTCACTCATAGTCATCCATTGACCTCGCCATGAATCTGACTTTCTAAGCAACACCTCATATCTTTCCAGTTATTCTCTCTCCTATTCTGACTCCACCAATCCTTTAATACCAGGAACTGAAATCTAGTAATCCTATATTTTGCATTTCTTCTCTCTGTTAATGTTCTTTCTTCCAGCTATATCAGTCAAGATAGGCTAAGTGGGAATGGAGTAACAATCCCAAAATTTTAGGCTTACATTTAAGGTTTACATTTTAAGCTTTAACACAATAAGGTTTTATTTCTTGCTCAGACAACTTGAACCTTGTGGGTTTACAGGGGGCTCTGCTTATCGTAGTCAGAAACCCAGATTGACAGAAAAACCAACATCTCAAGTCATGTTGGTCACTATGTCAGAGGGAAAAGAGAACTCTGAGGGTTTTGTTGTCAATTGACAACAAAATATGCTTCAGCTAGGATCTGTTACTAGTTGGCCAAAATTAGTCACATGGCCATGTCTAACATCAAGTGAATAGGAAAGTGCATTTTTACCCAAAGTCCAGAAGGTTGAGGTGGAGGGGTGAGGTTGGAGAATTGGAATACTTATGAATAGTACTTAAAGATTCCTGTGCCAGCTTAAATTCCATGGTCAAACTTTAGCATCATTCTCTCACGATCACCCTCAACAATCTTGTCTTTTTTCTGTTTGTTGTATTCTCTTGGCAAAACCATAACCCTGGTTCAATACAACTCTCCGCCATCACTCATGCAGCTGAAATCACTGCACCTCTCGGAGTTGCCAACAACTTCCCAGAACAGGACCTTTAGCCTACCTAGTTGGGGGGGAACCAATATTCCCAGCTTTCATATTTCAGGTTTGGGGGTAAGGTGTGGGCAGGAGCATTCAGAGAAGACTTTCTTTCTTTTTTTCTTTTTTCAGTTTTTTAAAAATTTTATTTATTTGACAGAGAGAGGCACAGCAAGAAAGGGAACACAAGCAGTGGGAGTGGGAGAGGGAGAAGCAGGTCTCCCGCAGAGCAGGGAGCCGATGTGGGGCTCGATCCCAGGACCCTGGGATCATGACCTGAGCTGAAGGCAGATGCTTAACGACTGAGCCACCAGGTGCCCCTCAGTTGTTTTTTGTTTTGTTTTGTTTTGTTTTAAGTGAGCCAAACGTGGGGTTTAAACTCATGAACCTGAGATCAAGAGTCTCATGCTCTATGGACTGAGTCATTCAGGCACCCTTGGAAAAGACTTTCTTGAGGGAGGACGGAGACATTTGTTAATTGATCCCCTGCTGCAAACCATTCTGCATGCGTAGCTACCATGGACTACAGCCTTAAAAATTGGGAGGATTTGCTTCTTTGGTTGCCAGAGAGAAAAGAAGATATTTGGGATGCGGTGGTGGGGAGGAGATACACAAAGGTGTGCAGGTAGGAAATAGCACTCGTGTTTCAGGACAACAGTGATGATGAGGCATGTTGCGTCTGTCTCCTAAGCATCTCTTGAATTCAGTTGTATCTCAGTATTCCTGCTGCCACTGCCAAAGCCTGTCATCATCATCTCTCATCTCTCATCTGGATGACTTTAACTCCTCCCAGCTGATCTCACCAACGCTAGCCTTAACTTCTGTCCAGTCTATTCTTTAAGGGGAAGTCAGAATGATCTTTCTAAAATGAATCTTTTTTAATCATGTTACTTCCTGGTTGAATCTCTTTGGGGGATGCCCACTGCCTTCAGAATGAAGCCGGGACTTTTTAGCTGCCCCTCCACGGCCCTGAGGATCTAAATCTGCAATGTCCCTTATGTTAACTACCAACCTCATGTGGCTATGGAGTGCTCAAAATGTGGCCAGTCTGATTTGAGATGTGGTATAAATGTAAGATACACCCCAGATTTCAAAGATTTATTTATTTATTTATCAGAGAGAAAGAGAGAGCGCACAAGCAGGGGGAAACGGCAGGCAGAGGGAGAAGCAGGATCCCTGCTGAGCAAGGAGTCCCATATGGGACTTGATCCCAGGACCCTGGGATCATGACCTGAGCCAAAGGCAGACGCTTAACCAACTGAGCCGCCCAGGCATCCCCACCCCAGATTTCAAAGATGTAATTCAAAGAGAATGTAAAATATCTCATTAACAGTTTTTAAATATTGGCTACATACTGAAATATTTATATATATTGGGTGAAGTAAAATATGTTATTAAAACTAATTTCACTCATTTTTTTACCTTCTTCAGTGTGCGTACTAGAAAATGTGAAATTGCATATGTGGTTCATATTATACTTACATTGGACCATGCTGATTAAACCTACATACCCCTTCACATTCTTCTTTCTCTACTCACTGAATTTTAAAGTTATGAAAAATAACAGAAACTGACTTTGAAAGGAAATGAAAATTCAAAGTTTGGGGAACTGATTGCAAGAGGCTTCTGACTCAAAGGAATTGTTGATTAACCAGTCTGGGGGCCCCATCAGCAGAGGTTCACAGATGTTATTGTAACTCAGCTCCATTTCTGGGTCTTATATTCCTCATTTCAAATTCCTAGGAAGAGAGAATCTGATTAGATCAGTTTATTTATTTTTTAAAAGATCTGTTTATTCATTTGAGAAAGAGAGAGAGCAAGCACGAGTGGGGGGAAGGGCAAAGAGAGAGGGAGGGAGAATCTCAAGCAGTTCCCCCACTGAGCATGGAGCCTGATGTGGGGCTGATCTCAGGACCCCAGCTGAAATCAAGAGTTGGAGGCTTAATAGACTGAGCCATGCAGGTGCTCCTGATAAGATCAGTTTAAATCAGATGTGTCTATTTCTGGATCAATCCATTAAGGACTCAATGTGAGCTGCCTACTGCACATTTCCTCCCTCTACCCTTCAGCCATTATGTTCCTAAAGGACATCATGAGTTCTGTAACCTCTAGGAGTCACCAAACCTTTTCATGTTAAGGGACAGGTAGTAAATATTTTATGTTTTGCAAGCCATAGTATCTCTGTCACAACTATTTCACTCTGCTGTGTACAGCAAAAGCACTCAGAGACAAATACATAAGTGAATGGATATGACTATGTTCCAATAAAACTTTATTTATAAAACCAGGAAGTGGGCCATATTTTGCCAACCCCTACACTGCATTTTCTGTTCCCTCTACCTTTTCCACCTTCCTTCCAACAAGTTGTTAGTCATTCTTCAGTTCTTGGTTTAGATGCCTCTTCTTGGAAATCTTAACTCTCCTTCCCTGGCTGGTTAATGGTATCTTCTCTATGCTTCCACAAACTCCTGTACCCCATCCAAGCACTTCTCAGTATCATTGTTCTGTTCCAAGCACAGATTACTAGTCTGGGTCTCATTTGTCATTATGAACCCAGCACCCAACATACTTGGTTATCGTTGGATGGGTGGAAGAAGCCACGAACCTGTGGCTGGCAGATAGTCAGGACAGACGTCTGAGATCTTGGGCACCAGCGAGAATTCTGGGCTTTTGTATTAGCTGTGTGATACCCGCTTCCTCCCTTTGTTGCCCCTCTGAATCCCAGAGATCAGGCAGTGGGTAAGGTAGAGGGGAGGCTCCAGGCTGGGCAGGGGTTCAGGGCCCCAGCAATTTCCATGCCATCCAAGCCTTGCCTGTCAGGGGCTTAGGGCCATGTTCTCCAGAAGAACCATGTAATAAGTGGAAACTCCATGACCTCAGGAAAGCACAGGTGATGTGTGTTTTAAGACATGACAAATGGTGGGGACACCTGGGTGGCTCCATTGGTTAAGTGTCTGCCTTCTGCTCAGGTCATGATCCCAGGGTCCTGAGATCGAGCCCCACGTTGGGCTCCCTGCTCAGCAGGGAGCCTGCTTCTTCCTCTCCCACTCCCCCTGCTGTGCTCTCTCCCTCTCTGTCAAATAAATAAATAAAATCTTAAAAAAAAGAAGATATGACAGGTGGAAAATTCTAAGGACAGCAAGCCTTGGATAATGTGATAAGCCACGCCCCAACTGGGGTGAACCCTCATGCTCTCATTCAGTCCCTGGAGCAGGACTTCCTGTTCCTTGGTGAGGTTCCCTGTGGAGGTCCCACCAGCTCAGGAAGGGGGGTTTTCAGGGTGATAGGGGGGCAGTGTGTGGCCAAGGGCAGCCTTAGTCTCATAGTCACCCAGAGCCACAGTTACAGGGGCTGCAGAATGGGCTTCCTTAACCCAAGGTTTTGTGAGTAATGTCCAACAGAACCTGGACAAGGGTTCAGAGACTATGAGGCCATACAACATGGTTGTGATCTCTGTACGGCTTTATCTAGCTCAGCACATTATTGCTTATTGCCCCAAGAGAGTAAAGGGGTTTCTTCTCTTGACATAACGGTCACATGTCACACCTTTGGGCAATAGAGACGTTATAGGGCTTTTCCCCAGTGTTAAGCACGAGGAGATGGAGAATAAAACAGAAACGGAAACTTCCCAGTCTTTCAGTCCTTGAGTGGCTTACCTGGGCTCCTGATGGGGACGCCGGGCTGGAGTGGGGGACGTGAGATCGCCGGCAGCATGTTTTTCATAGCATGCAGCTGAGGATCAGCAGAGTGGATGAGGACAATAGGGCTAGAATGATGATCACCGCAGCCTGCAAGCCACCCACATCTGGCCAAAGAGACTGAAGCATCAAGGCAGGGGTAGCAGACTGCTCCCCAGGGGCAGGCTGTTCCCCTGCCTTTAGTAGCTGTGCCCACATGAGGTTGGGATCCCAGGTGTGGAGGAGGCAAGGAACAGGGCAAAAACAGACTTGGAGGCAAAGATTGAGTGACCTTGGACAAATAGCCAATAGTTCTCCCCGCCGCCCCAGTGCTGGCACTTAGAAGTACATTGTACTCGGTCCAAGTTTGTGGACTCTAAGTGAGAGAAGTGATATTAATAACACCAGGTGCTTTATATGCCTTGTCTTATCCAACCTGGCAAGCTGCCTGTGATATTACCCTCTACCAGATGGAGAAGCTGAGATGCAGAGGCTGGCTTGTCTGAGGTTAAAAAGTTAGTAAGGGGCAGAGGTAGGATTTGAACTTAGGTCTGCATGCTGCCGGGTCTCCATGTTGTCCATGTGATTCCCAACCAGAATGGGCCAGGCCGGTGGGCCAGCCCAGCAAGACAACACCTGGCGCATGATAGTCCCTCAACAAATTCCAGTCTCATTAGGTATTAATATTAGTTTGACTCATTGGGTCCTCACAGTAAGGATAGATATTATTATTCTTATTTCTCAGACTGGAAAATGGAGGTTAGGGAGGTGAAGTATCTTGCTTAAGATCACCCAGCTGGCAAGCCCAAGAGTCAAACCCAGGCTGACTCCCCTTTTCTCATGTCCGCTAAGGTGCTTAGGTCGTAGAGGAATCCAGGACCCCTGCCTCAGTTTATGCAGCTGAAGAATAGGAAGGTGTCCTTGGAAAAGCAGTAACAGAGGGATCTTTAAAGGGCCATCCTATGAGAAGGAGGCCAGTCTTGTCTGGGGGATGCAGAGGACAGACCTAGGACCAGTGGGGATGCAAGGGGACCCACATAAGGAAGGACCTCCTAATCGTTATGGTCCGATAGTGGGATGGGCTGTGGTAGAGCTAGTGAGCTCCCTGCCACCAGACTTGTTTACCCAGGGATGCGTGGTGTGGGAGACAGCAGGAATCACATTCTACGGGTTCTGTTGGTGTGGGGAACAATGTGGGAACTGCCAGCTTGCTGTACCTGTCCTCTCTGGGGCTCTTGAAATAAGGGAGTGAGGCTGAGCACTATGGCTCCGAAACAGCCCCCAGTGCTCCCAGGAGACTTCTCCCTTCTTCCGTCTTTCTCTCCAGCCCATGCTGCAGCCTCGCCAGCCTTCTCTTTGCCTCCAGTTTTGCTCTACCGCATGCAAATATGACCTCACTCCTGCCCTGCATAAAACCTTGTCATGGCTCCACAGTGCCCTCAGATGTCTCACAGCATGGTGTGGCCCAGCGTTGCTTTCCTCTCCAGCTACATTGCTCTGGTTTCTGTGTCACATTCAACCCTCTGCCGCATAACCCCATTTCTGGCCTCTTAACCCTTGCACATGCTGTTCCCTCTTCCTGGAACACTCTGCCAAGTTCTGACTCTTCCTGCAGGCCTCAGCTTCAGCAGAACCTCCTCCCTCAGCTTCTTCTCTAGCCTTGCCTCTGTACATGAGCTGTGACTGCCTGGTCAATGTCAACCCTTGGATAGAGACCTGGGATGCACCTGTCATTGCTTATCTCAGTGGTAGCACATAGTAGGCACTCTCTACGGGTTTGTTGGGTGAGTGATTGAATGAGAGAGAGAGAGTGGAGAGCACAGTGGGGAGAATGGAGAAGGATGGGGGGTGGTCCTCTGGCCCGGCCCTCCCCCACTCCACAGGTAATGTCACCTTTTCTCCCTTTAAGACTTGCCCAAAGTCAACACCTCTTTGGACTGAGCTTGGGGAGGGAGGACCCAGGCGGGGCTGAACAAACATGAACTTCCCCACCTGACCACCCAACCCCCATTCAGTTCTGGGCATTTGACTCCAGCTCAAGGGCTGTGTCTGGTTCATCAGCTTCCCTCTTTGAAAATTCGCCAGTGCTGGGACACCTGAATGGCTCAGTCATTAAAGCATCTGCCTTCAGCTCGGGTCATGATCCCAGGGTCCTGGGATCCAGCCCCGCATCGGGCTTCCTGCTCGGCGGGAGGCCTGCTTCTCCCTCTCCCACTCCCCCTGCTTGTGTTCCCTCTCTTCGCTATGTCTCTCTTTGTCAAATAAATGAATAAAATCTAAAAAAAAAAAAAAGGAAAATTAGCCAGTGCTGGGCAAGAGGTGAGGGTAAGCTGGGAGGCACAAAGCCTGGATTTACCCAGCTCTGCCATGAACTTGCTGTTCAACCTTGAGGAATTTACCTCCCTTCTCTGGCCTCAGTTTCCCCAATTATAGCAAGGGAAGTTTCGCCCTACACACATCACAGGGTGGTATGGGAATGGCAAGATAATAAGGAGTCACACAGCCCTAAATCTGAACTCTAATTGGAAAATCATCTTAACTCTCTGGACTTAGTGTTCTTATCTGTAAAATGGGGATAAAAGTAGTACCTTCTCTCAGGCTTGTACTAAGGATTAATTGAGATGACAGCTAATAATAATTACTATGTTAGTGATGCCTCAAACAAGGCCTGGTGCACAATTAGATTCAATACATCATAAGGTGTGCAGGGACTTGGAGAGAAGAGAGCATTTGGAAACATGGCTTCACATTTAATTATAGAATTCCAGAGTTAGGAAGGTGCCTGAGAAACCACACAGTATGTGAGTGAGGACACTGAGACTCCTTGGAGTGGAGAAGGGTCTTGCCTACGATCACACTCAAGTCCATAGGATTTGGCTGGAAAATTCCTGGGGCAGAGCCTGGGCAGAAAGCTGGGTATTTGGTTTTGGGAACCGTAAAATGTTCGAGTGGCTCAGCTCCATCCCCGCCACCCCTGGCGCGGGCTTGCAGCTATTCCTTCCCCATCCCATAAGCCTGAGGGAAAGCTGGCTGAAGAGCTGGCTGAAGTACAAGGGTAAGTGGCACTTTTCTCCAACTCCCTCCCTCCCCTTGAGCCCAGAGGCCCTCCTCTGCCTCAAAATCAGGACCACCAAGCCCTCCATACCCCGTGATCAGAGGAGCCCAGTGTTCAAGAAAGTGGCAGAGGAAAGGGGCAGGGTTCTACTTACTGCACCGGTGGGCAGTGCTGGAGAAGTTGCAGGCAGGTTCTGTGCCCATCTGTGGGGTATTGGGGCCTCAGCTCAGGAGGGGTGGAAGTGGCAGGTGCTCAAGGCCTTCCCAGGGCCTTCCCTTTCTGAAAGGCAAGGGGCAGACCCAGGTTACTTCCTGGAGCAACTATGGCAGCAGGCTCCCTACTCAGAATGGGGGTCAGATCAAAAGGAATGAGATCTTGCCATTTGCAACGACGTGGATGGAACTGGAGGGTGTTATGCTGAGTGAAATAAGTCAATCAGAGAAAGACATGTATCACATGACCTCACTGATATGAGGAATTCTTAATCTCAGGAAACAAACTGAGTGTTACTGGAGTGGTTGGGGGTGGGAGGGATGGGGTGGCTGGGTGATAGACATTGGGGAGGGTATGTGCTACGGTGAGCGCTGTGAATTGTGCAAGACTGTTGAATCACAGATCTGTACTTCTGAAACAAATAACGCAACATATTTTAAGAAAAAAGAAAAAGAAGAAGATAACAGGAGAGGAAGAAAAGGGGAGTATGTCAGAGGGGGAGACGAACCATGAGAGATGATGGACTCTGAAAAACAAACTGAGGGTTCTAGAGGGGAGGGGGGGAGGGGGATGGGTTATCCTGGTGATGGGTATTGAGGAGGGCACGTTCTGCATGGAGCACTGGGTGTTATGAACAAACAATGAATCATGGAACACTGCACCAAAAACTAATGATGTAATATATGGTGATTAACATAACAATAAAAAAATTAATAAAAAAAAAAGAATGGGGGTCAGGAAAAGCAGGCTGCCAGGGGCTCTGAAATCAAACATCCCTTAAGGTGTTAAACTGATGCTGTAGAAGACTATTTGACAACATGGAAAAATGAACACAGTCTGTTATTAAGGGGGAAAAATAGGCTATGGAGCAATAAGAGATTGTGTTCTGACTTTTGTAAATAAACACACTCAATGGGAACAAAGACTGTAAATGTTATCACCAAAGCACCATCAGTGGTTATCTCTGAACAGTGGCTGATGGATGATTTTTACTTTGTATATCTTGACTGTATTTTCTCAGTTTTCTATAATAAGCACGTTATAAGAAAAAAAATTACTCAAGAAAGCAACACACTTTAAGCGAGCAAGCCTTTCACCAAGAATTCCATTTGTAGGAATTTACTCCACAGAACACATAGAAACATAAAGAATGATCATATTTTCATAAAAGAAAATTCTATTTTTGTTTATGCATAAGCAAAAATGCCTGGAAGGACCTGAACCAAACTGTTAACAGCTGTTGACTTCTGGGAGCCAGATGAGGGGGTTTTCTGCTTTACAGTCTCACATTTATTTGAATGTTTAAACAATGAGCAGAAGTTATTTTATAATTTTTTAAAATGGCAAACAGTCAAACAACATTCCTAGTCTTCTCTGGCTCTCTCTTGTTCTCCCTCTGCAGAATCTGGCTGAGGGTGGTGGGGTGGTCAGTGGGCTCACTCTGGGGGCTCAGTTTCCATCCAAGCATCTTTAGGAAGGAGCTTTCTCTGGTCTCTAAGATTGCCCCCAAACTTAGAGCTGGGTGGCCTCATGATTCCAGCTTTGACACCAGCCAGTTGCAGCCAGCAATCATTTCTTGAGGCTCTCTCTGCACCCAGTGGGCAGAACTGGGGAACATGATCCCTGCCTCAAGATGTTCATGGTAGTGGGAGACCCATAGTGCTGCAGGGGCCCAGAGCACTGAGTTCTGCTGGGTCTGAAAGACTGGGACAGCTGCACTTTGAGTGGGACATGAAGGATGGACAAACAGGACATCAATAGGAAGAGAAAGGAGGGCCAGGGCTTTCTAGGCAGGGGGATACGTATCACAAAAGCAGAGGTGTTAAGGACCAAAATATGCTTAACATGCTCCCTTTGGAATCCTAATATTCTGAGTGGTCTCCTTCTACCATTATATGCAGTCTTTTCCTCCTCAATAGGTAGTAGCCCCTGGAAACAGAAAAGCCACGTCATGTCGCCAGCAGCCTGTGTTGGGCTCTTGGTGGGGGGGAGGTGAGGGCTGAAGGCTGGGCCAGAGCGACAATTGCATTGGCCAGGTACACGGGAGCCACCGCCACATCTAGTTGGGTCTGTGCCCACACAGTAACAGCTGCTCATGCTGCCCAATGTCATAAGAACACCCCTCCTTCTTCCTGCCCCCCCCCCATAAGCTTTCATCTTCCTGCTTGGTGTGGTGCCTGAAATTCCACCACTAGTCACTCTTTGGGGAATGGCTCCTATTATGAATGTGCATAGGTTGGGAAGGGGATGGCATCTAAGGCGATAAACCAGTTACCCTGAGGAACACAAGAGGGTGTGTTTTGACGGAGGAAGGAAAGGGACAGAGGAGGACATTTCAGGAGTGTAACAGAGGAAGAGGGAGGCTGAAGGGGATAGGCTGTGTCTCCTGACTGCATCTCTCTTTCTTT